>NC_134507.1:4152025-4462923 GCF_027942865.1 Odontesthes bonariensis | reverse complement strand
GGCGAACTGGGCCTTTAAAGCGGCGAACTGTGCCTTTAAAGAAGCGTTCTGTACCTTTAAAAAGGCGAACTGGCCCTTTAAAGCAGCAAACTGTCACTTAAAAGAGGCGAACTGGCCCTTTAAAGCAGCAAACTGTCACTTAAAATAGGCGAATTGGGCCTTTAAAGCGGCGAACTGTGCCTTTAAAGAAGCGTTCTGTACCTTTAAAAAGGCGAACTGGCCCTTTAAATTAGCGTTCTGTAGCTTTAAAAAGGCGAACTGGCCCTTTAAAGCAGCAAACTGTCACTTAAAAGAGGCGAACTGGGCCTTTAAAGCGGCGAACTGTGCCTTTAAAGAAGCGTTCTGTACCTTTGAAAAGGCGAACTGGCCCTTTAAATTAGCGTTCTGTAGCTTTAAAAAGGCGAACTGGCCCTTTAAAGCAGCAAACTGTCACTTAAAAGAGGCGAACTGGCCCTTTAAAGCAGCAAACTGTCACTTAAAAGAGGCGAACTGGGCCTTTAAAGCGGCGAACTGTGCCTTTAAAGAAGCGTTCTGTAGCTTTAAAAAGGCGAACTGGCCCTTTAAAGCAGCAAACTGTCACTTAAAAGAGGCGAACTGGGCCTTTAAAGCGGCGAACTGTGCCTTTAAAGAAGCGTTCTGTACCTTTGAAAAGGCGAACTGGCCCTTTAAATTAGCGTTCTGTAGCTTTAAAAAGGCGAACTGGCCCTTTAAAGCAGCAAACTGTCACTTAAAAGAGGCGAACTGGGCCTTTAAAGCGGCGAACTGTGCCTTTAAAGAAGCGTTCTGTACCTTTAAAAAGGCGAACTGGCCCTTTAAATTAGCGTTCTGTAGCTTTAAAAAGGCGAACTAGCCCTTTAAAGCAGCAAACTGTCACTTAAAAGAGGCGAACTGGGCCTTTAAAGCGGCGAACTGTGCCTTTAAAGAAGCGTTATGTACCTTTAAAAAGGCGAACTGGCCCTTTAAAGCAGCAAACTGTCACTTAAAAGAGGCGAACTGGCCCTTTAAAGCAGCAAACTGTCACTTAAAAGAGGCGAACTGGGCCTTTAAAGCGGCGAACTGTGCCTTTAAAGAAGCGTTCTGTACCTTTAAAAAGGCGAACTGGCCCTTTAAAGCAGCAAACTGTCACTTAAAAGAGGCGAACTGGGCCTTTAAAGCGGCGAACTGTGCCTTTAAAGAAGCGTTATGTACCTTTAAAAAGGCGAACTGGCCCTTTAAATTAGCGTTCTGTACCTTTAAAAAGGCGAACTAGCCCTTTAAAGCAGCAAACTGTCACTTAAAAGAGGCGAACTGGGCCTTTAAAGCGGCGAACTGTGCCTTTAAAGAAGCGTTCTGTACCTTTAAAAAGGCGAACTGGCCCTTTAAATTAGAGTTCTGTAGCTTTAAAAAGGCGAACTGGCCCTTTAAAGCAGCAAACTGTCACTTAAAAGAGGCGAACTGGGCCTTTAAAGCGGCGAACTGTGCCTTTAAAGAAGCGTTCTGTAGCTTTAAAAAGGCGAACTGGCCCTTTAAAGCAGCAAACTGTCACTTAAAAGAGGCGAACTGGGCCTTTAAAGCGGCGAACTGTGCCTTTAAAGAAGCGTTCTGTACCTTTAAAAAGGCGAACTGGCCCTTTAAAGCAGCAAACTGTCACTTAAAATAGGCGAATTGGGCCTTTAAAGCGGCGAACTGTGCCTTTAAAGAAGCGTTCTGTACCTTTAAAAAGGCGAACTGGCCCTTTAAATTAGCGTTCTGTAGCTTTAAAAAGGCGAACTAGCCCTTTAAAGCAGCAAACTGTCACTTAAAAGAGGCGAACTGGGCCTTTAAAGCGGCGAACTGTGCCTTTAAAGAAGCGTTCTGTACCTTTAAAAAGGCGAACTGGCCCTTTAAATTAGCGTTCTGTAGCTTTAAAAAGGCGAACTGGCCCTTTAAAGCAGCAAACTGTCACTTAAAAGAGGCGAACTGGGCCTTTAAAGCGGCGAACTGTGCCTTTAAAGAAGCGTTCTGTAGCTTTAAAAAGGCGAACTGGCCCTTTAAAGCAGCAAACTGTCACTTAAAAGAGGCGAACTGGGCCTTTAAAGCGGCGAACTGTGCCTTTAAAGAAGCGTTCTGTACCTTTAAAAAGGCGAACTGGCCCTTTAAAGCAGCAAACTGTCACTTAAAAGAGGCGAACTGGCCCTTTAAAGCAGCAAACTGTCACTTAAAAGAGGCGAACTGGGCCTTTAAAGCGGCGAACTGTGCCTTTAAAGAAGCGTTCTGTACCTTTAAAAAGGCGAACTGGCCCTTTAAAGCAGCAAACTGTCACTTAAAAGAGGCGAACTGGCCCTTTAAAGCAGCAAACTGTCACTTAAAATAGGCGAATTGGGCCTTTAAAGCGGCGAACTGTGCCTTTAAAGAAGCGTTCTGTACCTTTAAAAAGGCGAACTGGCCCTTTAAATTAGCGTTCTGTAGCTTTAAAAAGGCGAACTGGCCCTTTAAAGCAGCAAACTGTCACTTAAAAGAGGCGAACTGGGCCTTTAAAGCGGCGAACTGTGCCTTTAAAGAAGCGTTCTGTACCTTTGAAAAGGCGAACTGGCCCTTTAAATTAGCGTTCTGTAGCTTTAAAAAGGCGAACTGGCCCTTTAAAGCAGCAAACTGTCACTTAAAAGAGGCGAACTGGCCCTTTAAAGCAGCAAACTGTCACTTAAAAGAGGCGAACTGGGCCTTTAAAGCGGCGAACTGTGCCTTTAAAGAAGCGTTCTGTAGCTTTAAAAAGGCGAACTGGCCCTTTAAAGCAGCAAACTGTCACTTAAAAGAGGCGAACTGGGCCTTTAAAGCGGCGAACTGTGCCTTTAAAGAAGCGTTCTGTACCTTTGAAAAGGCGAACTGGCCCTTTAAATTAGCGTTCTGTAGCTTTAAAAAGGCGAACTGGCCCTTTAAAGCAGCAAACTGTCACTTAAAAGAGGCGAACTGGGCCTTTAAAGCGGCGAACTGTGCCTTTAAAGAAGCGTTCTGTACCTTTAAAAAGGCGAACTGGCCCTTTAAATTAGCGTTCTGTAGCTTTAAAAAGGCGAACTAGCCCTTTAAAGCAGCAAACTGTCACTTAAAAGAGGCGAACTGGGCCTTTAAAGCGGCGAACTGTGCCTTTAAAGAAGCGTTATGTACCTTTAAAAAGGCGAACTGGCCCTTTAAAGCAGCAAACTGTCACTTAAAAGAGGCGAACTGGCCCTTTAAAGCAGCAAACTGTCACTTAAAAGAGGCGAACTGGGCCTTTAAAGCGGCGAACTGTGCCTTTAAAGAAGCGTTCTGTACCTTTAAAAAGGCGAACTGGCCCTTTAAAGCAGCAAACTGTCACTTAAAAGAGGCGAACTGGGCCTTTAAAGCGGCGAACTGTGCCTTTAAAGAAGCGTTATGTACCTTTAAAAAGGCGAACTGGCCCTTTAAATTAGCGTTCTGTACCTTTAAAAAGGCGAACTAGCCCTTTAAAGCAGCAAACTGTCACTTAAAAGAGGCGAACTGGGCCTTTAAAGCGGCGAACTGTGCCTTTAAAGAAGCGTTCTGTACCTTTAAAAAGGCGAACTGGCCCTTTAAATTAGAGTTCTGTAGCTTTAAAAAGGCGAACTGGCCCTTTAAAGCAGCAAACTGTCACTTAAAAGAGGCGAACTGGGCCTTTAAAGCGGCGAACTGTGCCTTTAAAGAAGCGTTCTGTAGCTTTAAAAAGGCGAACTGGCCCTTTAAAGCAGCAAACTGTCACTTAAAAGAGGCGAACTGGGCCTTTAAAGCGGCGAACTGTGCCTTTAAAGAAGCGTTCTGTACCTTTAAAAAGGCGAACTGGCCCTTTAAAGCAGCAAACTGTCACTTAAAATAGGCGAATTGGGCCTTTAAAGCGGCGAACTGTGCCTTTAAAGAAGCGTTCTGTACCTTTAAAAAGGCGAACTGGCCCTTTAAATTAGCGTTCTGTAGCTTTAAAAAGGCGAACTAGCCCTTTAAAGCAGCAAACTGTCACTTAAAAGAGGCGAACTGGGCCTTTAAAGCGGCGAACTGTGCCTTTAAAGAAGCGTTCTGTACCTTTAAAAAGGCGAACTGGCCCTTTAAATTAGCGTTCTGTAGCTTTAAAAAGGCGAACTGGCCCTTTAAAGCAGCAAACTGTCACTTAAAAGAGGCGAACTGGGCCTTTAAAGCGGCGAACTGTGCCTTTAAAGAAGCGTTCTGTAGCTTTAAAAAGGCGAACTGGCCCTTTAAAGCAGCAAACTGTCACTTAAAAGAGGCGAACTGGGCCTTTAAAGCGGCGAACTGTGCCTTTAAAGAAGCGTTCTGTACCTTTAAAAAGGCGAACTGGCCCTTTAAAGCAGCAAACTGTCACTTAAAAGAGGCGAACTGGCCCTTTAAAGCAGCAAACTGTCACTTAAAAGAGGCGAACTGGGCCTTTAAAGCGGCGAACTGTGCCTTTAAAGAAGCGTTCTGTACCTTTAAAAAGGCGAACTGGCCCTTTAAAGCAGCAAACTGTCACTTAAAAGAGGCGAACTGGCCCTTTAAAGCAGCAAACTGTCACTTAAAATAGGCGAATTGGGCCTTTAAAGCGGCGAACTGTGCCTTTAAAGAAGCGTTCTGTACCTTTAAAAAGGCGAACTGGCCCTTTAAATTAGCGTTCTGTAGCTTTAAAAAGGCGAACTGGCCCTTTAAAGCAGCAAACTGTCACTTAAAAGAGGCGAACTGGGCCTTTAAAGCGGCGAACTGTGCCTTTAAAGAAGCGTTCTGTACCTTTGAAAAGGCGAACTGGCCCTTTAAATTAGCGTTCTGTAGCTTTAAAAAGGCGAACTGGCCCTTTAAAGCAGCAAACTGTCACTTAAAAGAGGCGAACTGGCCCTTTAAAGCAGCAAACTGTCACTTAAAAGAGGCGAACTGGGCCTTTAAAGCGGCGAACTGTGCCTTTAAAGAAGCGTTCTGTAGCTTTAAAAAGGCGAACTGGCCCTTTAAAGCAGCAAACTGTCACTTAAAAGAGGCGAACTGGGCCTTTAAAGCGGCGAACTGTGCCTTTAAAGAAGCGTTCTGTAGCTTTAAAAAGGCGAACTGGCCCTTTAAAGCAGCAAACTGTCACTTAAAAGAGGCGAACTGGGCCTTTAAAGCGGCGAACTGTGCCTTTAAAGAAGCGTTCTGTACCTTTGAAAAGGCGAACTGGCCCTTTAAATTAGCGTTCTGTAGCTTTAAAAAGGCGAACTGGCCCTTTAAAGCAGCAAACTGTCACTTAAAAGAGGCGAACTGGGCCTTTAAAGCGGCGAACTGTGCCTTTAAAGAAGCGTTCTGTACCTTTAAAAAGGCGAACTGGCCCTTTAAATTAGCGTTCTGTAGCTTTAAAAAGGCGAACTAGCCCTTTAAAGCAGCAAACTGTCACTTAAAAGAGGCGAACTGGGCCTTTAAAGCGGCGAACTGTGCCTTTAAAGAAGCGTTATGTACCTTTAAAAAGGCGAACTGGCCCTTTAAAGCAGCAAACTGTCACTTAAAAGAGGCGAACTGGCCCTTTAAAGCAGCAAACTGTCACTTAAAAGAGGCGAACTGGGCCTTTAAAGCGGCGAACTGTGCCTTTAAAGAAGCGTTCTGTACCTTTAAAAAGGCGAACTGGCCCTTTAAAGCAGCAAACTGTCACTTAAAAGAGGCGAACTGGGCCTTTAAAGCGGCGAACTGTGCCTTTAAAGAAGCGTTATGTACCTTTAAAAAGGCGAACTGGCCCTTTAAATTAGCGTTCTGTACCTTTAAAAAGGCGAACTAGCCCTTTAAAGCAGCAAACTGTCACTTAAAAGAGGCGAACTGGGCCTTTAAAGCGGCGAACTGTGCCTTTAAAGAAGCGTTCTGTACCTTTAAAAAGGCGAACTGGCCCTTTAAATTAGAGTTCTGTAGCTTTAAAAAGGCGAACTGGCCCTTTAAAGCAGCAAACTGTCACTTAAAAGAGGCGAACTGGGCCTTTAAAGCGGCGAACTGTGCCTTTAAAGAAGCGTTCTGTAGCTTTAAAAAGGCGAACTGGCCCTTTAAAGCAGCAAACTGTCACTTAAAAGAGGCGAACTGGGCCTTTAAAGCGGCGAACTGTGCCTTTAAAGAAGCGTTCTGTACCTTTAAAAAGGCGAACTGGCCCTTTAAAGCAGCAAACTGTCACTTAAAATAGGCGAATTGGGCCTTTAAAGCGGCGAACTGTGCCTTTAAAGAAGCGTTCTGTACCTTTAAAAAGGCGAACTGGCCCTTTAAATTAGCGTTCTGTAGCTTTAAAAAGGCGAACTGGCCCTTTAAAGCAGCAAACTGTCACTTAAAAGAGGCGAACTGGGCCTTTAAAGCGGCGAACTGTGCCTTTAAAGAAGCGTTCTGTACCTTTGAAAAGGCGAACTGGCCCTTTAAATTAGCGTTCTGTAGCTTTAAAAAGGCGAACTGGCCCTTTAAAGCAGCAAACTGTCACTTAAAAGAGGCGAACTGGCCCTTTAAAGCAGCAAACTGTCACTTAAAAGAGGCGAACTGGGCCTTTAAAGCGGCGAACTGTGCCTTTAAAGAAGCGTTCTGTAGCTTTAAAAAGGCGAACTGGCCCTTTAAAGCAGCAAACTGTCACTTAAAAGAGGCGAACTGGGCCTTTAAAGCGGCGAACTGTGCCTTTAAAGAAGCGTTCTGTACCTTTTAAAAGGCGAACTGGCCCTTTAAATTAGCGTTCTGTAGCTTTAAAAAGGCGAACTGGCCCTTTAAAGCAGCAAACTGTCACTTAAAAGAGGCGAACTGGGCCTTTAAAGCGGCGAACTGTGCCTTTAAAGAAGCGTTCTGTACCTTTAAAAAGGCGAACTGGCCCTTTAAATTAGCGTTCTGTAGCTTTAAAAAGGCGAACTAGCCCTTTAAAGCAGCAAACTGTCACTTAAAAGAGGCGAACTGGGCCTTTAAAGCGGCGAACTGTGCCTTTAAAGAAGCGTTATGTACCTTTAAAAAGGCGAACTGGCCCTTTAAAGCAGCAAACTGTCACTTAAAAGAGGCGAACTGGCCCTTTAAAGCAGCAAACTGTCACTTAAAAGAGGCGAACTGGGCCTTTAAAGCGGCGAACTGTGCCTTTAAAGAAGCGTTCTGTACCTTTAAAAAGGCGAACTGGCCCTTTAAAGCAGCAAACTGTCACTTAAAAGAGGCGAACTGGGCCTTTAAAGCGGCGAACTGTGCCTTTAAAGAAGCGTTATGTACCTTTAAAAAGGCGAACTGGCCCTTTAAATTAGCGTTCTGTACCTTTAAAAAGGCGAACTAGCCCTTTAAAGCAGCAAACTGTCACTTAAAAGAGGCGAACTGGGCCTTTAAAGCGGCGAACTGTGCCTTTAAAGAAGCGTTCTGTACCTTTAAAAAGGCGAACTGGCCCTTTAAATTAGCGTTCTGTAGCTTTAAAAAGGCGAACTGGCCCTTTAAAGCAGCAAACTGTCACTTAAAAGAGGCGAACTGGGCCTTTAAAGCGGCGAACTGTGCCTTTAAAGAAGCGTTCTGTAGCTTTAAAAAGGCGAACTGGCCCTTTAAAGCAGCAAACTGTCACTTAAAAGAGGCGAACTGGGCCTTTAAAGCGGCGAACTGTGCCTTTAAAGAAGCGTTCTGTACCTTTAAAAAGGCGAACTGGCCCTTTAAAGCAGCAAACTGTCACTTAAAAGAGGCGAACTGGCCCTTTAAAGCAGCAAACTGTCACTTAAAAGAGGCGAACTGGGCCTTTAAAGCGGCGAACTGGGCCTTTAAAGCGGCGAACTGTGCCTTTAAAGAAGCGTTCTGTACCTTTAAAAAGGCGAACTGGCCCTTTAAAGCAGCAAACTGTCACTTAAAAGAGGCGAACTGGGCCTTTAAAGCGGCGAACTGTGCCTTTAAAGAAGCGTTATGTACCTTTAAAAAGGCGAACTGGCCCTTTAAAGCAGCAAACTGTCACTTAAAAGAGGCGAACTGGGCCTTTAAAGCGGCGAACTGTGCCTTTAAAGAAGCGTTCTGTACCTTTAAAAAGGCGAACTGGCCCTTTAAATTAGCGTTCTGTAGCTTTAAAAAGGCGAACTGGCCCTTTAAAGCAGCAAACTGTCACTTAAAAGAGGCGAACTGGGCCTTTAAAGCGGCGAACTGTGCCTTTAAAGAAGCGTTCTGTAGCTTTAAAAAGGCGAACTGGCCCTTTAAAGCAGCAAACTGTCACTTAAAAGAGGCGAACTGGGCCTTTAAAGCGGCGAACTGTGCCTTTAAAGAAGCGTTCTGTACCTTTAAAAAGGCGAACTGGCCCTTTAAAGCAGCAAACTGTCACTTAAAAGAGGCGAACTGGGCCTTTAAAGCGGCGAACTGTGCCTTTAAAGAAGCGTTCTGTACCTTTGAAAAGGCGAACTGGCCCTTTAAATTAGCGTTCTGTAGCTTTAAAAAGGCGAACTGGCCCTTTAAAGCAGCAAACTGTCACTTAAAAGAGGCGAACTGGGCCTTTAAAGCGGCGAACTGTGCCTTTAAAGAAGCGTTATGTACCTTTAAAAAGGCGAACTGGCCCTTTAAAGCAGCAAACTGTCACTTAAAAGAGGCGAACTGGCCCTTTAAAGCAGCAAACTGTCACTTAAAAGAGGCGAACTGGGCCTTTAAAGCGGCGAACTGTGCCTTTAAAGAAGCGTTCTGTAGCTTTAAAAAGGCGAACTGGCCCTTTAAAGCAGCAAACTGTCACTTAAAAGAGGCGAACTGGGCCTTTAAAGCGGCGAACTGTGCCTTTAAAGAAGCGTTCTGTACCTTTGAAAAGGCGAACTGGCCCTTTAAATTAGCGTTCTGTAGCTTTAAAAAGGCGAACTGGCCCTTTAAAGCAGCAAACTGTCACTTAAAAGAGGCGAACTGGGCCTTTAAAGCGGCGAACTGTGCCTTTAAAGAAGCGTTCTGTACCTTTAAAAAGGCGAACTGGCCCTTTAAATTAGCGTTCTGTAGCTTTAAAAAGGCGAACTGGCCCTTTAAAGCAGCAAACTGTCACTTAAAAGAGGCGAACTGGGCCTTTAAAGCGGCGAACTGTGCCTTTAAAGAAGCGTTCTGTACCTTTAAAAAGGCGAACTGGCCCTTTAAAGCAGCAAACTGTCACTTAAAAGAGGCGAACTGGGCCTTTAAAGCGGCGAACTGTGCCTTTAAAGAAGCGTTATGTACCTTTAAAAAGGCGAACTGGCCCTTTAAATTAGCGTTCTGTACCTTTAAAAAGGCGAACTAGCCCTTTAAAGCAGCAAACTGTCACTTAAAAGAGGCGAACTGGGCCTTTAAAGCGGCGAACTGTGCCTTTAAAGAAGCGTTCTGTACCTTTAAAAAGGCGAACTGGCCCTTTAAATTAGCGTTCTGTAGCTTTAAAAAGGCGAACTGGCCCTTTAAAGCAGCAAACTGTCACTTAAAAGAGGCGAACTGGGCCTTTAAAGCGGCGAACTGTGCCTTTAAAGAAGCGTTCTGTAGCTTTAAAAAGGCGAACTGGCCCTTTAAAGCAGCAAACTGTCACTTAAAAGAGGCGAACTGGGCCTTTAAAGCGGCGAACTGTGCCTTTAAAGAAGCGTTCTGTACCTTTAAAAAGGCGAACTGGGCCTTTAAAGCGGCGAACTGTGCCTTTAAAGAAGCGTTCTGTACCTTTAAAAAGGCGAACTGGCCCTTTAAAGCAGCAAACTGTCACTTAAAAGAGGCGAACTGGGCCTTTAAAGCGGCGAACTGTGCCTTTAAAGAAGCGTTATGTACCTTTAAAAAGGCGAACTGGCCCTTTAAATTAGCGTTCTGTACCTTTAAAAAGGCGAACTAGCCCTTTAAAGCAGCAAACTGTCACTTAAAAGAGGCGAACTGGGCCTTTAAAGCGGCGAACTGTGCCTTTAAAGAAGCGTTCTGTACCTTTAAAAAGGCGAACTGGCCCTTTAAATTAGCGTTCTGTAGCTTTAAAAAGGCGAACTGGCCCTTTAAAGCAGCAAACTGTCACTTAAAAGAGGCGAACTGGGCCTTTAAAGCGGCGAACTGTGCCTTTAAAGAAGCGTTCTGTAGCTTTAAAAAGGCGAACTGGCCCTTTAAATTAGCGTTCTGTACCTTTAAAAAGGCGAACTAGCCCTTTAAAGCAGCAAACTGTCACTTAAAAGAGGCGAACTGGGCCTTTAAAGCGGCGAACTGTGCCTTTAAAGAAGCGTTATGTACCTTTAAAAAGGCGAACTGGCCCTTTAAATTAGCGTTCTGTACCTTTAAAAAGGCGAACTAGCCCTTTAAAGCAGCAAACTGTCACTTAAAAGAGGCGAACTGGGCCTTTAAAGCGGCGAACTGTGCCTTTAAAGAAGCGTTCTGTACCTTTAAAAAGGCGAACTGGCCCTTTAAATTAGCGTTCTGTAGCTTTAAAAAGGCGAACTGGCCCTTTAAAGCAGCAAACTGTCACTTAAAAGAGGCGAACTGGGCCTTTAAAGCGGCGAACTGTGCCTTTAAAGAAGCGTTCTGTAGCTTTAAAAAGGCGAACTGGCCCTTTAAAGCAGCAAACTGTCACTTAAAAGAGGCGAACTGGGCCTTTAAAGCGGCGAACTGTGCCTTTAAAGAAGCGTTCTGTACCTTTAAAAAGGCGAACTGGCCCTTTAAAGCAGCAAACTGTCACTTAAAAGAGGCGAACTGGCCCTTTAAAGCAGCAAACTGTCACTTAAAAGAGGCGAACTGGGCCTTTAAAGCGGCGAACTGGGCCTTTAAAGCGGCGAACTGTGCCTTTAAAGAAGCGTTCTGTACCTTTAAAAAGGCGAACTGGCCCTTTAAAGCAGCAAACTGTCACTTAAAAGAGGCGAACTGGGCCTTTAAAGCGGCGAACTGTGCCTTTAAAGAAGCGTTATGTACCTTTAAAAAGGCGAACTGGCCCTTTAAAGCAGCAAACTGTCACTTAAAAGAGGCGAACTGGGCCTTTAAAGCGGCGAACTGTGCCTTTAAAGAAGCGTTCTGTACCTTTAAAAAGGCGAACTGGCCCTTTAAATTAGCGTTCTGTAGCTTTAAAAAGGCGAACTGGCCCTTTAAAGCAGCAAACTGTCACTTAAAAGAGGCGAACTGGGCCTTTAAAGCGGCAAACTGTGCCTTTAAAGAAGCGTTCTGTAGCTTTAAAAAGGCGAACTGGCCCTTTAAAGCAGCAAACTGTCACTTAAAAGAGGCGAACTGGGCCTTTAAAGCGGCGAACTGTGCCTTTAAAGAAGCGTTCTGTACCTTTAAAAAGGCGAACTGGCCCTTTAAAGCAGCAAACTGTCACTTAAAAGAGGCGAACTGGCCCTTTAAAGCAGCAAACTGTCACTTAAAAGAGGCGAACTGGGCCTTTAAAGCGGCGAACTGTGCCTTTAAAGAAGCGTTCTGTACCTTTAAAAAGGCGAACTGGCCCTTTAAAGCAGCAAACTGTCACTTAAAAGAGGCGAACTGGCCCTTTAAAGCAGCAAACTGTCACTTAAAAGAGGCGAACTGGGCCTTTAAAGCGGCGAACTGTGCCTTTAAAGAAGCGTTCTGTACCTTTGAAAAGGCGAACTGGCCCTTTAAATTAGCGTTCTGTAGCTTTAAAAAGGCGAACTGGCCCTTTAAAGCAGCAAACTGTCACTTAAAAGAGGCGAACTGGGCCTTTAAAGCGGCGAACTGTGCCTTTAAAGAAGCGTTCTGTACCTTTGAAAAGGCGAACTGGCCCTTTAAATTAGCGTTCTGTAGCTTTAAAAAGGCGAACTGGCCCTTTAAAGCAGCAAACTGTCACTTAAAAGAGGCGAACTGGGCCTTTAAAGCGGCGAACTGTGCCTTTAAAGAAGCGTTCTGTACCTTTAAAAAGGCGAACTGGCCCTTTAAATTAGCGTTCTGTAGCTTTAAAAAGGCGAACTGGCCCTTTAAAGCAGCAAACTGTCACTTAAAAGAGGCGAACTGGGCCTTTAAAGCGGCGAACTGTGCCTTTAAAGAAGCGTTCTGTACCTTTAAAAAGGCGAACTGGCCCTTTAAAGCAGCAAACTGTCACTTAAAAGAGGCGAACTGGGCCTTTAAAGCGGCGAACTGTGCCTTTAAAGAAGCGTTATGTACCTTTAAAAAGGCGAACTGGCCCTTTAAATTAGCGTTCTGTACCTTTAAAAAGGCGAACTAGCCCTTTAAAGCAGCAAACTGTCACTTAAAAGAGGCGAACTGGGCCTTTAAAGCGGCGAACTGTGCCTTTAAAGAAGCGTTCTGTACCTTTAAAAAGGCGAACTGGCCCTTTAAATTAGCGTTCTGTAGCTTTAAAAAGGCGAACTGGCCCTTTAAAGCAGCAAATTGTCACTTAAAAGAGGCGAACTGGGCCTTTAAAGCGGCGAACTGTGCCTTTAAAGAAGCGTTCTGTAGCTTTAAAAAGGCGAACTGGCCCTTTAAAGCAGCAAACTGTCACTTAAAAGAGGCGAACTGGGCCTTTAAAGCGGCGAACTGTGCCTTTAAAGAAGCGTTCTGTACCTTTAAAAAGGTGAACTGGGCCTTTAAAGCGGCGAACTGTGCCTTTAAAGAAGCGTTCTGTACCTTTAAAAAGGCGAACTGGCCCTTTAAAGCAGCAAACTGTCACTTAAAAGAGGCGAACTGGGCCTTTAAAGCGGCGAACTGTGCCTTTAAAGAAGCGTTATGTACCTTTAAAAAGGCGAACTGGCCCTTTAAATTAGCGTTCTGTACCTTTAAAAAGGCGAACTAGCCCTTTAAAGCAGCAAACTGTCACTTAAAAGAGGCGAACTGGGCCTTTAAAGCGGCGAACTGTGCCTTTAAAGAAGCGTTCTGTACCTTTAAAAAGGCGAACTGGCCCTTTAAATTAGCGTTCTGTAGCTTTAAAAAGGCGAACTGGCCCTTTAAAGCAGCAAACTGTCACTTAAAAGAGGCGAACTGGGCCTTTAAAGCGGCGAACTGTGCCTTTAAAGAAGCGTTCTGTAGCTTTAAAAAGGCGAACTGGCCCTTTAAAGCAGCAAACGGTCACTTAAAAGAGGCGAACTGGGCCTTTAAAGCGGCGAACTGTGCCTTTAAAGAAGCGTTCTGTACCTTTAAAAAGGCGAACTGGCCCTTTAAAGCAGCAAACTGTCACTTAAAAGAGGCGAACTGGCCCTTTAAAGCAGCAAACTGTCACTTAAAAGAGGCGAACTGGGCCTTTAAAGCGGCGAACTGTGCCTTTAAAGAAGCGTTCTGTACCTTTAAAAAGGCGAACTGGCACTTTAAAGCAGCAAACTGTCACTTAAAAGAGGCGAACTGGCCTTTTAAAGCAGCAAACTGTCACTTAAAATAGGCGAATTGGGCCTTTAAAGCGGCGAACTGTGCCTTTAAAGAAGCGTTCTGTACCTTTAAAAAGGCGAACTGGCCCTTTAAATTAGCGTTCTGTAGCTTTAAAAAGGCGAACTGGCCCTTTAAAGCAGCAAACTGTCACTTAAAAGAGGCGAACTGGGCCTTTAAAGCGGCGAACTGTGCCTTTAAAGAAGCGTTCTGTACCTTTGAAAAGGCGAACTGGCCCTTTAAATTAGCGTTCTGTAGCTTTAAAAAGGCGAACTGGCCCTTTAAAGCAGCAAACTGTCACTTAAAAGAGGCGAACTGGCCCTTTAAAGCAGCAAACTGTCACTTAAAAGAGGCGAACTGGGCCTTTAAAGCGGCGAACTGTGCCTTTAAAGAAGCGTTCTGTAGCTTTAAAAAGGCGAACTGGCCCTTTAAAGCAGCAAACTGTCACTTAAAAGAGGCGAACTGGGCCTTTAAAGCGGCGAACTGTGCCTTTAAAGAAGCGTTCTGTACCTTTGAAAAGGCGAACTGGCCCTTTAAATTAGCGTTCTGTAGCTTTAAAAAGGCGAACTGGCCATTTAAAGCAGCAAACTGTCACTTAAAAGAGGCGAACTGGGCCTTTAAAGCGGCGAACTGTGCCTTTAAAGAAGCGTTCTGTACCTTTAAAAAGGCGAACTGGCCCTTTAAATTAGCGTTCTGTAGCTTTAAAAAGGCGAACTAGCCCTTTAAAGCAGCAAACTGTCACTTAAAAGAGGCGAACTGGGCCTTTAAAGCGGCGAACTGTGCCTTTAAAGAAGCGTTATGTACCTTTAAAAAGGCGAACTGGCCCTTTAAAGCAGCAAACTGTCACTTAAAAGAGGCGAACTGGCCCTTTAAAGCAGCAAACTGTCACTTAAAAGAGGCGAACTGGGCCTTTAAAGCGGCGAACTGTGCCTTTAAAGAAGCGTTCTGTACCTTTAAAAAGGCGAACTGGCCCTTTAAAGCAGCAAACTGTCACTTAAAAGAGGCGAACTGGGCCTTTAAAGCGGCGAACTGTGCCTTTAAAGAAGCGTTATGTACCTTTAAAAAGGCGAACTGGCCCTTTAAATTAGCGTTCTGTACCTTTAAAAAGGCGAACTAGCCCTTTAAAGCAGCAAACTGTCACTTAAAAGAGGCGAACTGGGCCTTTAAAGCGGCGAACTGTGCCTTTAAAGAAGCGTTCTGTACCTTTAAAAAGGCGAACTGGCCCTTTAAATTAGCGTTCTGTAGCTTTAAAAAGGCGAACTGGCCCTTTAAAGCAGCAAACTGTCACTTAAAAGAGGCGAACTGGGCCTTTAAAGCGGCGAACTGTGCCTTTAAAGAAGCGTTCTGTAGCTTTAAAAAGGCGAACTGGCCCTTTAAAGCAGCAAACTGTCACTTAAAAGAGGCGAACTGGGCCTTTAAAGCGGCGAACTGTGCCTTTAAAGAAGCGTTCTGTACCTTTAAAAAGGCGAACTGGGCCTTTAAAGCGGCGAACTGTGCCTTTAAAGAAGCGTTCTGTACCTTTAAAAAGGCGAACTGGCCCTTTAAAGCAGCAAACTGTCACTTAAAAGAGGCGAACTGGGCCTTTAAAGCGGCGAACTGTGCCTTTAAAGAAGCGTTCTGTACCTTTAAAAAGGCGAACTGGCCCTTTAAATTAGCGTTCTGTAGCTTTAATAAGGCGAACTGGCCCTTTAAAGCAGCAAACTGTCACTTAAAAGAGGCGAACTGGGCCTTTAAAGCGGCGAACTGTGCCTTTAAAGAAGCGTTCTGTAGCTTTAAAAAGGCGAACTGGCCCTTTAAATTAGCGTTCTGTACCTTTAAAAAGGCGAACTAGCCCTTTAAAGCAGCAAACTGTCACTTAAAAGAGGCGAACTGGGCCTTTAAAGCGGCGAACTGTGCCTTTAAAGAAGCGTTATGTACCTTTAAAAAGGCGAACTGGCCCTTTAAATTAGCGTTCTGTACCTTTAAAAAGGCGAACTAGCCCTTTAAAGCAGCAAACTGTCACTTAAAAGAGGCGAACTGGGCCTTTAAAGCGGCGAACTGTGCCTTTAAAGAAGCGTTCTGTACCTTTAAAAAGGCGAACTGGCCCTTTAAATTAGCGTTCTGTAGCTTTAAAAAGGCGAACTGGCCCTTTAAAGCAGCAAACTGTCACTTAAAAGAGGCGAACTGGGCCTTTAAAGCGGCGAACTGTGCCTTTAAAGAAGCGTTCTGTAGCTTTAAAAAGGCGAACTGGCCCTTTAAAGCAGCAAACTGTCACTTAAAAGAGGCGAACTGGGCCTTTAAAGCGGCGAACTGTGCCTTTAAAGAAGCGTTCTGTAGCTTTAAAAAGGCGAACTGGCCCTTTAAAGCAGCAAACTGTCACTTAAAAGAGGCGAACTGGGCCTTTAAAGCGGCGAACTGTGCCTTTAAAGAAGCGTTCTGTACCTTTGAAAAGGCGAACTGGCCCTTTAAATTAGCGTTCTGTAGCTTTAAAAAGGCGAACTGGCCATTTAAAGCAGCAAACTGTCACTTAAAAGAGGCGAACTGGGCCTTTAAAGCGGCGAACTGTGCCTTTAAAGAAGCGTTCTGTACCTTTAAAAAGGCGAACTGGCCCTTTAAATTAGCGTTCTGTAGCTTTAAAAAGGCGAACTAGCCCTTTAAAGCAGCAAACTGTCACTTAAAAGAGGCGAACTGGGCCTTTAAAGCGGCGAACTGTGCCTTTAAAGAAGCGTTATGTACCTTTAAAAAGGCGAACTGGCCCTTTAAAGCAGCAAACTGTCACTTAAAAGAGGCGAACTGGCCCTTTAAAGCAGCAAACTGTCACTTAAAAGAGGCGAACTGGGCCTTTAAAGCGGCGAACTGTGCCTTTAAAGAAGCGTTCTGTACCTTTAAAAAGGCGAACTGGCCCTTTAAAGCAGCAAACTGTCACTTAAAAGAGGCGAACTGGGCCTTTAAAGCGGCGAACTGTGCCTTTAAAGAAGCGTTCTGTTCCTTTAAAAAGGCGAACTGGCCCTTTAAATTAGCGTTCTGTAGCTTTAAAAAGGCGAACTGGCCCTTTAAAGCAGCAAACTGTCACTTAAAAGAGGCGAACTGGGCCTTTAAAGCGGCGAACTGTGCCTTTAAAGAAGCGTTCTGTAGCTTTAAAAAGGCGAACTGGCCCTTTAAAGCAGCAAACTGTCACTTAAAAGAGGCGAACTGGGCCTTTAAAGCGGCGAACTGTGCCTTTAAAGAAGCGTTCTGTACCTTTAAAAAGGCGAACTGGGCCTTTAAAGCGGCGAACTGTGCCTTTAAAGAAGCGTTCTGTACCTTTAAAAAGGCGAACTGGCCCTTTAAAGCAGCAAACTGTCACTTAAAAGAGGCGAACTGGGCCTTTAAAGCGGCGAACTGTGCCTTTAAAGAAGCGTTATGTACCTTTAAAAAGGCGAACTAGCCCTTTAAATTAGCGTTCTGTACCTTTAAAAAGGCGAACTAGCCCTTTAAAGCAGCAAACTGTCACTTAAAAGAGGCGAACTGGGCCTTTAAAGCGGCGAACTGTGCCTTTAAAGAAGCGTTCTGTACCTTTAAAAAGGCGAACTGGCCCTTTAAATTAGCGTTCTGTAGCTTTAAAAAGGCGAACTGGCCCTTTAAAGCAGCAAACTGTCACTTAAAAGAGGCGAACTGGGCCTTTAAAGCGGCGAACTGTGCCTTTAAAGAAGCGTTCTGTAGCTTTAAAAAGGCGAACTGGCCCTTTAAATTAGCGTTCTGTACCTTTAAAAAGGCGAACTAGCCCTTTAAAGCAGCAAACTGTCACTTAAAAGAGGCGAACTGGGCCTTTAAAGCGGCGAACTGTGCCTTTAAAGAAGCGTTATGTACCTTTAAAAAGGCGAACTGGCCCTTTAAATTAGCGTTCTGTACCTTTAAAAAGGCGAACTAGCCCTTTAAAGCAGCAAACTGTCACTTAAAAGAGGCGAACTGGGCCTTTAAAGCGGCGAACTGTGCCTTTAAAGAAGCGTTCTGTACCTTTAAAAAGGCGAACTGGCCCTTTAAATTAGCGTTCTGTAGCTTTAAAAAGGCGAACTGGCCCTTTAAAGCAGCAAACTGTCACTTAAAAGAGGCGAACTGGGCCTTTAAAGCGGCGAACTGTGCCTTTAAAGAAGCGTTCTGTAGCTTTAAAAAGGCGAACTGGCCCTTTAAAGCAGCAAACTGTCACTTAAAAGAGGCGAACTGGGCCTTTAAAGCGGCGAACTGTGCCTTTAAAGAAGCGTTCTGTAGCTTTAAAAAGGCGAACTGGCCCTTTAAAGCAGCAAACTGTCACTTAAAAGAGGCGAACTGGGCCTTTAAAGCGGCGAACTGTGCCTTTAAAGAAGCGTTCTGTACCTTTGAAAAGGCGAACTGGCCCTTTAAATTAGCGTTCTGTAGCTTTAAAAAGGCGAACTGGCCATTTAAAGCAGCAAACTGTCACTTAAAAGAGGCGAACTGGGCCTTTAAAGCGGCGAACTGTGCCTTTAAAGAAGCGTTCTGTACCTTTAAAAAGGCGAACTGGCCCTTTAAATTAGCGTTCTGTAGCTTTAAAAAGGCGAACTAGCCCTTTAAAGCAGCAAACTGTCACTTAAAAGAGGCGAACTGGGCCTTTAAAGCGGCGAACTGTGCCTTTAAAGAAGCGTTATGTACCTTTAAAAAGGCGAACTGGCCCTTTAAAGCAGCAAACTGTCACTTAAAAGAGGCGAACTGGCCCTTTAAAGCAGCAAACTGTCACTTAAAAGAGGCGAACTGGGCCTTTAAAGCGGCGAACTGGCCCTTTAAATTAGCGTTCTGTACCTTTAAAAAGGCGAACTGGCCCTTTAAAGCAGCAAACTGTCACTTAAAAGAGGCGAACTGGGCCTTTAAAGCGGCGAACTGTGCCTTTAAAGAAGCGTTCTGTAGCTTTAAAAAGGCGAACTGGCCCTTTAAAGCAGCAAACTGTCACTTAAAAGAGGCGAACTGGGCCTTTAAAGCGGCGAACTGTGCCTTTAAAGAAGCGTTCTGTACCTTTAAAAAGGCGAACTGGGCCTTTAAAGCGGCGAACTGTGCCTTTAAAGAAGCGTTCTGTACCTTTAAAAAGGCGAACTGGCCCTTTAAAGCAGCAAACTGTCACTTAAAAGAGGCGAACTGGGCCTTTAAAGCGGCGAACTGTGCCTTTAAAGAAGCGTTCTGTACCTTTAAAAAGGCGAACTGGGCCTTTAAAGCGGCGAACTGTGCCTTTAAAGAAGCGTTCTGTACCTTTAAAAAGGCGAACTGGGCCTTTAAAGCGGCGAACTGTGCCTTTAAAGAAGCGTTCTGTACCTTTAAAAAGGCGAACTGGCCCTTTAAATTAGCGTTCTGTAGCTTTAAAAAGGCGAACTAGCCCTTTAAAGCAGCAAACTGTCACTTAAAAGAGGCGAACTGGGCCTTTAAAGCGGCGAACTGTGCCTTTAAAGAAGCGTTATGTACCTTTAAAAAGGCGAACTGGCCCTTTAAAGCAGCAAACTGTCACTTAAAAGAGGCGAACTGGCCCTTTAAAGCAGCAAACTGTCACTTAAAAGAGGCGAACTGGGCCTTTAAAGCGGCGAACTGTGCCTTTAAAGAAGCGTTCTGTACCTTTAAAAAGGCGAACTGGCCCTTTAAAGCAGCAAACTGTCACTTAAAAGAGGCGAACTGGGCCTTTAAAGCGGCGAACTGTGCCTTTAAAGAAGCGTTGTGTACCTTTAAAAAGGCGAACTGGCCCTTTAAATTAGCGTTCTGTACCTTTAAAAAGGCGAACTGGCCCTTTAAAGCAGCAAACTGTCACTTAAAAGAGGCGAACTGGGCCTTTAAAGCGGCGAACTGTGCCTTTAAAGAAGCGTTCTGTACCTTTAAAAAGGCGAACTGGCCCTTTAAATTAGCGTTCTGTAGCTTTAAAAAGGCGAACTGGCCCTTTAAAGCAGCAAACTGTCACTTAAAAGAGGCGAACTGGGCCTTTAAAGCGGCGAACTGTGCCTTTAAAGAAGCGTTATGTACCTTTAAAAAGGCGAACTGGCCCTTTAAAGCAGCAAACTGTCACTTAAAAGAGGCGAACTGGCCCTTTAAAGCAGCAAACTGTCACTTAAAAGAGGCGAACTGGGCCTTTAAAGCGGCGAACTGGCCCTTTAAATTAGCGTTCTGTACCTTTAAAAAGGCGAACTGGCCCTTTAAAGCAGCAAACTGTCACTTAAAAGAGGCGAACTGGGCCTTTAAAGCGGCGAACTGTGCCTTTAAAGAAGCGTTCTGTAGCTTTAAAAAGGCGAACTGGCCCTTTAAAGCAGCAAACTGTCACTTAAAAGAGGCGAACTGGGCCTTTAAAGCGGCGAACTGTGCCTTTAAAGAAGCGTTCTGTACCTTTAAAAAGGCGAACTGGGCCTTTAAAGCGGCGAACTGTGCCTTTAAAGAAGCGTTCTGTACCTTTAAAAAGGCGAACTGGCCCTTTAAAGCAGCAAACTGTCACTTAAAAGAGGCGAACTGGGCCTTTAAAGCGGCGAACTGTGCCTTTAAAGAAGCGTTCTGTACCTTTAAAAAGGCGAACTGGGCCTTTAAAGCGGCGAACTGTGCCTTTAAAGAAGCGTTCTGTACCTTTAAAAAGGCGAACTGGGCCTTTAAAGCGGCGAACTGTGCCTTTAAAGAAGCGTTCTGTACCTTTAAAAAGGCGAACTGGCCCTTTAAATTAGCGTTCTGTAGCTTTAAAAAGGCGAACTAGCCCTTTAAAGCAGCAAACTGTCACTTAAAAGAGGCGAACTGGGCCTTTAAAGCGGCGAACTGTGCCTTTAAAGAAGCGTTATGTACCTTTAAAAAGGCGAACTGGCCCTTTAAAGCAGCAAACTGTCACTTAAAAGAGGCGAACTGGCCCTTTAAAGCAGCAAACTGTCACTTAAAAGAGGCGAACTGGGCCTTTAAAGCGGCGAACTGTGCCTTTAAAGAAGCGTTCTGTACCTTTAAAAAGGCGAACTGGCCCTTTAAAGCAGCAAACTGTCACTTAAAAGAGGCGAACTGGGCCTTTAAAGCGGCGAACTGTGCCTTTAAAGAAGCGTTGTGTACCTTTAAAAAGGCGAACTGGCCCTTTAAATTAGCGTTCTGTACCTTTAAAAAGGCGAACTGGCCCTTTAAAGCAGCAAACTGTCACTTAAAAGAGGCGAACTGGGCCTTTAAAGCGGCGAACTGTGCCTTTAAAGAAGCGTTCTGTACCTTTAAAAAGGCGAACTGGCCCTTTAAATTAGCGTTCTGTAGCTTTAAAAAGGCGAACTGGCCCTTTAAAGCAGCAAACTGTCACTTAAAAGAGGCGAACTGGGCCTTTAAAGCGGCGAACTGTGCCTTTAAAGAAGCGTTCTGTAGCTTTAAAAAGGCGAACTGGCCCTTTAAAGCAGCAAACTGTCACTTAAAAGAGGCGAACTGGGCCTTTAAAGCGGCAAACTGTGCCTTTAAAGAAGCGTTCTGTACCTTTAAAAAGGCGAACTGGGCCTTTAAAGCGGCGAACTGTGCCTTTAAAGAAGCGTTCTGTACCTTTAAAAAGGCGAACTGGCCCTTTAAAGCAGCAAACTGTCACTTAAAAGAGGCGAACTGGGCCTTTAAAGCGGCGAACTGTGCCTTTAAAGAAGCGTTATGTACCTTTAAAAAGGCGAACTGGCCCTTTAAATTAGCGTTCTGTACCTTTAAAAAGGCGAACTAGCCCTTTAAAGCAGCAAACTGTCACTTAAAAGAGGCGAACTGGGCCTTTAAAGCGGCGAACTGTGCCTTTAAAGAAGCGTTCTGTACCTTTAAAAAGGCGAACTGGCCCTTTAAATTAGCGTTCTGTAGCTTTAAAAAGGCGAACTGGCCCTTTAAAGCAGCAAACTGTCACTTAAAAGAGGCGAACTGGGCCTTTAAAGCGGCGAACTGTGCCTTTAAAGAAGCGTTCTGTAGCTTTAAAAAGGCGAACTGGCCCTTTAAATTAGCGTTCTGTACCTTTAAAAAGGCGAACTAGCCCTTTAAAGCAGCAAACTGTCACTTAAAAGAGGCGAACTGGGCCTTTAAAGCGGCGAACTGTGCCTTTAAAGAAGCGTTATGTACCTTTAAAAAGGCGAACTGGCCCTTTAAATTAGCGTTCTGTACCTTTAAAAAGGCGAACTAGCCCTTTAAAGCAGCAAACTGTCACTTAAAAGAGGCGAACTGGGCCTTTAAAGCGGCGAACTGTGCCTTTAAAGAAGCGTTCTGTACCTTTAAAAAGGCGAACTGGCCCTTTAAATTAGCGTTCTGTAGCTTTAAAAAGGCGAACTGGCCCTTTAAAGCAGCAAACTGTCACTTAAAAGAGGCGAACTGGGCCTTTAAAGCGGCGAACTGTGCCTTTAAAGAAGCGTTCTGTAGCTTTAAAAAGGCGAACTGGCCCTTTAAAGCAGCAAACTGTCACTTAAAAGAGGCGAACTGGGCCTTTAAAGCGGCGAACTGTGCCTTTAAAGAAGCGTTCTGTACCTTTAAAAAGGCGAACTGGCCCTTTAAAGCAGCAAACTGTCACTTAAAAGAGGCGAACTGGCCCTTTAAAGCAGCAAACTGTCACTTAAAAGAGGCGAACTGGGCCTTTAAAGCGGCGAACTGGGCCTTTAAAGCGGCGAACTGTGCCTTTAAAGAAGCGTTCTGTACCTTTAAAAAGGCGAACTGGCCCTTTAAAGCAGCAAACTGTCACTTAAAAGAGGCGAACTGGGCCTTTAAAGCGGCGAACTGTGCCTTTAAAGAAGCGTTATGTACCTTTAAAAAGGCGAACTGGCCCTTTAAAGCAGCAAACTGTCACTTAAAAGAGGCGAACTGGGCCTTTAAAGCGGCGAACTGTGCCTTTAAAGAAGCGTTCTGTACCTTTAAAAAGGCGAACTGGCCCTTTAAATTAGCGTTCTGTAGCTTTAAAAAGGCGAACTGGCCCTTTAAAGCAGCAAACTGTCACTTAAAAGAGGCGAACTGGGCCTTTAAAGCGGCGAACTGTGCCTTTAAAGAAGCGTTCTGTAGCTTTAAAAAGGCGAACTGGCCCTTTAAAGCGGCGAACTGGGCCTTTAAAGAAGCGTTCTGTAGCTTTAAAAAGGCGAACTGGGCCTTTAAAGCGGCGAACTGGGCCTTTAAAGCGGCGAACTGTGCCTTTAAAGAAGCGTTCTGTACCTTTAAAAAGGCGAACTGGCCCTTTAAAGCAGCAAACTGTCACTTAAAAGAGGCGAACTGGGCCTTTAAAGCGGCGAACTGTGCCTTTAAAGAAGCGTTCTGTACCTTTAAAAAGGCGAACTGGCCCTTTAAAGCAGCAAACTGTCACTTAAAAGAGGCGAACTGGCCCTTTAAAGCAGCAAACTGTCACTTAAAAGAGGCGAACTGGGCCTTTAAAGCGGCGAACTGTGCCTTTAAAGAAGCGTTCTGTACCTTTAAAAAGGCGAACTGGCCCTTTAAAGCAGCAAACTGTCACTTAAAAGAGGCGAACTGGCCCTTTAAAGCAGCAAACTGTCACTTAAAAGAGGCGAACTGGGCCTTTAAAGCGGCGAACTGTGCCTTTAAAGAAGCGTTCTGTACCTTTGAAAAGGCGAACTGGCCCTTTAAATTAGCGTTCTGTAGCTTTAAAAAGGCGAACTGGCCCTTTAAAGCAGCAAACTGTCACTTAAAAGAGGCGAACTGGGCCTTTAAAGCGGCGAACTGTGCCTTTAAAGAAGCGTTATGTACCTTTGAAAAGGCGAACTGGCCCTTTAAATTAGCGTTCTGTAGCTTTAAAAAGGCGAACTGGCCCTTTAAAGCAGCAAACTGTCACTTAAAAGAGGCGAACTGGGCCTTTAAAGCGGCGAACTGTGCCTTTAAAGAAGCGTTCTGTACCTTTAAAAAGGCGAACTGGCCCTTTAAATTAGCGTTCTGTAGCTTTAAAAAGGCGAACTAGCCCTTTAAAGCAGCAAACTGTCACTTAAAAGAGGCGAACTGGGCCTTTAAAGCGGCGAACTGTGCCTTTAAAGAAGCGTTATGTACCTTTAAAAAGGCGAACTGGCCCTTTAAAGCAGCAAACTGTCACTTAAAAGAGGCGAACTGGCCCTTTAAAGCAGCAAACTGTCACTTAAAAGAGGCGAACTGGGCCTTTAAAGCGGCGAACTGTGCCTTTAAAGAAGCGTTCTGTACCTTTAAAAAGGCGAACTGGCCCTTTAAAGCAGCAAACTGTCACTTAAAAGAGGCGAACTGGGCCTTTAAAGCGGCGAACTGTGCCTTTAAAGAAGCGTTATGTACCTTTAAAAAGGCGAACTGGCCCTTTAAATTAGCGTTCTGTACCTTTAAAAAGGCGAACTAGCCCTTTAAAGCAGCAAACTGTCACTTAAAAGAGGCGAACTGGGCCTTTAAAGCGGCGAACTGTGCCTTTAAAGAAGCGTTCTGTACCTTTAAAAAGGCGAACTGGCCCTTTAAATTAGCGTTCTGTAGCTTTAAAAAGGCGAACTGGCCCTTTAAAGCAGCAAACTGTCACTTAAAAGAGGCGAACTGGGCCTTTAAAGCGGCGAACTGTGCCTTTAAAGAAGCGTTCTGTAGCTTTAAAAAGGCGAACTGGCCCTTTAAAGCAGCAAACTGTCACTTAAAAGAGGCGAACTGGGCCTTTAAAGCGGCGAACTGTGCCTTTAAAGAAGCGTTCTGTACCTTTAAAAAGGCGAACTGGCCCTTTAAAGCAGCAAACTGTCACTTAAAAGAGGCGAACTGGCCCTTTAAAGCAGCAAACTGTCACTTAAAAGAGGCGAACTGGGCCTTTAAAGCGGCGAACTGGGCCTTTAAAGCGGCGAACTGTGCCTTTAAAGAAGCGTTCTGTACCTTTAAAAAGGCGAACTGGCCCTTTAAAGCAGCAAACTGTCACTTAAAAGAGGCGAACTGGGCCTTTAAAGCGGCGAACTGTGCCTTTAAAGAAGCGTTATGTACCTTTAAAAAGGCGAACTGGCCCTTTAAAGCAGCAAACTGTCACTTAAAAGAGGCGAACTGGGCCTTTAAAGCGGCGAACTGTGCCTTTAAAGAAGCGTTCTGTACCTTTAAAAAGGCGAACTGGCCCTTTAAATTAGCGTTCTGTAGCTTTAAAAAGGCGAACTGGCCCTTTAAAGCAGCAAACTGTCACTTAAAAGAGGCGAACTGGGCCTTTAAAGTGGCGAACTGTGCCTTTAAAGAAGCGTTATGTACCTTTAAAGCGGCGAACTGTGCCTTTAAAGAAGCATTCTGTACCTTTAAAAAGGCGAACTAGCCCTTTAAAGCAGCAAACTGTCACTTAAAAGAGGCGAACTGGGCCTTTAAAGCGGCGAACTGTGCCTTTAAAGAAGCGTTATGTACCTTTAAAAAGGCGAACTGGCCCTTTAAATTAGCGTTCTGTACCTTTAAAAAGGCGAACTAGCCCTTTAAAGCAGCAAACTGTCACTTAAAAGAGGCGAACTGGGCCTTTAAAGCGGCGAACTGTGCCTTTAAAGAAGCGTTCTGTACCTTTAAAAAGGCGAACTGGCCCTTTAAATTAGCGTTCTGTAGCTTTAAAAAGGCGAACTGGCCCTTTAAAGCAGCAAACTGTCACTTAAAAGAGGCGAACTGGGCCTTTAAAGCGGCGAACTGTGCCTTTAAAGAAGCGTTCTGTAGCTTTAAAAAGGCGAACTGGCCCTTTAAAGCAGCAAACTGTCACTTAAAAGAGGCGAACTGGGCCTTTAAAGCGGCGAACTGTGCCTTTAAAGAAGCGTTCTGTAGCTTTAAAAAGGCGAACTGGCCCTTTAAAGCAGCAAACTGTCACTTAAAAGAGGCGAACTGGGCCTTTAAAGCGGCGAACTGTGCCTTTAAAGAAGCGTTCTGTACCTTTGAAAAGGCGAACTGGCCCTTTAAATTAGCGTTCTGTAGCTTTAAAAAGGCGAACTGGCCATTTAAAGCAGCAAACTGTCACTTAAAAGAGGCGAACTGGGCCTTTAAAGCGGCGAACTGTGCCTTTAAAGAAGCGTTCTGTACCTTTAAAAAGGCGAACTGGCCCTTTAAATTAGCGTTCTGTAGCTTTAAAAAGGCGAACTAGCCCTTTAAAGCAGCAAACTGTCACTTAAAAGAGGCGAACTGGGCCTTTAAAGCGGCGAACTGTGCCTTTAAAGAAGCGTTATGTACCTTTAAAAAGGCGAACTGGCCCTTTAAAGCAGCAAACTGTCACTTAAAAGAGGCGAACTGGCCCTTTAAAGCAGCAAACTGTCACTTAAAAGAGGCGAACTGGGCCTTTAAAGCGGCGAACTGTGCCTTTAAAGAAGCGTTCTGTACCTTTAAAAAGGCGAACTGGCCCTTTAAAGCAGCAAACTGTCACTTAAAAGAGGCGAACTGGGCCTTTAAAGCGGCGAACTGTGCCTTTAAAGAAGCGTTCTGTACCTTTAAAAAGGCGAACTGGCCCTTTAAATTAGCGTTCTGTAGCTTTAAAAAGGCGAACTGGCCCTTTAAAGCAGCAAACTGTCACTTAAAAGAGGCGAACTGGGCCTTTAAAGCGGCGAACTGTGCCTTTAAAGAAGCGTTCTGTAGCTTTAAAAAGGCGAACTGGCCTTTTAAAGCAGCAAACTGTCACTTAAAAGAGGCGAACTGGGCCTTTAAAGCGGCGAACTGTGCCTTTAAAGAAGCGTTCTGTACCTTTAAAAAGGCGAACTGGGCCTTTAAAGCGGCGAACTGTGCCTTTAAAGAAGCGTTCTGTACCTTTAAAAAGGCGAACTGGCCCTTTAAAGCAGCAAACTGTCACTTAAAAGAGGCGAACTGGGCCTTTAAAGCGGCGAACTGTGCCTTTAAAGAAGCGTTATGTACCTTTAAAAAGGCGAACTGGCCCTTTAAATTAGCGTTCTGTACCTTTAAAAAGGCGAACTAGCCCTTTAAAGCAGCAAACTGTCACTTAAAAGAGGCGAACTGGGCCTTTAAAGCGGCGAACTGTGCCTTTAAAGAAGCGTTCTGTACCTTTCAAAAGGCGAACTGGCCCTTTAAATTAGCGTTCTGTAGCTTTAAAAAGGCGAACTGGCCCTTTAAAGCAGCAAACTGTCACTTAAAAGAGGCGAACTGGGCCTTTAAAGCGGCGAACTGTGCCTTTAAAGAAGCGTTCTGTAGCTTTAAAAAGGCGAACTGGCCCTTTAAATTAGCGTTCTGTACCTTTAAAAAGGCGAACTAGCCCTTTAAAGCAGCAAACTGTCACTTAAAAGAGGCGAACTGGGCCTTTAAAGCGGCGAACTGTGCCTTTAAAGAAGCGTTATGTACCTTTAAAAAGGCGAACTGGCCCTTTAAATTAGCGTTCTGTACCTTTAAAAAGGCGAACTAGCCCTTTAAAGCAGCAAACTGTCACTTAAAAGAGGCGAACTGGGCCTTTAAAGCAGCGAACTGTGCCTTTAAAGAAGCGTTCTGTACCTTTAAAAAGGCGAACTGGCCCTTTAAATTAGCGTTCTGTAGCTTTAAAAAGGCGAACTGGCCCTTTAAAGCAGCAAACTGTCACTTAAAAGAGGCGAACTGGGCCTTTAAAGCGGCGAACTGTGCCTTTAAAGAAGCGTTCTGTAGCTTTAAAAAGGCGAACTGGCCCTTTAAAGCAGCAAACTGTCACTTAAAAGAGGCGAACTGGGCCTTTAAAGCGGCGAACTGTGCCTTTAAAGAAGCGTTCTGTAGCTTTAAAAAGGCGAACTGGCCCTTTAAAGCAGCAAACTGTCACTTAAAAGAGGCGAACTGGGCCTTTAAAGCGGCGAACTGTGCCTTTAAAGAAGCGTTCTGTACCTTTGAAAAGGCGAACTGGCCCTTTAAATTAGCGTTCTGTAGCTTTAAAAAGGCGAACTGGCCATTTAAAGCAGCAAACTGTCACTTAAAAGAGGCGAACTGGGCCTTTAAAGCGGCGAACTGTGCCTTTAAAGAAGCGTTCTGTACCTTTAAAAAGGCGAACTGGCCCTTTAAATTAGCGTTCTGTAGCTTTAAAAAGGCGAACTAGCCCTTTAAAGCAGCAAACTGTCACTTAAAAGAGGCGAACTGGGCCTTTAAAGCGGCGAACTGTGCCTTTAAAGAAGCGTTATGTACCTTTAAAAAGGCGAACTGGGCCTTTAAAGCAGCAAACTGTCACTTAAAAGAGGCGAACTGGCCCTTTAAAGCAGCAAACTGTCACTTAAAAGAGGCGAACTGGGCCTTTAAAGCGGCGAACTGGCCCTTTAAATTAGCGTTCTGTACCTTTAAAAAGGCGAACTGGCCCTTTAAAGCAGCAAACTGTCACTTAAAAGAGGCGAACTGGGCCTTTAAAGCGGCGAACTGTGCCTTTAAAGAAGCGTTCTGTAGCTTTAAAAAGGCGAACTGGCCCTTTAAAGCAGCAAACTGTCACTTAAAAGAGGCGAACTGGGCCTTTAAAGCGGCGAACTGTGCCTTTAAAGAAGCGTTCTGTACCTTTAAAAAGGCGAACTGGGCCTTTAAAGCGGCGAACTGTGCCTTTAAAGAAGCGTTCTGTACCTTTAAAAAGGCGAACTGGCCCTTTAAAGCAGCAAACTGTCACTTAAAAGAGGCGAACTGGGCCTTTAAAGCGGCGAACTGTGCCTTTAAAGAAGCGTTCTGTACCTTTAAAAAGGCGAACTGGGCCTTTAAAGCGGCGAACTGTGCCTTTAAAGAAGCGTTCTGTACCTTTAAAAAGGCGAACTGGGCCTTTAAAGCGGCGAACTGTGCCTTTAAAGAAGCGTTCTGTACCTTTAAAAAGGCGAACTGGCCCTTTAAATTAGCGTTCTGTAGCTTTAAAAAGGCGAACTAGCCCTTTAAAGCAGCAAACTGTCACTTAAAAGAGGCGAACTGGGCCTTTAAAGCGGCGAACTGTGCCTTTAAAGAAGCGTTATGTACCTTTAAAAAGGCGAACTGGCCCTTTAAAGCAGCAAACTGTCACTTAAAAGAGGCGAACTGGCCCTTTAAAGCAGCAAACTGTCACTTAAAAGAGGCGAACTGGGCCTTTAAAGCGGCGAACTGTGCCTTTAAAGAAGCGTTCTGTACCTTTAAAAAGGCGAACTGGCCCTTTAAAGCAGCAAACTGTCACTTAAAAGAGGCGAACTGGGCCTTTAAAGCGGCGAACTGTGCCTTTAAAGAAGCGTTGTGTACCTTTAAAAAGGCGAACTGGCCCTTTAAATTAGCGTTCTGTACCTTTAAAAAGGCGAACTAGCCCTTTAAAGCAGCAAACTGTCACTTAAAAGAGGCGAACTGGGCCTTTAAAGCGGCGAACTGTGCCTTTAAAGAAGCGTTCTGTACCTTTAAAAAGGCGAACTGGCCCTTTAAATTAGCGTTCTGTAGCTTTAAAAAGGCGAACTGGCCCTTTAAAGCAGCAAACTGTCACTTAAAAGAGGCGAACTGGGCCTTTAAAGCGGCGAACTGTGCCTTTAAAGAAGCGTTCTGTAGCTTTAAAAAGGCGAACTGGCCCTTTAAAGCAGCAAACTGTCACTTAAAAGAGGCGAACTGGGCCTTTAAAGCGGCAAACTGTGCCTTTAAAGAAGCGTTCTGTACCTTTAAAAAGGCGAACTGGGCCTTTAAAGCGGCGAACTGTGCCTTTAAAGAAGCGTTCTGTACCTTTAAAAAGGCGAACTGGCCCTTTAAAGCAGCAAACTGTCACTTAAAAGAGGCGAACTGGGCCTTTAAAGCGGCGAACTGTGCCTTTAAAGAAGCGTTATGTACCTTTAAAAAGGCGAACTGGCCCTTTAAATTAGCGTTCTGTACCTTTAAAAAGGCGAACTAGCCCTTTAAAGCAGCAAACTGTCACTTAAAAGAGGCGAACTGGGCCTTTAAAGCGGCGAACTGTGCCTTTAAAGAAGCGTTCTGTACCTTTAAAAAGGCGAACTGGCCCTTTAAATTAGCGTTCTGTAGCTTTAAAAAGGCGAACTGGCCCTTTAAAGCAGCAAACTGTCACTTAAAAGAGGCGAACTGGGCCTTTAAAGCGGCGAACTGTGCCTTTAAAGAAGCGTTCTGTAGCTTTAAAAAGGCGAACTGGCCCTTTAAATTAGCGTTCTGTACCTTTAAAAAGGCGAACTAGCCCTTTAAAGCAGCAAACTGTCACTTAAAAGAGGCGAACTGGGCCTTTAAAGCGGCGAACTGTGCCTTTAAAGAAGCGTTATGTACCTTTAAAAAGGCGAACTGGCCCTTTAAATTAGCGTTCTGTACCTTTAAAAAGGCGAACTAGCCCTTTAAAGCAGCAAACTGTCACTTAAAAGAGGCGAACTGGGCCTTTAAAGCGGCGAACTGTGCCTTTAAAGAAGCGTTCTGTACCTTTAAAAAGGCGAACTGGCCCTTTAAATTAGCGTTCTGTAGCTTTAAAAAGGCGAACTGGCCCTTTAAAGCAGCAAACTGTCACTTAAAAGAGGCGAACTGGGCCTTTAAAGCGGCGAACTGTGCCTTTAAAGAAGCGTTCTGTAGCTTTAAAAAGGCGAACTGGCCCTTTAAAGCAGCAAACTGTCACTTAAAAGAGGCGAACTGGGCCTTTAAAGCGGCGAACTGTGCCTTTAAAGAAGCGTTCTGTACCTTTAAAAAGGCGAACTGGCCCTTTAAAGCAGCAAACTGTCACTTAAAAGAGGCGAACTGGCCCTTTAAAGCAGCAAACTGTCACTTAAAAGAGGCGAACTGGGCCTTTAAAGCGGCGAACTGGGCCTTTAAAGCGGCGAACTGTGCCTTTAAAGAAGCGTTCTGTACCTTTAAAAAGGCGAACTGGCCCTTTAAAGCAGCAAACTGTCACTTAAAAGAGGCGAACTGGGCCTTTAAAGCGGCGAACTGTGCCTTTAAAGAAGCGTTATGTACCTTTAAAAAGGCGAACTGGCCCTTTAAAGCAGCAAACTGTCACTTAAAAGAGGCGAACTGGGCCTTTAAAGCGGCGAACTGTGCCTTTAAAGAAGCGTTCTGTACCTTTAAAAAGGCGAACTGGCCCTTTAAATTAGCGTTCTGTAGCTTTAAAAAGGCGAACTGGCCCTTTAAAGCAGCAAACTGTCACTTAAAAGAGGCGAACTGGGCCTTTAAAGCGGCGAACTGTGCCTTTAAAGAAGCGTTCTGTAGCTTTAAAAAGGCGAACTGGCCCTTTAAAGCGGCGAACTGGGCCTTTAAAGAAGCGTTCTGTAGCTTTAAAAAGGCGAACTGGGCCTTTAAAGCGGCGAACTGGGCCTTTAAAGCGGCGAACTGTGCCTTTAAAGAAGCGTTCTGTACCTTTAAAAAGGCGAACTGGCCCTTTAAAGCAGCAAACTGTCACTTAAAAGAGGCGAACTGGGCCTTTAAAGCGGCGAACTGTGCCTTTAAAGAAGCGTTCTGTACCTTTAAAAAGGCGAACTGGCCCTTTAAAGCAGCAAACTGTCACTTAAAAGAGGCGAACTGGCCCTTTAAAGCAGCAAACTGTCACTTAAAAGAGGCGAACTGGGCCTTTAAAGCGGCGAACTGTGCCTTTAAAGAAGCGTTCTGTACCTTTAAAAAGGCGAACTGGCCCTTTAAAGCAGCAAACTGTCACTTAAAAGAGGCGAACTGGCCCTTTAAAGCAGCAAACTGTCACTTAAAAGAGGCGAACTGGGCCTTTAAAGCGGCGAACTGTGCCTTTAAAGAAGCGTTCTGTACCTTTGAAAAGGCGAACTGGCCCTTTAAATTAGCGTTCTGTAGCTTTAAAAAGGCGAACTGGCCCTTTAAAGCAGCAAACTGTCACTTAAAAGAGGCGAACTGGGCCTTTAAAGCGGCGAACTGTGCCTTTAAAGAAGCGTTATGTACCTTTAAAAAGGCGAACTGGCCCTTTAAAGCAGCAAACTGTCACTTAAAAGAGGCGAACTGGCCCTTTAAAGCAGCAAACTGTCACTTAAAAGAGGCGAACTGGGCCTTTAAAGCGGCGAACTGTGCCTTTAAAGAAGCGTTCTGTAGCTTTAAAAAGGCGAACTGGCCCTTTAAAGCAGCAAACTGTCACTTAAAAGAGGCGAACTGGGCCTTTAAAGCGGCGAACTGTGCCTTTAAAGAAGCGTTCTGTACCTTTGAAAAGGCGAACTGGCCCTTTAAATTAGCGTTCTGTAGCTTTAAAAAGGCGAACTGGCCCTTTAAAGCAGCAAACTGTCACTTAAAAGAGGCGAACTGGGCCTTTAAAGCGGCGAACTGTGCCTTTAAAGAAGCGTTCTGTACCTTTAAAAAGGCGAACTGGCCCTTTAAATTAGCGTTCTGTAGCTTTAAAAAGGCGAACTGGCCCTTTAAAGCAGCAAACTGTCACTTAAAAGAGGCGAACTGGGCCTTTAAAGCGGCGAACTGTGCCTTTAAAGAAGCGTTCTGTACCTTTAAAAAGGCGAACTGGCCATTTAAAGCAGCAAACTGTCACTTAAAAGAGGCGAACTGGGCCTTTAAAGCGGCGAACTGTGCCTTTAAAGAAGCGTTATGTACCTTTAAAAAGGCGAACTGGCCCTTTAAATTAGCGTTCTGTACCTTTAAAAAGGCGAACTAGCCCTTTAAAGCAGCAAACTGTCACTTAAAAGAGGCGAACTGGGCCTTTAAAGCGGCGAACTGTGCCTTTAAAGAAGCGTTCTGTACCTTTAAAAAGGCGAACTGGCCCTTTAAATTAGCGTTCTGTAGCTTTAAAAAGGCGAACTGGCCCTTTAAAGCAGCAAACTGTCACTTAAAAGAGGCGAACTGGGCCTTTAAAGCGGCGAACTGTGCCTTTAAAGAAGCGTTCTGTAGCTTTAAAAAGGCGAACTGGCCCTTTAAAGCAGCAAACTGTCACTTAAAAGAGGCGAACTGGGCCTTTAAAGCGGCGAACTGTGCCTTTAAAGAAGCGTTCTGTACCTTTAAAAAGGCGAACTGGGCCTTTAAAGCGGCGAACTGTGCCTTTAAAGAAGCGTTCTGTACCTTTAAAAAGGCGAACTGGCCCTTTAAAGCAGCAAACTGTCACTTAAAAGAGGCGAACTGGGCCTTTAAAGCGGCGAACTGTGCCTTTAAAGAAGCGTTATGTACCTTTAAAAAGGCGAACTGGCCCTTTAAATTAGCGTTCTGTACCTTTAAAAAGGCGAACTAGCCCTTTAAAGCAGCAAACTGTCACTTAAAAGAGGCGAACTGGGCCTTTAAAGCGGCGAACTGTGCCTTTAAAGAAGCGTTCTGTACCTTTAAAAAGGCGAACTGGCCCTTTAAATTAGCGTTCTGTAGCTTTAAAAAGGCGAACTGGCCCTTTAAAGCAGCAAACTGTCACTTAAAAGAGGCGAACTGGTCCTTTAAAGCGGCGAACTGTGCCTTTAAAGAAGCGTTCTGTAGCTTTAAAAAGGCGAACTGGCCCTTTAAAGCAGCAAACTGTCACTTAAAAGAGGCGAACTGGGCCTTTAAAGCGGCGAACTGTGCCTTTAAAGAAGCGTTCTGTACCTTTAAAAAGGCGAACTGGCCCTTTAAAGCAGCAAACTGTCACTTAAAAGAGGCGAACTGGCCCTTTAAAGCAGCAAACTGTCACTTAAAAGAGGCGAACTGGGCCTTTAAAGCGGCGAACTGTGCCTTTAAAGAAGCGTTCTGTACCTTTAAAAAGGCGAACTGGCCCTTTAAAGCAGCAAACTGTCACTTAAAAGAGGCGAACTGGCCCTTTAAAGCAGCAAACTGTCACTTAAAATAGGCGAATTGGGCCTTTAAAGCGGCGAACTGTGCCTTTAAAGAAGCGTTCTGTACCTTTAAAAAGGCGAACTGGCCCTTTAAATTAGCGTTCTGTAGCTTTAAAAAGGCGAACTGGCCCTTTAAAGCAGCAAACTGTCACTTAAAAGAGGCGAACTGGGCCTTTAAAGCGGCGAACTGTGCCTTTAAAGAAGCGTTCTGTACCTTTGAAAAGGCGAACTGGCCCTTTAAATTAGCGTTCTGTAGCTTTAAAAAGGCGAACTGGCCCTTTAAAGCAGCAAACTGTCACTTAAAAGAGGCGAACTGGCCCTTTAAAGCAGCAAACTGTCACTTAAAAGAGGCGAACTGGGCCTTTAAAGCGGCGAACTGTGCCTTTAAAGAAGCGTTCTGTAGCTTTAAAAAGGCGAACTGGCCCTTTAAAGCAGCAAACTGTCACTTAAAAGAGGCGAACTGGGCCTTTAAAGCGGCGAACTGTGCCTTTAAAGAAGCGTTCTGTACCTTTGAAAAGGCGAACTGGCCCTTTAAATTAGCGTTCTGTAGCTTTAAAAAGGCGAACTGGCCCTTTAAAGCAGCAAACTGTCACTTAAAAGAGGCGAACTGGGCCTTTAAAGCGGCGAACTGTGCCTTTAAAGAAGCGTTCTGTACCTTTAAAAAGGCGAACTGGCCCTTTAAATTAGCGTTCTGTAGCTTTAAAAAGGCGAACTAGCCCTTTAAAGCAGCAAACTGTCACTTAAAAGAGGCGAACTGGGCCTTTAAAGCGGCGAACTGTGCCTTTAAAGAAGCGTTATGTACCTTTAAAAAGGCGAACTGGCCCTTTAAAGCAGCAAACTGTCACTTAAAAGAGGCGAACTGGCCCTTTAAAGCAGCAAACTGTCACTTAAAAGAGGCGAACTGGGCCTTTAAAGCGGCGAACTGTGCCTTTAAAGAAGCGTTCTGTACCTTTAAAAAGGCGAACTGGCCCTTTAAAGCAGCAAACTGTCACTTAAAAGAGGCGAACTGGGCCTTTAAAGCGGCGAACTGTGCCTTTAAAGAAGCGTTATGTACCTTTAAAAAGGCGAACTGGCCCTTTAAATTAGCGTTCTGTACCTTTAAAAAGGCGAACTAGCCCTTTAAAGCAGCAAACTGTCACTTAAAAGAGGCGAACTGGGCCTTTAAAGCGGCGAACTGTGCCTTTAAAGAAGCGTTCTGTACCTTTAAAAAGGCGAACTGGCCCTTTAAATTAGCGTTCTGTAGCTTTAAAAAGGCGAACTGGCCCTTTAAAGCAGCAAACTGTCACTTAAAAGAGGCGAACTGGGCCTTTAAAGCGGCGAACTGTGCCTTTAAAGAAGCGTTCTGTAGCTTTAAAAAGGCGAACTGGCCCTTTAAAGCAGCAAACTGTCACTTAAAAGAGGCGAACTGGGCCTTTAAAGCGGCGAACTGTGCCTTTAAAGAAGCGTTCTGTACCTTTAAAAAGGCGAACTGGCCCTTTAAAGCAGCAAACTGTCACTTAAAAGAGGCGAACTGGCCCTTTAAAGCAGCAAACTGTCACTTAAAAGAGGCGAACTGGGCCTTTAAAGCGGCGAACTGGGCCTTTAAAGCGGCGAACTGTGCCTTTAAAGAAGCGTTCTGTACCTTTAAAAAGGCGAACTGGCCCTTTAAAGCAGCAAACTGTCACTTAAAAGAGGCGAACTGGGCCTTTAAAGCGGCGAACTGTGCCTTTAAAGAAGCGTTATGTACCTTTAAAAAGGCGAACTGGCCCTTTAAAGCAGCAAACTGTCACTTAAAAGAGGCGAACTGGGCCTTTAAAGCGGCGAACTGTGCCTTTAAAGAAGCGTTCTGTACCTTTAAAAAGGCGAACTGGCCCTTTAAATTAGCGTTCTGTAGCTTTAAAAAGGCGAACTGGCCCTTTAAAGCAGCAAACTGTCACTTAAAAGAGGCGAACTGGGCCTTTAAAGTGGCGAACTGTGCCTTTAAAGAAGCGTTATGTACCTTTAAAGCGGCGAACTGTGCCTTTAAAGAAGCATTCTGTACCTTTAAAAAGGCGAACTGGGCCTTTAAAGAAGCGTTCTGTACCTTAAAAGAGGCGAACTGGCCCTTTAATGCATTTACTTGGATACTTGGATAAGATATGGAAGCCCCAAAATGGCTACTGACATCTCGGTCTATTCTTCCTAAGCAGTCTGTCTCAGCCCTGAGCAGGCTCTTAAGCTTGTTGCTAGGAGACCGCTCGTTAAAGTTTGCATAGACTTTTAACTGCCAGGTGCTGCAAATGACACAGACTTTGAGCTGCTTAAAATGGAGCATTTTTGATTTCCGGCTACTTTCTCGAACAAACGGTCACAGCTCGAAAAGTAAAGCTCGAATCCGTATAATTTTTGTACCGTGAGCGCCACAAGGGACGGCCGAATCCAGCGGTGTGATTTTCATTCGGCTAACCCCTCGGGCTCCTTTTAAATGGCAATTTTAAAATCACATTTAAACACAGATTTTAGGATTTTAGCCATTTATAATGGGATTGAGGGACGGAACTTTGCGCTCAGAGGCAATTTGTGATAAATCTGGGTGGCAGAGGTCAATGAGTGTGACATTGTGTGAAAGAGGACAAAAATACCTACGTTTTGTGATAAAATTTGTCCAGATCGGCCAGATATTTCAGACATGAGAGAGTTTTGTTTGAAGAATCCGTGATTAATGATATTTAGAGTGAGCGCTTGAGTGTGAGAGAAGCCAGATCTGACATTTTGGCACCCTCAAACGTAAACTGCCGTCGTGTCCAAGCCGTATTGAATATATTCAAGCCCTTCTATTCGGTTATAGCCGAGAGTCTCGTGTCACTTACAAACTTTGAATGAGGTCTGTACGATGCTGTATGGCTGAGTTATAAGGCCTCTAAAAATGCCCTTTTCAAGCTCATTAAGGTTCCAAATCGGCAGTTTTTGACTTTTTGATGGGGATTCCCTGTTTAAATTTTCCGACGTTTTCCCATTTTTCCTAGCCTGGAAAACCAGCGCCAACTGCTGGACGGCAAAATGTTTTGCCTGCGGTTGGGTCTGGCCTCGATCCACTTGTCATTTTGAAAATACTGCCCTGAATCTGGCAGATGGCAACTAAACCAATCACAACGCAGAGATGTGTTTTGAATCAACGCGGGCGGGCCAGAGGGTTCTGGTGCGGGGTTTTGAGGGAGTGACGACAGAGCAGTGCGACGTTGGGCAGTGGAAGCGAACATAGACAAGCGAAAGCACAACAAGAAAGATGGCGGCGGCAATGGAACAGTGCTCGTTTGATTCAGCCTTGGCACACAGCCATTATAACGAACAGCCTTGCCACTCTGTATTAAGCCCCATTGTACCGGCTTTTTGGCTGCAGTTCCACCAGAATTCCACTGGGAGCGTCGGTGGAGACCAGAATGAATGGGGCCCTATGGAGCTAGATGCTACAAATGGTCAGTTTCACCTAAGTCTCCTCAAGAGCGCTCAGATTTGAATGTAGTTTCTGAGAGCTCAACATGGGTTTCAAGTAAAAAATCTACTGAACGAGTACATATATCGCTTTGATTTCTTACTGGTTGGCTTCTTGTTGTCCACGACGCGCTAGCATTGTGCTAATGACAGCTGGTCGACCCGCTATGTATGACGTCATATACACTTCAAATCCTTTTTTTAAGCAAATGAGTGGCTCTAAAAATCTAAAACTCAGCCATGGGTATTTTCTAAACACCCTTTTTCGAAAACAACATTCGAATTACTAGAGAAAAAATTATATCTTGAGATAAGGGCACGAAAGGGCGTATAGCTCCATAGGACTCCATTCATTCTGGTCTCCAACATTGGGCGCCCCACGTGGAAAGAGGGTGGAACTGCAACCAAAATCGCCTCGTTGGAAACCGGAAATGCACCGTGAGTGGCGTATCTGTCCTATTATAGAATCTGTGCTTGGCATCAGTTTTGGAAGAGTCCCCTCCCACCAAAGCTTTCTGTCGCGCTTACTACGTCACAGTCAGTTGCGCTGATTGGTCAGAGCGTTGGCCTATAGGCACAGACGCGGTTTGAAAGACAACGGGTTGTGCTCATCAACAATGTTCCGTTGTATCCATTGATCGGTGCCAGACTAAATTAGACATCCAATCCATTTAGGCTGGTTTATCAGGCTACATTTTTCCGGAATTCCTTTTGACTAATGAGAGCCAAAAGTCTTTGCACCCTTCTCCTGAGGAAAGCGCACCTACGGTGCGCTTTTTATGTCGGTGGGACTATCGCAGCCAGACTAGTAGCGCGCCGAACTTTAGGGCGGAAACGGGAAAATAAGAGTCTGGCACAAGATTAAGATGTTTGCCAATGCCTTTGGCATTTGGCACCCATAAAAATAAGAGTCTGGCACAAGATTAAGATGTTTGCCAATGCCTTTGGCATTTGGCACCCATAATTATGGGGGAAGAGTAAGTTTTACTTTGGTTTCCTCATACAATTTAAATGTTTAATAGTTGTATGTACATAAACCTAGAAATACTAGATAAACTTTACTCTGAAAGTGTATCGTTAAAATCTACTAAGTTACTTCATAACAGCAAATACTACAGATATATAAAATTTACTTAAAATTTTGAGTAAAATGATGTTCCTGCCTATGAAAAACAAGTAGACTTTACTTATTTATTTGAATAAATATAACTTAAAACTTAGATGTAATTAAGTAAATGTTACTTAATATCTTCAAAACTGTTATGTTTTATGGTAAGTAAAATTTACTTGATACTGGCAAGTGAGTGTTACTTGATATTACAGCATTAAATAATACTTAAATCATTTGAGTGCAAATACTTACAAAGGTTTTTTTAAGAAAATCTTATGAGTTGTTTTTTTCAGTTTTTTATCTTGTCTTATAAGACAAGATATCAAAGCACAGATTTATCAAGCAAAGGTCCAGTTCTGTCACCTGTCTCTACTTTAGTTTGTGTTTCTAACGTACACCTGAGCTAAAGTGCTCCAAAGAGGGCAAAATGCTGCCGTTTTCTGTGGGAAATTTGTGTTTTACTTTCATTTAATCTGAGAATATATAAAGCAAAAAGATAACCGGACCCAAAACTGATCCCTGATTTACCCCACAAGGTAGAGCTGTTGTATCAGACATAACTTGATTCATACAAACACTAAAAGATCTCTCTGAGAGATGTGACATGAACCATTTTAAAACAACACCAGTAATACCATGCAAGCCCTTCAGCCTGTTCATCCTGATACTGTGTCAACAGTATCAGGGGAAGAGGTGAGATCCAATAAAACCAGAACTATGTACTCTCCACAGTCTGTTGCCATCAAAAAGTCACTGGAAACTTTTAGAAAAGCAGTTTCAGTGGAGTGCAATCTGCAAAAACTAGACTGGAAAATACCCATTACATTAGTTTTCTCCACGAAACTGTTAAATTGCTGTGCTACTGTTTTTCTTTCTCCAACATCTTTGACATAAAAGGTAATTTGGATATTGGCCTGTAATTGTTTGGAAGAGATGGGTCCAAAAGTAGTTCCTTTAATATTGGCTCAACGACAGATTGTTTAAAGAATCTGGGAACTGAGCCAGTATGAAGGGAAATATTAACCATTTCCACAGTACAGAGGCCAACAGAGATAAAAACACGAATGATGAAAGAAACAGGAAGGACATCGATAGGGCCTGAAGTCGATTTCATGCAGCCAAGCAGAGTACTGATGTCCTGTAAGCTAACAGGAGTAAAAGAGGACCAGGTATCAGAGGTAAGAACGTTACAAGCATGATATTGAGAGAATGAAGGAGACATACTTGACCCGATGGCAGTAAGTGTATCAGGAGACCCAATATTCCTAATTGTATCAAACAAAACTTTAGAATTTTGTACGAATGTAATTTAGTGAAGAAATGGATTCTTTAAGATGTAACCTATGAACCTCAAGCTTGGAGGCCTTCCACAAACATTCTAACTTGTGACAGTGTCTCCTAAAACTAAGAATAATTGGATTCATCCAATGTAAGATCGTTAGCTAACAAGTTGGATGAACTTTTAGCCTTGATAAGGACTCAGCAAGAATATCGGGAATGTAGCATTATGTGTTTTACTGAGACATGGCTACAGGATCATATACCCGACTCCAGCGTCTCTCTGCCGGGCTTCCTGACTGTACGAGCAGATCGAGATATAAAGAGTAGCAGGAAAAGGAAAGGGGGTGGATTGGCAGTGCTTGTCAACAACAGATGGTGTCACCCAGGACATGTTACTGAGAAGAGTCGTCTCTGCAGTCCTGACATTGAACTATTGGCAGTAAGTTTTCGTCCATATTATTTGCCAAGAGAGTTCACCAGTGTTGTTTTGGTGGCTGTTTACATTCCACCCTCAGCTGTTGCCGACACTGCATGTGATGTCATCAGTTCCGTTGTTGCTAAGATACAGACTCAACACCCCAATTCTTTTGTGGCAATATCTGGTGATTTTAATCATGCCTCACTCTCTGCTACACTGCCAACTTTTCAACAGTTTGTCAGCTGCTCTACCAGAGAAAACAAGACATTGGATTTGTTTTACACAAATGTCAAGGATTCATACATTTCCAAATCAAGACCTCCCCTGGGAAAATCAGATCACAACCTTGTTTTTCTCTGTTCAGCATATAAACCCCTTGTCCAGAGACTACCTGTCACAAAAAGGACTGTTAGAAAGTGGTCAGAGGAAGCTGAAGAAGCCTTACAGGGTTGTTTTGATGCAACCGATTGGATTTCTCTTTGTAAGCCACATGGAGAGGACATCAATGCCATGACTGAGTGTGTGACTGACTATATAAACTTCTGTGTGGACAACACCATCCCCACCAGAACAGTGAGATGCTTCCCTAATAACAAACCCTGGATCACCAGTGAGCTAAAGGAACTATTGAACAGGAAAAAAAGAGCCTTTAGGGAGCGAGACAGGGAGTTACTGAGGAGTATACAGAAGCAGCTCAAAGTCAAGATCAGAGAGAGCAAGGAGGTGTATAAAAGAAGCTTGAGAGTAAACTGCAGAGGAACAATATCAGAAATGTGTGGTCAGGAATGAAGAAGATCACAGGCCTCAAGCAGAGGGAGGATCGGATGGATGGAAGTCTGCACAGAGCAAATGAGCTGAACACATTCTTCAACAGGTTCAGTTCAAGAACAAGCTCACCATCCTCCCCTCCTGTTCCCAGCCAAAGAGACATCCCACCCTCCTCTGACCCACAGCTTTCCTGTAACATCTCCACCTCCACCTCAGTCATGGATTCTTCTGCTTCCACTAGTTTGTCATCAACCCAATCAGGAGATGCTGCTGTCCCCTTTGTCTCCCCCTCCCACTTTTCTGTTTCTAGAAGTCAGGTGAAGAGGCAGTTGGAAAGACTGAACCGGAACAAGGCTGCAGGTCCAGATGGTGTCAGCCCCCGAGTCCTGAAGGCCTGTGCAGAGCAGCTCTGTGGGATTCTGCAACACCTTTTCAACCTTAGCTTGACCCAAGAGAAGGTACCACTGTTGTGGAAGACATCCTGTCTGGTTCCGGTACCAAAGAAAACTCACCCTTCAGATATCAATGACTACAGACCTGTTGCACTGACATCCCACATCATGAAGGTCCTGGAGAGACTCCTGTTGACCCACCTGTGTAAGCAAACCAGCACATATCAGGACCCCCTGCAGTTTGCTTATCGCCATGGAGTTGGAGTTGAAGACGCTATCATACACCTGCTTCAACAAACCCACTGTCATCTGGACAAAGCAGGCAGCACTGTGAGGATCATGTTCTTTGATTTCTCCAGTGCATTTAACACAATCCAGCCTGATCTGCTTCGTCTGAAACTCCAGAAGACTCAGGTGGAGGCCTCAACAATCACCTGGATTAATGACTACCTGACAAACAGACCACAGTTTGTCAGACTGAAGAATTGTGTGTCTAACCAGGTGATCAGCAGCACAGGAGCACCACAGGGGACTGTACTCTCACCATTCCTTTTCACTCTGTACACTTCAGACTTCCAGTACAAGTCAGACTCCTGTCATCTACAGAAATATTCAGATGACTCTGCAGTTGTTGGGTGTATCAGAGATGGACAAGAAGCTGAGTACAGAGAGCTGGTGGACCGCTTTGTGGCATGGTGTGGGAACAATCATCTCATCTTGAATGTTAACAAAACAAAGGAGATGATTGTAGATTTCAGGAGAAACAGGGTCAGATCAAACCCTGTTTCCATCATGGGAGAAGAAGTGGAGGTGGTTGAGGAATATAAATACCTTAGTGTTCATGTGGACAACAGACTGGACTGGAGACACAACAGTGAAGCCATCTACAAGAAAGGACAGAGCAGACTGTACTTCTTGAGGAAGCTAAGGTCCTTCAAGGTTTGCAACAAGATGTTGCAGATCTTCTACAAGTCTGTTGTCGAGAGCGTCATTTCCTCTTGCGTCATCTGTTGGGGCAGCAGCATCAGAACCAGGGACCTAAAAAGACTCAACAACCTGATAAGGAAGGCTGGTTCTGTTCTGGGGACGAATGTGGAACCTCTGGAGACAATAATGCAAAGAAGGATTTTGCATAAAATCAAGAGAATTATGGACAACCCTGAACATCCTCTCCATGAGACTGTTATCAGAAAACAGAGTCTCTTCAGTCAAAGGCTTCTTCAGTTTGGATGCAAAACGGACCGCTACAGGAAATCTCTCCTGCCCACAGCCATCAGCATCTATAATAACTCTTTGATTTAATTGAGCTACATCAACATTTAATTTCCCTCTGGGATAAATAAAGTATTTTTGAATTTAATTGAATTGAATTGACAAAATTTAAACATTGGACAATGTTTCGTTTCAGAGGTGCCACTGTGTCTGAAAATAGATTTACAATGATTATTAAAGGATAAAACAAATCAACATTAAACAAGAGCAGAAAACCTTTCAGCAGCAGCCTGGTTTATAGTCTGTCTATAAATCATTAGTTTAAAGGGACACTATGTAATAAATTAAGTCATTTATTAGCTCAAATCAACATATTCATTCATAAATTAGTCCTCATTGGTGTAAAATTATCTCTGTCAAAAATCTCACTTATCCTCCTGAGTGAAGAATAACTTGTCTGTATCTACATAGAGCGGGCAAGCTCTATGGAGGCTGCCATGTCCTTCAAGTCATTTTGACGTCACGTCAGCCGAATGGCTTATTACGCTAATGGCGCTAATGGTAAATAGATTTTATCTGGTAAATTATCCCATTAATAATGCATTGATTGTTACCAAACTTCTGCCGTAGTACACACAGGCTCTTAACTCACAAAACGAGGCATTAGAAAGTTTGTAAGTTTACCGGGAGTTTATTTAAAAGAACACTTTCCAGATGTTTTTGTTATTGCTGACTGAGGCTTCACTGATTCCCTTTTTTAATTAGTAAGCTTATTTATTTATTTATTTTAAACATATGTTTATTGCACATTTTTTTTAATTTACAAATGGTGAACAACATAGAACAAGAAGGTACATACAAGAAAAAAAAGCAACGATAATAATAGCAATAATAATTATTCAAATGAAATAAATAAATAACTGTAAGGAGAAAAAATAAAAAATAATAATATGATACGTATATGTAAAGGTCTAAATGTGTATACTAATTCAGCTCTTCATTCCCATCTACTTCAATGTCACTTTTCTCAAGGAAATTACAAAAAACCTTCCAGATTTTCCAAAACTTGTCAAGCTTATTTTTTGTGGTATAGCTTATCTTTTCTAAAGCCAAGTAAAAAGACATCCCTGTTAACCATTGTGAAGCAGTACAAGGTTTATCCCTTTTCCATGAACAGGCTATACATCTTTTAGCTTCCAGAAAACAAATATTGAGTAAGGATTTTTCATTTTTGGAGGTCACAGAGTTGTCCGGGTGAATGTTTAGCAAACGTAACTTTGGTTTGAGAGGAACTTCTTTTTCAGTGATTCGACTGGCCAGGCTCAACACTTTTTCCCAAAAAGAGAGTAGGGCATTCCCACATGCAATGGAATAAAGAACCTTTTTGTTGATTACATTTAATGAAAGTATCTGGGATATTTGGGTTAAAAAGGTGCAGCTTACTTGGGGTTATATACTGTCTGCTTATCCATTTGTATTGTAGTAATTTAGAGTTTGTATTTATAATTTGAGTTTGAACTGTTAAACGAGCTTTGGCCCATTCTTCCTCTGTTAGATTTTCTTGCACATCGGATCTCCATGATTGTAATATGTTAAGTGATGACTCTTTGGATTTACTTACAAACAAGTTATAAAGAAAGGACACCTGCCCCTTGGAGTCTGAAAATCTCCTCGAAAAGTCTTCAAGAGTAGATAGTCGGGAAAGTTTCAACCTATTACATTGCCTGGCCAGTACGAAATTTTCCAATTAGTAAGCTTATTGATAAAAACTGTTATAAAATGCACCAACCAGGAATGAGTCCCTTTACTGTTTACCTTAAAACACTCCCTGTGCACTCACAGTATGGTTATTTAGCCATCAACCATAGCTAAAAAACTATTTGGTAGTTGAGTTCACCACTCAAATACCAACCATCAGCAAGTACTGATTAAGGTTGAGAATACAGTTCCTGTTTTAACTCGCGTTCACGTAAGCATCATGTGAGGCCCCCAAAACCAAGCGCAGCATGAGAAACTGATGGTATAAAACACTGAAACGCCAAAAGTAATCTCACACATCCCCTACTGGTCACCTACACATTGCAGCTTGAGAATGCGTAAGGTTCATTTCTAAGGATGTGCACAACCGACGCACCAAACTAGCGCAGGATACGTGAGGCAGCCAAAAATAAACCTGCGTACACCTAGTTAACAGCAACTGTATTTTTACTTGTTTCATCGTCCAACAGACAAATCTTCCACAGCGCTTCCACAATATTTAATTGATTTGTATTCTTGTTTAAAAAAAAAAAAGCCCAGAATGCAGCTTTTTCATAACAGTTACATTGTTTGTTCGAGAGAAACTGGACTCTTTCAAACTTCCTCTCGTTTGAGTATCATCTAATATCAAATTTCCTATTATGCCACAGCCATGTGAAATACCACAACACTTCAGTTCCTCTATTTGCTGACACAAAAGAAACTGGACTGATGATACTGTATTGTAAATATGACCTCTGATTGCCTCATTCCACAGTTTCATTGGACTTCTACATTTCACAAACTTTCCTTTGAAGAAGGACTTTACTTGCACAATAGTACTTTAGTTTCGCCAAGCAGCAGCGGCGGCCATAGCAGCAGAGCAGGACAAACCTTCTGATCAAAGTCGCTCCAATGTCACAGGAGTCATTCATGCTGCCAAGCACCAGCCGCCGCCTCACCTCTGGCTGAGTCCTCTCCCCTCAGTAAGGCTTGCCAACATGGACTTGTTAGTGCTTTTGAAGGTCGCTCCACACAAGATCCTAAGTTGCATCACAGATTGTATGTGTTAATACAGCAGTATTCTATAATGATAATCAGGATTTCTAATCTATACACTAAATGTGAAAATATGTTGTAAAGGCGAGACACTACAGGTGAATAGGGTAATATTTTAAAATAATATATATCACCATGAAACTTCCTCAGTTGATTACTTATACAAGTATGGAAAAAAAATGTATTACAAGTTTTAGAAATTTGTATGTTTAATTATGCAAATTAGGCATTATCTCATTAAATATGCGCAAATATTTCCGGAAGATAGATCTGAACATATGATAAAGCCGGGTGCAAAAATTATTTTCTCATTTTGTTTACACACAAAATGAAAAGAAAATTACAGAGGGATTTCAGGATATCTGCTTTCATTTCCTAGGAAATCAAAATATACAGTACTGTCCATAGCCTAAAAAACATCGATTTTCGCCATATTTTTTTATTATAATGTCACATAAATCAGGCCAGGAATGATTTATCAACAAATCCTTCTGTATTTATCTTCAGAATACTGCTAAGTGTATAACTAGAAAGTTTGGTGTTAGTAGGTGCTCCATAGGCTGAGATATTGATACTGAAAAATACAAAAAAATTATTTTGAGAAAACGGCATTTAAAGATTTAAATAGGGGAATTCTTTTTGGTAAATTTGGGCAAAATGTACCGCCGCGATTAAACAAAATGTGAAGAAATAAACATTTTAATTTATGTTTTTAAATAACACATATTGAAGGAGTAGACTGGCCCAAAATCTAAAAATTGACCACTGCATGAAAAATCCCTGTTTTTGCCTGCCGTGTCTCGCCTTAAGCAAAAATTCCATTGAACTGAAGTACCACTTTAATACGAGACTATTACAAATTATTTTTGGCAATTACTTAAAGTTATCAAGAGTAAAAGTGCATGTTCAGTAAAAATGCCCCTTTTTGACTGTTATTGTATATTACAGTGCATTTACTGCTGTAGGTAGTTAAGGTGAAGCTTTCTTGAAAATCCAGTTAGGTTCTTTTCTAAGACTCTCCCATTAAGGGCTGACAAGTTATATCTGAGAGGTGAGAGAGAAAACAAAAAAATTGAGATTTTAAAAGGCCTCATGTATGCTTCTCCGTCGCTATCCGTCAATCCGTCTCCGTAGTCACGGAGAGGATCTCCGTCCTTTCAAAGTTCTCTGTCGGGATGTCGGATACGCAAGGCAGTTCACCTCCCGATCAGTAGGCGTCGCTACGTTAAATGACCCAATCTCGCGACGTATATCGTGAAAGTCGTTTATTGATGACGTCCATGGGGTTTCCGCAGTTATAGTTATATGTTTTATCATGTTTTAGGTTTATGTCTTGGTTTTTGAGTTCATGTTTTGCCATTGTTTTTCCCCTCACTTCCCATGCCGGGTCCCCAGCTTCACTCAGTCACCAATCACTCTCAGTTCACTATTTAGTTTCCATGCTCCCCTTTCAGTTTGATTTCTTTCCACGATCTCACCATTCCCTTGCCCCGCCACGCTTCGCCTTTATCCCCTTAACGCTTATTGTCGCATATATGCTACAAACCGTTTGACTCAATCAACCAGCTGAGATAGCATCTTTATTCCCCCAATGCCGGTTAGTCCATATTCACTACGGACCTAGGAACCTTCGACAAGCACTTGTTTCTAGTGGGACCGCAAAGTGACGGACTTATTTCCTGTTGCAGATTTATATAAAATCTGCAACAGGTTGTTGTTGTTATCTTATTATTGACCATTATGCCTGGTGTTGCAAATAAGCAACATACCAACATTTCTATTTATTTATTGTGCAAAAGTGAAATTAATAATCTCAGCATTACTTACCATCTACTTAAAGGCTAAAACACACACAAAACATTTTTTTTATATACAGCTATATAAATTCAGGCGTTAAGGGGTTAAGATAAGTGTTTTTTCTATGTCATGCCAAGTCTTTTGTTTTCTTTAGTCATGTTCTTGTCCCACAGTTTAAGTTTTTTGTCATCTGGCTCAGCTGCGCTTTTTGTTTTGTTTTAAGTTGAAGAATAAACCAAGATTGCTTTCTTTTGAGTCCGCATCCGTGTCCTGCCAACCCACCACCACACAACACCTTCCAGCTCCGTTCCACTCCTCACAGTGAAGATGGCGACCGAGAGAGAAAGACTGTTGTTGGAGTTGGAGCTTATTGATTTTGAAATGCAAATAATTTTGACCAAATGTTGACCGGCACACAGTAGCTAAACTCTTTCAAAAATGGCGGCTGTTGTTGTTCTGAGAGGAAGGCGCTAAACCGGAAAAGTGATTCCGGAAATTATGATTTTTGCCGACCAATAACAACCCTTAAGGTCTCTCTCACCTCGACGGATAGATAGCATTTTTATCCGGCGCACGCAAGCGACGGAGAGTGTCTCCGTAGGCGACCATGAATCAGCCTTTACCCGATCTACCTTTTACTTTTTGCTGGTCAGACTTTTGGTCGGAGTAACAGTTAGCATTACTTTTAATATAACTAATAATTTCTCCTGTTTTGGCCTAAACGTCCATTCAAATCAAGTCAATAAAAGTGAAAATGAAATTAGTGAGATGACACTTTGTTAGATCAACTAGAGACGGAACATTTGATTTAACGTTTCCACAGAAGCAATGGCAAAACTAATTTGTAGTAACCACACAGTGATTCTAGTTTCTGGGTTAGTGGAACAAAAACTAAAAAAGAAACCAAACTCTAAAAGTACAATGGGAAACTCCCGTTTATGCATGTTGTTTCAGAGTTCTAATGTGAGATGTGAAACTGAAATATAATGGACTTATAGATTTGACTTTTACTGTCTGTCTAATGACCAGTGTTGGTCAAGTTACTTTTAAAAAGTAATTAGTTATCGTTACGAGTTACTGCTCCCAAAAAGTAATTGAGTGAATATTTCCCTACACTCCCTATAAGATATAAAAACACTATATACAGTCATTTAGAACATTCGGTATTTATTTGAACTCAATAGATTGCAGCTTGCCATATGATGCATAGAAATAAATTAATAAATAAATTCTGACCCGAAAAATCGAGTGTTGTTTGTTTTCGAGTGGCTCCGTCTCCTTTGCTGGGGCTCACGCTAGCTGCATTTGGGCTTGGGGTTGGGTTAGCTAGCTGCATTTGGGCTTGGGGTTGGGTTAGCTAGCTGCATTTGGGCTTGGGGTTGGGTTAGCTAGCTGCATTTGGGCTTGGGGTTGGGTTAGCTAGCTGCATTTGAGCTTGGAGTTGGGTTAGCTAGCTGCATTTGGGCCTGGGGTTGGGTTAGCTAGCTGCATTTGGGCTTGGGGTTGGGTTAGCTAGCTGCATTTGGGCCTGGGGTTGGGTTAGCTAGCTGCCTTTGGGCCTGGGGTTGGGTTAGCTAGCTGCATTTGAGCTTGGAGTTGGGTTAGCTAGCTGCATTTGGGCCTGGGGTTGGGTTAGCTAGCTGCTTTTGGGCCTGGGGTTGGGTTACCTAGCTGCATTTGGGCCTGGGGTTGGGTTAGCTAGCTGCCTTTGGGCCTGGGGTTGGGTTAGTTAGCTGCATTTGGGCTTGGGGTTGGGTTAGCTAGCTGCATTTGGGCTTGGGGTTGGGTTAGCTAGCTGCATTTGGGCTTGGAGTTGGGTTAGCTAGCTGCATTTGGGCTTGGGGTTGGGTTAGCTAGCTGCCTTTGTGCCTGGGGTTGGGTTAGCTAGCTGCCTTTGGGCCTGGGGTTGGGTTAGCTAGCTGCATTTTGGCCTGGGATTGGGTTAGCTAGCTGCCTTTGGGCCTGGGGTTGGGTTAGCTAGCTGCATTTGGACTTGGGGTTGGGTGAGCTAGCTGCCTTTGGACTTGGGGTTGGGTGAGCTAGCTGCCTTTGGGCTTGGGGTTGGGTTAGGTGCAGAAGCAACAAGTGCTTCATATTCGCATGGGTTGATGTGAGGTGCTTCATTAGATCTGAGTTACTTGAGGCAGACGTGGATAAAGTTTTTTTCCCTGGGCATAGCGTGCATGTTACATACACATTCTTGCCTTTTATCTCCACGGGTGAGAAGTAGTGCCGGTACTTCCAGTTAGAGAACGCTACCTGTGAACTTCCCTGGCTCATCGCCGCTGTCTTGTGTGTGTTTAGCGCGTGCAGTGAGACAGCGTGAGTAGGGCATCTGCCCACACAGCCAATCATCATCGCATTTGCAACGGTGTCATCATCCCCACCCCTGCTCTCAGCATGCAGCTGATGTGTAGCCGAAAGCCTACAACCAAACTGTAGTAACGCGCCACTTTATATGCTCAGTAACGATAATGGCGTTGTAACGATGGGAAAAGTAATTAATTAGATTACTCCGTTACTGGAAAAATAACGTCGTTAGTAACGCCGTTATACTTGAACGCCGTTACTCCCAACACTGCTAATGACAATCTTAAATTTGTAGATTTTAGTATGAAGAGTTATTTAACTACTAGTCTTTTACTTGGTTGAAACCATTATACCATGAAATAACTGCATTAAATTGGAGTCTTTGCAGTTCTTCTTTTGACATTATTGTTCCCATCATGGGGGTCATGTGATGCAGCTATGGTCCTGATGCTGTTGTTACCAGAACTATGTATGGGAGGTGATCAATGCCATACACAAAAGAAAAGAAAGGGCAATGTGTCACATTCAAGAAAACACCATGCAAAATACAATACAGTCCAGACAGACTTTAAAAAATAACACAAGCCATTAGAATGATCTTTTGATTGATCTAGACGAGCTGTTGTGCTGCTATTGCACTGTGTGTTGATTTAACATTTGGGTCACAAAGCAGTTGAGTACTATGGACTAAACTTTTCTGTTTACATATGCATGCAACTGATCTGTGTGCAAGCAATCCATGTTTTCTTGTAAAAATCAACATGAATGGAATAAAAATCAAAGGATCCACAAGGATTGGAAAGGCACATGGTCATATTAAGGGTGACCATGTCTTTTGTTTAGTTTATTTATTTCACCCTTGAAAAAAAACTTTCCTAAATTCAGCCACTAACAGCTCCAAGCTAACACAATTATGTAAGTTACTGTATTACTGTAAGCTTTATGACAAAGCTTACGGTAAATAGCTTGAGAGCTCAGACCACACACCAAACTGAAATAGAATTAAAATACTTGACTGGCAATTTCATTCTCAAATACTTACTTTGTGGAGTTTCCATGTTCTCCCTGTACATACAGGGGTTCTTTCTAGTGCTTCAACCAGCTCCTACAGTCCATAAGCATGCATATAAGCAAAGAGACAAAGAGTGAGTGAGTGTGTGCATGGTAATTTCTCTTATTGTCTCAGTGTTGGCCCTGTGATGGACTGCTAACTGAGGCCCCATCCACACGTAGCCGGGTATCTGCTAAAACGAATATATTTTTCTACGTTTGGACCTGTCATCCACATGAAAACGCATAAAAACGCATCGTAAACGAATGTTTTTAAAAACTCCAGGCAAAGTGAAGATTTTTGAAAACTCCGTTTATGCAGCTGCGTGTAGACAGAGATAACCGGAGTTTTGCGTTTTCGAACGTCACAATATGCGCCAAAACAACAACAAATCTGCTTTAAAGTCTAAAGTGCGACCTTTGTTTACTGAAGAAGCATGGATGTCTTGAGAACTGTGGTGGTTATTATTGTGCAGGCGCTGTTTACAGCCTTGATTTTACACGCCCAAGTCGTACTCCTCACTCCTGTCGCTGTCGGAATTATTACGTCCTCATATCGAGGGGCAGTCCACTGTCATGCGATCACCGGTCAGTGTGCTCAAAAAAGTTGCGTGCACACTTTATTATTTAGCTTACGAGGGCAGATTGCGCAAAACAGCAAATGCATTTGGGTTGTCAAGACAGGTGAAAACGCAAATGTTCGGTTATGTGTAGAAGGTGTTTTTTTTCGAAAACGAGGTAATGTGGATACAAATTATTTTATAAACGAAGGGGGGGAAACATTCGGTTTTAAAAATACCCGTGTGTATGCTACGTGTGTACATAGCCTTAGAATCTGAGGTGCCATGCACTGGTGGGATATTGGTGGCTGCCCATTTTATCAGGGCGGATTTCTGTCACCAAGTATTAATGCAGAACTTAAAGGGATAGTTTGCCTCTTTTGACATGAAGCTGTATGACATCCCATATTAGCAATATCATTTATTAAATTTGACTTACCCCCTGCTGCGTCCTGTGAGCCAAGTTCCAGCTGAGTTTTGGCGTTGACGAAGGTAGTCCGGCTAGTTGGCTGGGGTCGCAAAAATAAAGCGTTTTGCTTCTCAAAACCATATGTGTTCAAAAGAGTAATACATTTGCATCACAAAATCCATCCATCCATCCATTTTCTATACCCGCTGAATCTGTCGGGTTGCGGGGGGACTGGAACCTATCCCAGCGGTCAATGGGCGAGAGGCGGGGTACACCCTGGACAGTCCATCACAGGGCCACACAGAGACAAACGACCACACACGCTCACACTCACTTCTAAGGACAATTTTTAGAGACCATCACAAAATCGTTCACCAAAAAAAGTCAGACCTCACAATCGCTTGGCGCTATTTTCTTTCCCTTCATATCAATGCGTACAGGCGCCTGCCGATAGCTGCACCTGTTACGGTGTTTGCTGCTCGGTCTACACAGCAGGCAGTGATACAAAGGGAGAGAAAATAGCACCACGCGATTGTGAGGTCTGACTTTTTTTGTTGAATGATTTTGTGACGCCAATGTATTACTCTTTTGAACGCTTTATTTTTTAAACCCCAGCCAACTAGCCGGACTACCTTCATCAACACCAAAACGAGGCTGGAACTCGGCTCACAGGACGCAGCGGGGGGTAAGTCAAATTTAATAAATGATGTTGCTGATATGGGATGTCATACAGCTTCATGTCAAAAGAGGCGAACTATCCCTTTAACCTCAGCCTTAACTTGATAGGCATCATAATGATGAGCTTAAATTATTAGGTGGCCACTCTTGAAAACAACCAACAAAGGTTAAATAACTGTATAATTTTTTTTTATTATTACTTATAAAAAAAAAAATAGCAATCAAGAGTTACACTGAAATTTCGCACAGCATAATGTTGTCTGTAGCTATATGACTCCTCCCTCCTGCTTCTCCGCGGCACTAATCACCCCCCATACCGAAAGGCGCATCATCGCTGCTGATCTGGAATTTCCCTCTTCTGCCATTTAAAAGCTCCAACGCTCTGCAAACCAAGATAAACGAGGCAGTGACCAAATTATGTAGCATTTTTGTGCAAACAGGAGAATAATAAAAGAGCGAGGGTGCTGCATGTTTTTTAAATGGGAAATCTTGTGGGCAGCTGGCGTTTCAAGGAGCCGAGCACCGTTGAGGAATGCGACTCGACGTGGGAATCGGACTCGGAGGGCGAGGAGGCTGCAGCTGAAGATGACAGCGGCATCTCCGGCTCCGTCAGCCCGGCGGAGAGCGAGCGGGCCGCGGGACACAGCGGAGACGCGTCCCCGCAGGTACGATGAGGGTGACAACAACCGGGAAGGGCTTCACCGGGTCACCATCAGCCGCGCTGGGTGCAGACAAAGCCTGTCAGCCCACTGTCCCACTGGAGAGTCTACAGCTGGTGTCAAACTTGATTGAACAATGTGTCAATTTTATGTGACTCTCGTAATGGGCAAACTCACATGGTCCAGAGTCAGGAGGAATGCACTCCTATCTACGGCATGCATATAAAAAATGGTCAAATTTAGGATGAATTGTCATAAATTGTCCTTTGAGTTTCATGACCTTTGCAGTATTTATGTCCTTTATTTAGTGCTGTTCGTCATATCATTATGCGGTGACTCAAACTTGCATTCAGAAATACTGTGCGAGTTGATTTCTGACTAGTATCCCAACCGTATACTGTGTGCCTGTTATGATAGACTACTGAATGTGCTTTTTATTTGCTCTGAATGATCTGAACTGCTACCAGGATATCTTATTATAATGACTTCACTCTTTATGATATTAAACTATAAGTAGGTTGAGAAGATGGAGCTATCCTTACTTGATTATTTCGCTTTTTTCTCACAAAATTGGCATTTCTCTAAAGTTAGGATGTAGTTGACTGACACACCAAAGCTTTAGATACACTTGTATTTTTAAGCTTTGATTTATTTGCAACAACTGCACCGTCAGTCTAACAGGATCAGGCCCATAACAAATCCCTCTGACCAGTGGGTGCTAACCTGACCCAGATTTGATTTGAGAATCAGGTCTAGACTCCAGCATCCCTTTGTAGCGATTGCACAGTGGCACCGATGTGAATCGTCCTCTTTTGCCAGAATAAATGGATGATGACAGCACTCGACCTCAAAAGCAAATTCTGTGCTTTTAAATCAGACGAATAGCTGTTAAGTGCCACACTGTGTCAGTTCAAACACAGAATGTTTTTTCTCTCAGCTGACGGACTCCCCAGAGTCTGCTCCAAAGATGAAGAGGAGTTTTTATGCTGCTCGGGATCTCTACAAGTACCGTCACAGCTACCCGGTACATCTGCATCCAGAACCACACACACACCATTAAATGCTTTTTTTTTTTTCTCTCTCTCGCACAAACATTAATGTAGGACTGTGTGATCTTTTTGTTTCATGGCCATCTTTGTAGAACTATCGAAAGTCCCGGCAGCCTAACGAGTACCGCAACCTGCGCTTCTACATGAACAAGATCCCTCTGGTGCCTGACGGTAAGATCCCACCATGCACACTTCTGAACACCGCAGTGTTTGATGGGGGAAGCCCAGCACATTTGTTGACTGATCGAATATTTTGAAGCTAATGGCAGCTAATTAGCCTCAATCTCTGCTTCAGGTATCTACATAGAGGAGATTCTTTCTAAGTGGAGAGGCGACTATGACAAACTGGAGCACAATCACACCTACATTCAGTGGTAAGTGTTGGTCAGGTCAGATGTATTCATATATTTTACTGTATATGCAAATCAATCCAGTTTAGGAAAGACATGCCGAGCCGTACCAATCATGTAAGAAAAACTAGTTAAAGACATTTAAAGGTAATAGATCTGAATCGAAATGCTCACTATGCTCCATCTCCTTTAGTTCCCTGATGCCCATCAAGCTTTCTGATTTGGTGGTGGATTTCTTTACACTTCTGCTCATGTGCTTTTGCTTTTAAGAGAAGTGCAGCGTCTCCCAAACTCTGCATATGCAGAAGACCTCTGCATCCCCAGACATTCACAAGGTTACCGTAGCTTACATTCCCAATGGAGAATGTGAGGTTGATGTCACATGACGGCTTGTTTAGGCACCATTTTGTATTCCTGCTTGCTTTCTATTTTTTTAAAAACTTTATTTTTCAATCTTTTCAGGTTACAACATCAATACAAAAAAAATGGTCACAATCAGATGTGGCAAAACAATTCAAATACCAGCTATGCGACCCCAAAAACAAAAGAGAAACAACAAAAAGAAGAAAAACAAAAAATAGACATGCACACATCCTAATGATTGCAAAACCTAGTCATATAAACATACATGCGCAAATTCACAAAAACAAAACATCAGGGGAACCGCGGGGTTGCGAACAGATCGCCATAAAATATAACATCATGGTCTTTGCTTTTCATTACCAGAGTACACAAGGCAATAAGATAGGTCATCACCCCCTCCTGCGATGTAGGGGTCCCATTTTTCCCAGAGGGCATCACCTTTGCCCCTTTGTAACCTGAGGCTAAAAGTCAATAGTTCCATAGTTTCCAAACTATGGAACTGCTTGCTTTCTTTTGACTTTAATTTGCAAGTTCAGGTAGTGTTTTTCTCCACACACACTGCAGAATTAGCATCTCAGCATATTTCAATCCATTCCTACTCCTCATAACCAAACGCTAAACATATTTGAGAAGGTCATGTGCATGAGAAGGTCAATCATTTCCACTTAGAAGTAAAACTAAGAAGTTCCACCCGTGTAGTTGCTTTTGTGTATGAATGATAGAGTTCCTGTGTGACTTGGTCTGGTACCGGTCCTTCCTCAGCAGTGACATCTGCCATTTAGGATGAAGACTGCTGCAAGTCCAGCGTGTTTGAAAGGATGGTATAACGTTACAGTTCTCTGGCACAAGAAACAATACATCGAGCTTAATTGGCCAATTCCTGTGTGGGAGAAGGTTGATGGCCACTTTGATAGTGTTCATACAGTTTAAAGAAGGGAGCGATGGAGGTGCAACTTTTTTCTACTGTGTTGCAATGAGCAGTTACGACATGTGTGGACCCATAAATCTGTTTTAATGTGATTCTGAATTTGTTTTTTTTATTCCTTTTTACTGCGCACCAGGCTGTTCCCATTAAGAGAACAAGGGCTCAACTTCTACGCACATGAACTGACTCAGGACGAGATCAAAGTAAGTAACGCAAAGGTTTTTTTTTTTTTTAGCGTTAGCAGTTTCTCCACAAAGTAGTTCTGTTCACATGAAACTCAGTGTTTTTTATAGAAAAGGACAAGTGATTATCTGGCTTAAGCATCCTGCTCTTCAATTTTAAATCCAGTTAAAGTCTTTTTGGATTTTTTTCATTTTGTCCGTCACTCCTCACTGTGCGGCCAAACAAAGGGCACCAGTTAAGCTGCTGATGAAACGTGGCCACTGCGTGCACAAGCTTGTGAAGCTGTCCCTTCAGAGCAGGCCGGCGCTCTTTTAGAATAGAATGGAATAGAATAGCCTTTATTATCCCACGAGTAAGAAAACTGCATGTTACAGAGCTCTGTGTACACAAGATAAATGAACAGTATGAACGTACGAACATGGTTGCAACTGCGTGCCTGTCACCTGCTGCCTCGCAGCAGAGGAAAGTCACACCTATTCCAGGGCTAACTGCAGCCAAGCCGTGCCTGTCTCCTTTCCTGTCCTCAGTGCAACATCGTTTCTTTATCACAGTTAGCAGTTCCAGTGGGTTCCGCTACTCTGCAGAAGCTTTTGTATAAACGCTTTCAGCTAACCTGATTGCACGGCTCGGCAGAGGTCCCCCTCACCTTACTAACACACACACACACACACTAATTTGCACAGTGGAAAAACCCCAATGATCCGTACAGTACATCCAGTTTCTTTATCTAAATAGAATGTTATTATTATTCCGTTGAATGCCTTAGTATTTTTCATTTCCTCATTTCACGGTCTTGCCATGGTTGGATAATGACACCTTTCATTCAGCTTAGGTATTAAAAACATTACGTTTCACATAAATGATGATGCGCAGTTAGCTATGGAGAAAGTCAGGACACTCCTTTATACAAGTAATTCAAATGGAACAAAACAAACCGCCACGCTGGAGGATTCTGGGAAATATTTGGTGTTTAATCTCTGAATAAATCTGTCTTTAGTTTTAGCAATACTCAGGTGTAAGGGGGTTTCCCCCTTTCACCGCACTTTCTAATGGATGCAAATCTGTTTCTTACCAAATGAACATGTGGTCTGGATGAAATCACAGTGTGCCTATGTATTCTTTTTATGTCCTTATATCCAAAGAAGGGCGATGCTGTGCCACACCTATTTGTTTTTTCTCTTTAACCTAATCTACGATGTTGATTCCTGTCAGGAATTCCAAAGCACTCGGGAAGCGAGGAGGAGGTTCCTTGCGGCCTATTCCTTGATGTTGGATTTCTATGGCGTCAAACTGCTGGATAAAAGCGGTAACGTTGCTCGGGCCCCCAACTGGCAGGAGCGCTTCCAGCACCTTAATGAGTAAGCCGGCACATACACACAGACACACTGCTCAGAGGCTGCTGGATACTTAGACTGCAGAATCTGTGTGAACTTATTACTCGTTTTGTGCCCTTCGGTAAGGCAATCTCAGCCCTGCGCCACTTCATTGTAGCCTTATCAGCAGCCAAATGTTAAACAGCATGTCTTAAGTCAACAAACAGATGTTTAAAGGGTAATTTAACATCCTATTTCGATGGTTTCATTGTTTTTCTTTGTTTTTTTGCACAAACTGAATGACACTTGAAAATTTGTTCAACGACCTCTTGGAGTCACAAACCTCTTTTCAACCTTTGCATCTGATTCTAAAAGCTGCTCTTAATCCTCCGTTACATAAAAACACCAAATTATCCACCGCATGGCAGCTGCTCGGTGCGGTTTTATTATCTTCTCTTGCTCTCTTGATATCCATGGAAAAATGCACAACGGTGAACCGTGCTCTCTCCTCCCAGGCCGAGCAGCAATTAGAAACAATGATAATCATTTATTCGAGACGTTCAACTGTACCTCATCAGGATACATGGCTGTGTTATCATTCTGTAAACTGAAAGGCTTTCGATGCAGATTGCCGTCACTGTTGAACACTATTTTCTTGGGGTGGGCGAAAAAAATCGATTCATGTACATATCGCGATTTTTTTATGGGATGATTTTAAAAATCGATTTTTCTCCCGTGAATCGATTATATTACGTCATATCCGTGTCCAGAAAAACTTCATCAATTCATTACATTAAGTTATGTTAAAACTAGCCCACATTTGTGCTGTGTGGACATTTCAATTAATTTTGTAACTGTTAACTTTAAAAAATTCCTCTTTTTGTCTCAGTTGAAAGAAATGTCAGCTGCTGGACTGACTGACACACACTGATGTGCATTGTTTATGGGAACAACATTCATTCTAGAAGTGTATGATTCAACTTGTTTGTTTTTTAAGGAGGAAGAAAATTTAAATTATATTGAATCACAATACTTGTAGAATTACAATTATCAAGAATCGTGAGACAATCGAATCGTGACCAAAGCATATCGTCCCACCCCTACTATTTTCACCCACTTGGTTTGGATATTGAACACTAACCGCAGCCCACATTTTCACATGGAAAAGCACGTCCGGTTTTACTTTTAGTTTGGCATGTACCTTCCTACTGTGACTTTTCAAAATGTTCTGTTTTACACAGGGAATCATACAGATCGACCAGAATTTTCTTTCTCGGTTCAAGTAAACGTGCTGTTTTGTTTTATTGAAGATCCCACCACAACTACCTGCGGATCACGCGCATCCTGAAGTCCCTGGGCGAGCTTGGCTACGAGGCCTTCAAGGCCCCACTGGTTCGCCTTTTTCTGGAAGAGTCGCTGTGTAATGGCACCCTCCCCAATATGCAGCACAGTGCCCTGGAATACTACGTCTACACCATCCGCCTGCCAGCCACACGCCGACGCCTGCTCCGCTACGCTCGCCAACACTACAGGCCCGCACACGCCTTCCTCTGGGGACCACAGCCGAAAAAACGAGCAGCCGGAAGTGTGGGTGCGGGAAGCAGCGGGATCCGAGCTCCGGCCCCAACACCCGAGCAACAGAGGAGGGGAGAGGAGAGCACCGCGTTTTCAAGTACCAGGATCATTTTGTCTTCCCATGATGCCATAATGTGCCAGGAGCTGGCTGGGGGAAGGATCAAGGTCTGCCCAGAACCTGGTTCCAACATGGCCGGACTTCAGGGAGCACCGATGTTGGTAGGAGGTAGAGGGGAGAGGAATTAATACACAGAGGCTGCTCCTATGTAAGTAGGGATGGGAATTGATAAGATTTTTACGATTCCAATTCCATTTTCGATTCTGCTTAACGATTCGGTTCTTTGTCGGTTCCCTTATCGATTCTCATTCAGAGAAAAAGGACAACAAACCGGTCGATTAGCATCAACTTTGTTTAGTTTAGAAGTAACAGGAGTCATGACCTTACAAACCCAACAACGGTGAGGTCCACATTGGTCTATCCTGGCCTGGGTAATTTAACTCTTCCTGCTCTGGTGAAAGGAGAAGCTGGAGGTAGAGGTGAACTGGGGGTAGTACCACCAGCCTCTGGCTCTGAGCCAGTCAGGCTCTGTCTCTCATGATTTCATCTAAATGTAATGCCTGAGAAGGCATTCATTTAAACTTAACCGTTACTAACAGCAGGTTTTACAATCAGGCAAATGGTGCTAACATGATAGGCAGTGTTTGTTAGTTAGTTAGTTACCTGCAGTGTTAGTCGAGGACATGCTTACGTTGCTAACGTTGCTAACGTTGCTAACGTTGCTGGGTTCAGATTCACCAACGTTAGTCCAGAGCAGATCGAAAACGCGACATTCATTCATAGTTATATCATGTTGGTAGTATTTCCTCCCTTTGGTGAAATATTCACTTTGCAAGTTGCCCTGTTGTCGTCTTTTTTAGGGATGTGTAACCAAACTTTAGAGCGTTTGTACCGCTTGGGCGCCATGTTTACTGTTGGCTGCTGGCTGCACTGGACTCGCCACGCAACGCTGCGTGGTGACGTCATTCGCGCCCACTGGAATCGATAAGGGAATCGTTTGCAAAATCGCCAAACGATTCCAAGGAATTGAAACACTGGGAACCGGTTCTCAACAAGAACCGGTTTTCGATTCCCATCCCTATTTGTAACGGATTTTGTTGTAAAAATTGCAAAGAAGAAAAAAAAGCTTCAGGGAGACCGTATAGGACACTGGGTCAGAATAGTAAAACACAGTGAGAGATATTTGGACCTTTAAACATGTGATTAGAATCAGTTCAGGTTAAGGGCTTATCATAAACTCTGATAGTTCTTTGGAAACAAACGTTAACTGTAGTAGGGATCTGAATACATTTATGTTTTTTTTTTTATCACTAGGGCTACACTCACAAAATAGTTCAACTGGAGGATTGCCTTACTTATTGTTTTAGTACGGAACTAAAAAGTGGTTACTAGTACTGAAGACTGTTTCAGAAATAAAAGGTGTCCGCTGATTGGTCTTGGTGTCAGGACAGTTTTCATAAAAGAGACCTGCTTGCTCTTTAAATGTAACTGGATCTCCCTCAAGCAACAAGTTGGACTCAATTCTTTTTGTACAGGTGCACCACAGAAGATATAATGTGAAAAGGGTGATTTTTTTTTGTGTGTCTTTATCCTGTGAAGGGACATATGAAGGACAAAAGAGTAACTGGAAAGCAATAATTAGGATCCAGTTTTTATAGATTGACCTGAATTCTTCACTTCTGTGTTAATCGCAGGCACAATTATGTATCTACTCTGTGATTTTATTGTCTCAAAGTTTGGAAGCAGCCACTTTCTCCAAAAATTGTACACAACTAAAGAGCAAAAAAAAAATCACGACGCAACAAAGTGTTGCAGGGACTTGATATGTTTTAAGAAACTCTTAAGAATAGAAAGGCTTTTGGTGACATTACTACCTGTAAATTGCTACTGCCGATACGGCATTTTGCCGCTGAAGATGGCGCACAGCAGCTTATTACCTGAAAAAGGAAACCATTAAGCCTACAGAAGAGCAAAAGAGTAGCAGCTACTAAACTGTGGAATTTGGAACTGTGTAACAGATGTTAAACCCTAGCACTCTTCTGTGTAAGAATAATTATTTATGGTTTTATTATTATTATTATTTTATATACTCATGGTTGGTGAGTTTGCACAAAGATTATTCAAATACTTTTTATGTAGATATGTTTTAGTCTTAAGGTTGCAGGGAAAACAAACTTTCTGTCAACAAAAAGTTCTTCCTTTGCTCATTGGAACTAATTAGATTAGCTCAATACTATTAACCTTTTGCTGGAGTCATTCATATAGATGCAGCGTAAGTGACTAATTCATCAGAGGCTGCAAAGGCTGGAGTTAATGCCTCACTGTTAGGCTAGCTAGGTTTTAAGGTCACTGGTTTATCATGTGTTACTCTTATACGGCCACAGTTATTGACTGTAAATAAAAGATAGATTTTGCCCCTCAGCTTGAAAACATGTAGCCAACGTGGCAGTGCCTTAATTCCGCAGTTTAACAGGGAACGACTGCTGCAGCTGCTAAAAAAGTCCAATCTATTCCCCAAGTAAACACTCTCCTCATAGGTTTATGGTCTTGATTAGTGGTTCAAAGTCCCCTTCAATGAACATTTTACAAATGATGGTCCAATTTAGATTTAAAAAGGTAACAAAGGTATATTTGGTGGGTGGCTTACCTTGTGACTGACAAACTGCTACTCAGCGATTGTTAATAGTTTCCCAAAATGCAGGGCTCAAGGCTTCAAAATGGCAATTCACCAACAAATGGCTGATACTAAAATGGAAACTTCCTTCTTTTCTACGGTCCATAACCATGCAGATAAGATTGAGTTGCCACCTCTATGTGTGTGATATTACAATATAAATAACTTTTTTTTATTTAAAAAAACAAAAACAAAACCCCCCTAAAAAAAACAATATAAATAACTGAGATGTAAAACAAATCAAATTTGGCTTTCAGATGTAGGAAAGACAACCTCGTTTGTTTGACGTCATCATTTTTTGTATGGTGAAGATTAAACGGGGCATTTACACATAAAAATATATCAAACAGATATAAAACGAGCTCATTCGTGTTAAAATGAAGCTACGTTAGCTAGTTAGTGCAAGCAGATGTTTTTTCAACTGCAATTATTTAAGGCTACAACTCATTTATAGATGCCAGTTATGTATCAATAGGAAGAAATACATAATCATTTACAAAGACATGTAACTTAGTGATAATTATCGATGCAGTCAAATGACTGATGGCTAATTTAGTGTCAGTAAAAAAAGTTACAGTCTATTGCTTCTACAAGTTACTTTTGCTGGTGTAAATTAAGCTTCCTTTAGATTTTAGCCAGAATGTTAACAAAACTTTTAATAAATAAACAGAAAAAAACATTGTAACAAGCTACAGGTGACATAAGATTTGTCGTCATGCATATGCAACTGCAGGCAGTTGTGATTTAAAACGGTCTTTTTCTATCGACCTATTGGGTTAAATTATGAAAACTAACACATTTTTTCTATGTTTAGCATTAAAGGAGAAGTTAGTTTTTTTTAAACCTGGACCTTATATCCATATAACAGGAGTGAACGGGGGCCGATGCCCCTAAATGTGGATATACCAGGATTTAAATATCGTCCGAAGGACCGAACTGTTATGGGTGAGTAGATGAACGTATTTTATTCCGGAAATAAGTTCCAGGTTTAAAAAAAAAAACGAACTTCTCCTTTAAGAGAGACCGAATGTTTTCTGTATGTACAAAGAGTGACCTTCTCTGTGGTTTTATGGCTAATGCTGACATTTTTTGATGGAATCTTTTAAATGTTCTGATCACATCTGATCAGTTGTTATTACTGACAGCAGAAACAATATCTTCATTATTACAGTTACCAGTGTGTTATGTCATCTAAAAGCCTTCTATACTTAACCAAAAAATGCAACCGGTTGTGGATCTTTGGTGAAGTTAATGTGATCACACAGGTGTTACTTTGAAAATCTGTGTCTTCCTGTACAAAGCACTGTAGGTTTATCGAAGTTGCTGCACATCATAAAAATAATCGATTGTTCTCAAATTGTCCACCCTTGCAATAATCTATTTGTAAAAGTGAACACTGATATACATACCTGTCAATGATTTTTTTAATCTGTGAATTTAAGTGCAACATATAGGGCTAAGTTTGTAGAAATGCAGCTATTTTTCTTTTTTTTTGGGGGGGGGGGGTTCAGATAATCCTATAACAAAAAGTAGTACTTCACCCAGAAAATGAGGATGCAGGAGTCATATGAAATGCAAAATCCTGCACTATTTATATTCTCTAGGTAAAGCCTTTTCCCTACGGCACTGAGACGTTGTGAACATCATATTCTCACTTTCAGCATCGCCGAGCTTACGTTTAGGTTTGAGATAATATTGTAGGTGTCATTTTAATCCAGTTCGTGTGTCTGGTCGCGGTAGATAGAAATCTGTGAAATAAAAAGCCATGTTAGTTGAGACAAACGTTTTGGGCTTAGAAACTTCTTCCTGACTTTGTCAGCTGTTCATCCTGTAGGGTACAGCCTTGTTTATAACTAGCTGACAAAGTTTCCACATCACTCCTCAGCCAAGTGATCTGATCAATTGTAAATGTACCTTTCAGGTGGATTGTATGATAACATGGACTCAAGTTTTTTTGTACTGACCACATGTGTGAGTGAGTGTTTGTCTGATATTCTTAAGTGCCTCTTTTGTATGTACTTTTTTTTGTCTGTGTGCTACGAGGGATGTTTTTACCAACTTACTTCATGTACATCCTTTTTTGGTACAGCATTTTGATATTTAAGTTGTTGTTTGCATTATAGTCATACGGTGTAAATAATAGCAGCAGGAATAAATCCTTTACAAATTGCTATAGAAGAGAAGTTAGTACTGTATTATACTTGAAATTATTTGTCTCTAGTTTAAACAATACAACGTGATTCTTCCATAGGATTATTCATGTTTTTGTTTGTTTTCCCAGTACGGAAAATTTGCTGTAACTTTACATTTAAAATGTGAATTTTTTGCCACAGTTAACTTGCATTAAAATGGGGATATCAAAAAGAATTTTGTCTTCTCCTTTGTGTGTTGCACTGTGCATGAAGTGCTTGTTAAAGTTGTCTAACATGTACTTGTCAGATACAGAAATACACTTTAATGTCCAAACTGAAATAAAAAAGAGCTATAGGAACATATTTCCTCAATTCGTTGAGGCAGTAATAATAAGGATACATGTTTTATAACAAGTAGTTGAGATTTCACTGTATGGTAAAAATGTAATGAGCAAAACATATATTCAGTTTTACAATTCCATACTGAAACTGAGGATGCTAAAGGTTTTAAGGACAAAGTAAGGTTACTAAAAATTGTGTCGTTAAAACATGAGTAAACCAGCTGCCAGAGGCAGTGCCAGAGAACCACAGTCTGACTCATTCATCTGGCTATGACAAAGGCCCGATATCACTGTTAAATAAAACCACAGTAGAGAATTTGATGTGCAAAGGAAATGATTGGATAGGATATTAATATGACTGAAAGACCACTGACTTTTGGATGTGAAATTTGCAGCGATGAGATTTTTCTGGATTCATTCAAAATTACAGAGTCTTATGAGTGTGGCCCATCGAACTAGGCTATAGGCTGAACAGTGTGAGGATGTTTTTTTTTTTTTTTAAATAGCAATAAGGATGTTTGTTGCTGTTCAGCTCAAGCTTAACTTTCCCATTTTAAAATAAGCAGAGGCAAGCTGCCAGACAAGTACCAAACACAGTCTCACGGCAAAACATGAAACTTACAAGAATCGGTTGACTTGTGTCCAGAGGCGTAATCAGCCGTTTGGTTTTTTTTCTGCTGGATGCAAGAAAAAACAGTAACCAAATAAACCATTTAAGGGGGATTTTGTAAAACTGCTACCTATGCACTCCGGTGGATTTGGGTTCTGTGCACCCTCGCTCTGTATATTCAACAAATGTTGAACACGTCAAATTTGACTTTTTAATCGAAAATACTGGCTCACCTTGAATTGGAGCTCCAGTTGGAGCGAATTGGAGCGTGTCCCAAAAAGATTGACTGGCATTGTCTTGCTGATATATGCAAGGCCTTCTCTGAAAAAAAGGTGTTGTCTGTCTGTCTGGGAGCATATGATGCCTGCCCTGTATTCACCTTTGAGTACTGGTGGTGCCTTTCCAGATGTGCAAGTTGCCACTTCCAGTGGCACTAATGCACTCCCATTGAATCAGAGATGCAGGCTTCAGAACTGAGTAGTTCATAATAATAAACCAGATATTCTTTCCTCTTCAGTCTGGAGGACACGACGTCCAAAAAGATATTCCCAAAAAGAAGAAACCACAGAACAATTTTACACTCGTCCTCTTTCTAATTTTAAATGAGCTTTGGCCCAATTCTACCTTAGGGCCCAAAGATCACTGACAGCCAATTTTGATTTTTGGCGGAAGCCCTTAGGGGGGGTAACTCATTTCACTCTTGACATTTCATTCTCATAAAGTTCTCTATCTGAAAAATACTGAAAACACAAACGCTCTGCAGAGAAGATTACCTTCTCGGTGACAGTTCATGAGATTTATGTCTCGTTTGGAAGTCAGGACTTTTACCAGATAAAGTATAGCCGCTTTCGGACAGACCGTTCTAAGAAAGTAGTTATCAGAACTACCCTCCTCAAATTTCGTTCTGATAACTATCCTTCCCCAGCGGAACTGTTTCAGTCTGCATTCGCACATGAGTTGGGACCTGATAGGGACTGATGCACCGCGCGCAGCCGTCTGCTTCAGTGACGTGTTAGCCGTTAGCCGTTTAGCGCTACATTCAAACACAAAACAAAACGGTAAAAGTAAGGAGAGAAGAAAAAACACCACCAAGAAGCTAACATGGAGAGCGGGGAGGCCACCGTGTTTATGGTCTGCATGATGGTGATATTAATCATGGACAATCACATCAGGCGTCTAATATCGAGGCTGGAAAAGCTCACAGAGAGAGTCAGGAGATACTTTTTCATTTCATGAAGGAAGAAAGGAGAGCAGAGCGCCGCAGACAAATGAGACCAGTCTAAGTTTAACTTATTAAACACCCGCCGGTTGTGTCTGTGTCATATGAGGAAACATTTCAGCCGTGATAGCATGACATGGGGCGTAGCTACCGACCACCACACACCTCCGTTAGATTAGTTCTATAGAACTATGAAAAGACCCGACCTCGGAGAAGGAGCTAAATAGTTATAGGAACTGAGGGAGAAAGCCCCGAGTTCCTGTATGTCCGAACACGGGAGGAAACGGCCCCGCGGATTAAAAGGTTATTAGAACTGCCAAAGGTTCCTACAGTCCGAAAGCGGCTTATGTGGTGTTTTTTATATGCAGAAAGACTTATCATGGACAGTATGTATGCAATCACTGCCAGCTAAAGACTCATAAATTATGGAACCTGATGAGGTTTACCCAAAATAAGCCACCTGTTTGATTCAGTTATTCAAGCGAAAGGTCAATTATAACTATTATTGATACAAATGGAGCTCGGAAATATTTTCAGATTAGACAAAGTCTGGCCTAATTACTTAAATATTAAAATTTGGTATGGTAGCGTAGTATGGTTCCACAATATTTGTGCAGAATTGCAGGTAAGAAGTGAACATAGGCATAGGGACCAATTGTTCATTTACATGTAAAGCCTGTACAGCAACCCTGCTTTAACACACCCGATTCAGATTCATTGGATCTCTTCAAAAGATTGTTAAATTCTGCACAAACCAGCTAATGAAGCATCAATCTGAATCAGGTGTGTTGAAGCAGGGAAACATCTAAAACCTGCAGGACAGCGGCCCTCGAGGACGTCGCAGATCTAAAGCATTTTAACGTATCAAGGAATTCATTTCAAAGACAAATTTTTGATAGACTGAGATGACTTAAGGGGTCTAATCATCAAATATGCACCCTCTAGATTTAGGGTTTACTTGAGAAGTCGATATCTTTTGAATGAGAGTCTAGCAGAGCCAGAAATGTTTCAAAGGGAAAGCCTAGCGGCTGTCAATGGTATTTTACTTTAGAGGAACACGAGGTAATATTTGTTGACTTCTGAGCCCCTGTGTATAGACTGTCCTAACTGCCAGCTGACTTTGGCTTTAGTTGATGAAATTATTTGAAATCTGCACACATCCGAAAGATTTTGAATCTCCCATTTTAAGGTCATGTTTTCCCCATGTTTTGAGTCTTTTTTGTTTTATCACGTTTTAGTTTATTTCATGCCTTAGTTTTCTTAGTTCAGGTCTTGTATTTAGTTTTTCCATTGTTTTCCCCACAGTTTCTGTTTCCTCAGTCCCCATGTCCAGGTCATTAGTTCATTCACTTCACCCGTCGATTTTTCTCAGCTGCATCCAGCCATTCATCAGTTCCCTCAGTATTTAGTCTCTCTGGTTTCTCACATTCATTGTGAGATCCTTTTCACCATTCACGCCAGGCCACGCCAGGCCACGCCAGGCCAGGCCAGGCCAGGCCAGGCCAGGCCAGGCCAGGCCAGGCCAGGCCAGGCCAGGCCAGGCCAGGCCAGGCCAGGCCAGGCCACGGACACAGCACACAGCACACAGCTAAGTGTTTTTTCATGTCATGTCAAGTAATTCATTTTCTTGTCACAGTCATCTTCAGGTTTTGTTCCACAGTCTAGTTTTGTCATCCGGCTCAGCCACGCCTTGTTTTGACTTTTTTATTTATTTATTTATTTTTATTTTAAATAAACCAAGTTTGCTTTAACTCCTCTGAAGTCCGCATCCGTGTCCTGCCAACCCCCCCACTTTACACATCATATTTAACATACTGTTGCATTAAGACACCCCTTTCTTTTCAATCAATCAATCAATCAATCAATATTTCCAAAGCACTTTTCATACCAAAAATAAATAAATGCAACGCAAAGTGCTTCACATAGCCAGTAGAATAATAACTTTAAAAATAGACATGTACACAGAAATAAACACAATAGCAAAGGTCTTAACCCTTGGAGTCACTCATACCTGCAGTCCATCCACCATCTGGTACTCAGGATAAGACTGAGGCTGTGTTCGAAACCGCCTACTACATACTACATACTTGCAAACTGCATACTCATCGATCAGACAGTATGCAGAGCGTTTACCCACAATGCATTTCGCTCCTGCCCGAGCCGAAATCAGCCGGCCTGAAGCTGATTTCTCTTAAGCTCTAAACTCTGTAAACTTTAGCAACATTTGAAACATTTTCAGGTGAGAAAGTAGTCGTTTAGATCCCCAACGTGTTGAAAATCTGACAAAATACCGGCTATTTACTATTTTGTTCCCACGAATTCGGCGCTACTAAAGCTAGCCGCAGTGAGCAACGCACTTCCGGTTATTTTCACAAAATGAACCTACCCTCGTTGTAGCTAGCTTGAAACTGCCGTTTTGACAGGAAATGACGATCGGCGACATCAAGTTACGTTGCATCTTGGGTAGTTTAAGTATGACCAATGATGCATACTCAACATTTCGGCGAATCTATTATGCATCCGGGAACTTAAAAAAAGTTAATGTTAGTGGGAATAGTGGGAATAGTAGGAAAAGTAGGCGGTTTCGAACACAGCCTGAATTTCCAGATTGTCAACGTCCTTGTAGGTACTGAAGCTCTAGCACCTTTACCTGAAACACTGAACTCTGTTTTTGCCCGGCTCAGCTCAGCTCTGCCCTGCGGCTTCAGGAACCATCTTCGCCTTGAACCCTCAGGAGAACCTGAAAACAGCCCCGGAACCTGGAATACTCATTTTAGCTCCTGCTGGCAGTCGCTTTGTTCCTGCTCCCCCTGCTATCATGTGGACAAAATAAACTTCATCTTTTCCTGTTCACCAACCACTCGAGTCAGTTCGTCTGGAGCGTGGGTCCAATTTAGTGCCTGAACATGACAGTATTGGGAAAACAAGAACACTGGAAGTTTGAATTAAAAAAAAGGGTAAAAATGGATAAGATATGAAAATGAAATGTAAAAAAAAACTGCAAGAATGGAATGGAAAAAATGGTGTAGAAGACATAGGTTAAAAATTTAAACAATTTCATTAATAGTACAAAAACATAAACGTGTTAAATAAGAAATTAATACAGAAAATGGTAAAACAGAAAATGATAAAGCAAGTTTTATGGAAATAAATGGAAGTAAAATATCGACGATAACAGATATTTAATTAAAAGTTTTAGTAAAAAGGTCAGTCTTCAGCTTTCTTTTAAGAATATCAACACTCCCAGCTGCTCTCAGGTCTTCAGGAAGCAGTTCTATAAGCGAGGACCATAAGAACTAAAAGATGCTTCTCCATATGTTTTAGTCCCCGCTTTGGGAATAAAATAAGAGACCAGCCCCTGAAGTTTTTGCTTCCTTTCAATGATAAAAAAATATATAAATAATGGATGAAGAATTCACCAGCTTCGTCTCACCAGCTTTTGAGTTATGGTGGAACAGTGTCAGTCAAAATCTTGATATACAGATATACATGTGTTCATTTTTGCATGTTCCTAGTGTCTTCTATAACGAATTCTTGTGTTATTGTTTTTTTTTTTGTCCTTCCATGACAGTTTTGTTTCCGTATTGTTGTCATTGTATGAGGCTGTGGTGCTTCATTCCTACGCCCGAAGCCATTCTGCCCATACGTGACTCATTAAGCTCAAGCAGTTTATTAACCTGCTTCTTCCCCTCAGTCACTGCTAGATTATTAGTGCATCATTGTGGTACAAATGCCATGGCCTACTTTTTGAAAAATGTATTGTCACTCAGTGACTTTTGGACCTCTTAGTATTCCAGTCTCTCCACCTTGAATTGGAGCTCCAGTTGGAGCGAATTGGAGCGTGTCCCAAAAAGATTGACTGGCATTGTCTTGCTGATATATGCAAGGCCTTCTCTGAAAAAAGGTGATGTCTGTCTGGGAGCATATGATGCCTGCCCTGTATTCACCTTTGAGTACTGGTGGTGCCTTTCCAGATGTGCAAGTTGCCACTTCCAGTGGCACTAATGCACTCCCATTGAATCAGAGATGCAGGCTTCAGAACTGAGTAGTTCATAATAATAAACCAGATATTCTTTCCTCTTCAGTCTGGAGGACACGACGTCCAAAAAGATATTCCCAAAAAGAAGAAACCACAGAACAATTTTACACTCGTCCTCTTTCTAATTTTAAATGAGCTTTGGCCCAATTCTACCTTAGGGCCCAAAGATCACTGGCAGCCAATTTTGATTTTTGGCGGAAGCCCTTAGGGGGGGTAACTCATTTCACTCTTGACATTTCATTCTCATAAAGTTCTCTATCTGAAAAATACTGAAAACACAAACGCTCTGCAGAGAAGATTACCTTCTCGGTGACAGTTCATGAGATTTATGTCTCGTTTGGAAGTCAGGACTTTTACCAGATAAAGTATAGCCGCTTTCGGACAGACCGTTCTAAGAAAGTAGTTATCAGAACTACCCTCCTCGAATTTCGTTCTGATAACTGTCCTTCCCCAGCGGAACTGTTTCAGTCTGCATTCGCACATGAGTCGGGACCTGATAGGGACTGATGCGCCGCGCGCAGCCGTCTGCTTCAGTGACGTGTTAGCCGTTAGCCGTTTAGCGCTACATTCAAACACAAAACAAAACGGTAAAAGTAAGGAGAGTAGAAAAAACACCACCAAGAAGCTAATATGGAAAGCGGGGAGGCCACTGTGTTTATGGTCTGCATGATGGTGATATTAATCATGGACTATCACATCAGGCGTCTAATATCGAGGCTGGAAGAGCTCACAGAGAGAGTCAGGAGATACTTTTTCGTTTCATGAAGGAAGAAAGGAGAGCAGAGCGCTGCAGACAAAGGAGACAACGTGTAAGTTTAACTTATTAAACACCCGCCGGTTCTGTCTGTGTGGTATGATGAAACATTTCAGCCGTGATAGCATGACATGGGGCGTAGCTACCGACCACCACACACCTCCGTTAGATTCGTTCTATAGAACCATGAAAAGACCCGACCTCGGAGAAGGAGCTAAATAGTTATAGGAACTAAGGGAGAAAGCCCCGAGTTCCTGTATGTCCGAACACGGGAGGAAACGGCCCCGCGGATTAAAAGGTTATTAGAACTGCCAAAGGTTCCTACAGTCCGAAAGCGGCTTATGTGGTGTTTTTTATATGCAGAAAGACTTATCATGGACAGTATGTTTGCAATCACTGCCAGCTAAAGACTCATAAATTATGGAACCTGATGAGGTTTACCCAAAATAAGCCACCTGTTTGATTCAGTTATTCAAGCGAAAGGTCAATTATAACTATTATTGATACAAATGGAGCTCGGAAATATTTTCAGATTAGACAAAGTCTGGCCTAATTACTTAAATATTAAAATTTGGTGTGGTAGCGTAGTATGGTTCCACAATATTTGTGCAGAATTGCAGGTAAGAAGTGAACATAGGCATAGGGACCAATTGTTCATTTACATGTAAAGCCTGTACAGCAACCCTGCTTTAACACACCCGATTCAGATTCATTGGATCTCTTCAAAAGATTGTTAAATTCTGCACAAACCAGCTAATGAAGCATCAATCTGAATCAGGTGTGATGAAACATCTAAAACCTGCAGGACAGCGGCCCTCGAGGACGTCGCAGATCTAAAGCATTTTAACGTATCAAGGAATTCATTTCAAAGACAAATTTTTGATAGACTGAGATGACTTAAGGGGTCTAATCATCAAATATGCACCCTCTAGATTTAGGGTTTACTTGAGAAGTCGATATCTTTTGAATGAGTGTCTAGTAGAGCCAGAAATGTTTCAAAGGGAAAGCCTAGCGGCTGTCAATGGTATTTTACTTTAGAGGAACACGAGGTAATATCTGTTGACTTCTGAGCCCCTGTGTATAGACTGTCCTAACTGCCAGCTGACTTTGGCTTTAGTTGATGAAATTATTTGAAATCTGCACACATCAGAAAGATTTTGAATCTCCCATTTTAAGGTCATGTTTTCCCCATGTTTTGAGTCTTTTTTGTTTTATCACGTTTTAGTTTATTTCATGCCTTAGTTTTCTTAGTTCAGGTCTTGTATTTAGTTTTTCCATTGTTTTCCCCACAGTTTCTGTTTCCTCAGTCCCCATGTCCAGGTCATTAGTTCATTCACTTCACCCGTCGATTTTTCTCAGCTGCATCCAGCCATTCATCAGTTCCCTCAGTATTTAGTCCCTCTGGTTTCTCACATTCATTGTGAGATCCTTTTCACCATTCACGCCAGGCCACGCCAGGCCACGCCAGGCCAGGCCAGGCCAGGCCAGGCCACGGACACAGTACACAGCACACAGCTAAGTGTTTTTTCATGTCATGTCAAGTAATTCATTTTCTTGTCACAGTCATCTTCAGGTTTTGTTCCACAGTCTAGTTTTGTCATCCGGCTCAGCCACGCCTTGTTTTGACTTTTTTATTTATTTATTTATTTTTATTTTAAATAAACCAAGTTTGCTTTAACTCCTCTGAAGTCCGCATCCGTGTCCTGCCAACCCCCCCACTTTACACATCATATTTAACATACTGTTGCATTAAGACACCCCTTTCTTTTCAATCAATCAATCAATCAATCAATATTTCCAAAGCACTTTTCATACCAAAAATAAATAAATGCAACGCAAAGTGCTTCACATAGCCAGTAGAATAATAACTTTAAAAATAGACATGTACACAGAAATAAACACTATAGCAAAGGTCTTAACCCTTGGAGTCACTCATACCTGCAGTCCATCCACCATCTGGTACTCAGGATAAGACTGAGGCTGTGTTCGAAACCACCTACTACATACTACATACTTGCAAACTGCATACTCATCGATCAGACAGATCGATGCAGAGCGTTTACCCACAATGCATTTCGCTCCTGCCCGAGCCAAAATCAGCCGGCCTGAAGCAGATTTCGCTTAAGGTCTAAACTCTGTAAACTTTAGCAACATTTGAAACATTTTCAGGCGAGAAAGTAGTCGTTTAGATCCCCAACGTGTTGAAAATCTGACAAAATACCGGCTATTTACAATTTTGTTCCCACGAATTCAGCGCTACTAAAGCTAGCCGCAGTGAGCAACGCACTTCCGGTTATTTTCACAAAATGAACCTACCCTCGTTGTAGCTAGCTTGAAACTGCCGTTTTGACAGGAAATGACGATCGGCGACATCAAGTTACGTTGCATCTTGGGTAGTTTAAGTATGACCAATGATGCATACTCAACATTTCGGCGAATCTAATATGCATCCGGGAACTTAAAAAAAGTTAATGTTAGTGGGAATAGTGGGAATAGTAGGCGGTTTCGAACACAGCCTGAATTTCCAGATTGTCAACGTCCTTGTAGGTACTGAACCTCTAGCACCTTTACCTGAAACACTGAACTCTGTTTTTGCCCGGCTCAGCTCAGCTCTGCCCTGCGGCTTCAGGAACCATCTTCGCCTTGAACCCTCAGGAGAACCTGAAAACAGCCCCGGAACCTGGAATACTCATTTTAGCTCCTGCTGGCAGTCGCTTTGTTCCTGCTCCCCCTGCTATCGTGTGGACAAAATAAACTTCATCTTTTCCTGTTCACCAACCACTCGAGTCAGTTCGTCTGGAGCGTGGGTCCAATTTAGTGCCTGAACATGACAGTATTGGGAAAACAAGAACACTGGAAGTTTGAATTAAAAAAAAGGGTAAAAATGGATAAGATATGAAAATGAAATATAAAAAAAAACTGCAAGAATGGAATGGAAAAAATGGTGTAGAAGACATGGGTTAAAAATTTAAACAATTTCATTAATAGTACAAAAACATAAACGTGTTAAATAAGAAATTAATACAGAAAATGGTAAAACAGAAAATGATAAAGCAAGTTTTACGGAAATAAATGGAAGTAAAATATCGACGATAACAGATATTTAATTAAAAGTTTTAGTAAAAAGGTCAGTCTTCAGCTTTCTTTTAAGAATATCAACACTCCCAGCTGCTCTCAGGTCTTCAGGAAGCAGTTCTATAAGCGAGGACCATAAGAACTAAAAGATGCTTCTCCATATGTTTTAGTCCCCGCTTTGGGAATAAAATAAGAGACCAGCCCCCGAAGTTTTTGCTTCCTTTCAATGATAAAAAAATATATAAATAATGGATGAATGGAAGAATTCACCAGCTTCGTCTCACCAGCTTTTGAGTTATGGTGGAACAGTGTCAGTCAAAATCTTGATATACAGATATACATGTGTTCATGTTTGCATGTTCCTAGTGTCTTCTATAAGGAATTCTTGTGTTATTGTTTTTTTTTTTGTCCTTCCATGACAGTTTTGTTTCCGTATTGTTGTCATTGTATGAGGCTGTGGTGCTTCATTCCTACACCCGAAGCCATTCTGCCCATACGTGACTCATTAAGCTCAAGCAGTTTATTAACCTGCTTCTTCCCCTCAGTCACTGCTAGATTATTAGTGCATCATTGTGGTACAAATGCCATGGCCTACTTTTTGAAAAATGTATTGTCACTCAGTGACTTTTGGACCTCTTAGTATTCCAGTCTCTCCTCGCCCTGTTCTTCAGCTGCCTTAAATAAGCCTCTAAAATAGTAGAAAACTATCTGCACCTTTTTAACCTCGTCTAAGTTCTGCACCGCACTTTAGACGTGTTCGTCATTCATGCATTCACACAAACAACATGCTGAGTATCAGACTACCGACCTTCCAGCTGGACGATAACCCCTTCAGCCACTGAGTCATTTCAGCCAGTCAAGCTCAAAACGAAATTCTATTTTGACCCTTACTAACTGAGTGAAATGATCCCGAAGTATCGGAGCAGCAGCCATGATAAGAGCTGTTCCAATTCTCCAAATGCTGAGGATGTAAGGCAAGGCAATTTTATTTATAGAGCACAATTCATACACAAGGCAATTCAAAGTGCTTCACAGCTACACAAAATCACAAGAAGGCAATAAAATAATTAAAAAAATAAAAATAATAATAATAATAATAAAAATTAAAATAAAAAAAACATTAAAAATAATCATTAATTATTTCATTTAAAAGTGAAGAGTGCAGATAAAATCCTTTCAGGTGTCATATGCACAGCTAAACAGAACTGTTTTCAGCCTGGATTTAAACATTGTCAGAGCTGAGGCCTGTCTCACATCTTCTGGAAGACTGTTCCAGATGTTAGGAGCATAAGTGTTTCATAAGCGTTTAAGGAGCTTCAGTGTTTCCTTTAAGATCTCCTTTAGCATAGAATACACCTGACCATCCATTATAAAAGAAAGGGGATAGATTTACAAGACCTTGCAGTTGCAACTTTCAAAACAACACTCAGTTATTTTCATCCAGTTGCACCAACTGTTATATGTTTGGATAAATATGAGAACCGGAGGGTAAGAGTGAGCAGAATGTGACAACACAGTGTTTAATTTTTTCAAATTTCAGACCTTGATAATAAAGTGATATTTTATATGATCTCTGCTTTGATAAACAGTATATTAGATAACTGCAATACAGCAACAATATAAAATTGTATTAGACAAAGAAGCTGAAATGGAGTTCACCTTGGCTTGCTACTTTTATTGTTATTGTTATTTTATTGCTAATTTTATCTCAAATTTTATTTTTATCTGTGATGAAGTCATTCTTATTGCTTTTATTGAGGACTCTCGTGATGCAGTTGCTGTTGTGAAGCACTTTGGTCAGCTGAGGCTGTTTTAATGTGCTATATAAATACATTTTGAATTGAATTGAAATGATTTGTAGAATAACTATTGAACAGATGTAGACCCACATCACAGCTGATTGCAGCATGGCCATCTCAAAACAACAGTGAGACTCAAACTCCAGCACAGACAGCTGCGTTTAAGCCTTACAATTGCTACCTTTTTATATTCTGTCTTAATATGTGTTCCCAAAGTGCACATACCTCACAAGTTCTCCTTGTCAGCTTTAGAAGTGTGAATCGAATTGATTGAAATCAAATGGTACGTCCCCAAAGGGAAATTATTCTGCTGCGAAATATCACAGTGTAAAAATAAATGTTCGAACTGACTGGAATAAAATGCGTCAACAAACTTGAAAATTCAAAGTGCAGGTGTGAGAGAGAGGGAGACGTGGCTGTGAACACGTCGGGGTGTTGTGTCGGTAGCGTGTCACGTGCACTTTCAGCAGATAACACAGACATAGACTAACTGAAACTCTGTCCTAAGTCATGTTATGTTCAGTGGAAAATTAAGCAGGAGTTCTAAAAACCTGCAGGAAACGGAGCAAATGTCATTTTGGAGTGACGCAGAAACAAGACTGAGGCTACTTTTGGGAAAGTGGTGTTTTGCATCTCGTTGCTTTATGACATTTCACACATCAAACTGACAACTGAGAGAGTCAAGATTGAGTCTTGTGCTTTTTAGGTAACATTACTTTAAAATGACATTTTTGCTATCAGTTACTGTTTCAGCACTGTTTAATACATTAGAAACTACTTATTTAAGGCATAGTAACAGAAATTAGATTTTTTTTTATAACTATTTAAAGTGTAAGAACTTATCACATCAAAATATCCTTTTCCTGGTCAACTGGCTGTCAAGTACCGATTCCTCAGCTAAATAATTAAGATGTGCACTATACACAAATCAGATGTGCTGTTAAAATACATTGCTTTGAAAGTGGTCTTGGATGACATGAGTAAAACTATGTTTAAATATATCAACTTGTCTGTTTTGTGATAATTTGCCACCATGAGACTGGGCTGTTCATCCAGTGTGCCAGACATGAACACAGCAACCGGAATGTAATCACCTAAACTCCTGTTTTGAAGACTTGAGTTTTGGATTTAGGCTGTTTTCATCTTGCTCATTTGAAACTGGATGTTTTTAGCAAGATGCATCAGACATGAACTATCCACAAACCTCAATGAACAAAAGCAATGTTGTATAGAATTGTATAGTGTATGTAAGTGTATATTATATAAAGCCAAAAGAATTATAATTCCTCCATAACGGTATTAGAGACAAATCAAAAAACACATGTACTTCATGGGTATGATTAGTTATTCGCACATAGTGCATTTTGGTTTTGTTTTAGTAAAATAAATAATGACATGGTCCAATATATTAATATGTTTTGTTGCTAATCTGAGGCTGTATTTAGCTAATTTTATGATGTGGTAAGGACCAGATTATTTTTTAAATTTATTTTTATCTTGTTTATGAAAAGAACAATTAAACTGAAGAGGATGTGCCTTCTTTTTCACATGACTGAAATCTGATAGGTAGTTTGTGAGGTTATATTTTGGGTTAGGCATATGCTAACTTTCGGTTGCGGTGACATCACATTAACAAGGTATCTTTAGCATGTTAGCATGCTACCATGTCCATGTTAGCATTTCAGTACTTAGACTGATGAGAATGCTTTTACTTTTGTAGGTATTTGTTCATAAAGATGTCATCAAATTTCAACTGATGTTGCAAGATAAGAGATAACCATAATATTTCAGTTCATGAAATAATACTTTTTTTTTAAAGTCAAAAGCTTTCAAGACTTTCCAGTTTCAACTCCAAATGCTAGCCTTGTAGTGATAGCAGAGTGTAAGCTGCTGTAGTGTATGTTAGGGATGACATTTACTGTTCTAATTCTGCACTGCTCTACGCTTTCACCTCCTGTTGCCCTTGAAAACACAGTCCATATCAACACTCCTCAAGCAACATCAATTTGACACCACACAGAGAGAGAAAATGGTAAATAAAGGTAAAGCTTTATTTTGTCTCTGTGTGTGTAACCTTAGCTTTATCATGTAGCTGAGGTGCCATGAAATGCGAAGAATAAGAAAAGCCATAGCCTGAAATCCCAGCCCTTACATAATAATGATGCATTTCACTTCCCCATCTTCAGTGATGATAATTATCTTGTGTTGTCTACCTTATGTACAATCTTCTTAGAATGTTTCAGCCTTGCATTGCCATCTGTTTTGTTTTCTTGTTTGCATTATTTTGATGTTGTCTCTGCTTGCCCCTGTTTATCATCAGCTTTATGTCGTGTGTGTGTGTGTGTGTGTGTGTTTGCAGTTTGGCACTTTTTCTGCATTGTTGCCCAACAACAGATGGCGTCTCCATGTGCTTCCTGTCCTCGCGTCTTCCATTTCCTCTCAGCATGTTCTGCAGCAAGCTGCTGCGGCTTTAAAGTGATATTCAAAAATACCCTCCTCTCTTGTCCTCGTTTGGAGGTTGTGAGGCTTCTGACACTGCAGGAGATGGGTAATCACCAACGCTCACTCCTTTTCTCACCAGTATGCCCAAAGGCCACCGATTCTTTCCTCTTGCCTGTCACCGGTAGCAGTACTGGGGTTGAAAGACAAACCTCAGGATTTCTGCTGGCCAAGACATTCATAAATGGAGAAGAGAGGAGTTTCTGAACAGTTTCTGAACAGTTTCTGCAGTGACGAAGGCTGTGTTGTCCTGTTGTGTCAAGAAGTGCTGTTGCCAAGGGTCGTGCTGCTTAGTCTTTAACAAGTTTGGCTGAGTAGCAGGCCTAGGTCACACATCCCTGGGTCTTAGGGATGTTTTGCCTGCATGTAGAGTAAACCTACACAGTTCTGGGTGAGTGCTCATCACAGCTCAAAATGCTGCATTCTGCTGTGTTGTAACAAACAATGTGTAACGACTTCTGTCTGTGCAGAAAATGCTGACTTTTCACACAGCAAGTATGACCCCAGTTTCATGACGCGCTGCAGCTGTAGTTTGAATTGGTTTCGGGGGCTTTCCCAGTTTCGTCTCGCTTGTGTTAGAAAGAAAGGACACTTCTGCTTTCTGAGGTGCAGTTAAGAGGAACTTATCATTTGTTTTTGGCTCACGCCTGAGTCTGAAAGCCTCTTTCAATGTGAGAATGTACATTACTGACAAATAAGAACCACACCATTCACACCCTGCTTTCAGGGTGTGAATGGTGTGAACGCATACTCATACTTTTAAATAAAAAAAAATCATTATTATTCATAATATATTTTGAACTTGGAACTACACATACTTGCACCTCTTAGCTTGGTAGTGCAACACACACATTTCACTCTCCTTGGTAACACAGTGATAGTATGGCTCCATCTTGTGGCAGGTGCTTGTATTGCAAATAAATAATACAATTTTTTTTCTTTTTTTTTGCATTCCACGCATGGGATATTTCATGTCTTTATTTCTTATTTCTAGTCCCTAAAAATGACACAAATTGAAATATATGAAAAGCATATGAAAGTGATATGTAGTTGCATAATATATACATTTATGATGCAGTGTAGAGCAGCCTTCTCATAAGCATGCACAAAGCACAAAATAAGAATAATATTTATCTCTGAATGTACATAAAACGCCTATTTGTTATTCAAGAGAAGCTACGTTCATGCAGAGTGCAGCCACACAGCTAGGTCGGTGCATGCACCAACACCTTTACATAAGGAGTTATTTTCATATGCTGTGACACATTCTTATGCTGTTTGGCATTTGACCTCTGGGGTGAGAGGCTTCTGGAGCAGCAGTGTGGCATGAATGAAGAGCTCATCAACTGCTGCATCATGGGGAATAATGCATTTATTTCTCTTAAATATTTTGTAGTTATCTACTTAATCTTGTTTGATTAGAATTAGTTTAACAGTTACTTTAAACTAACTGTTTTGGTTCTTTGTTGGATTATTTGTTAGTGCTGGTTTCCCTTTATGTGTCAGACTGGTCTGATCAGCCAGTATTTAAACCCCCTTTGTTGTGTGTTAGGTCAGTTTGATTTTGTTGAACAGTTAGTTTTGGAGTTACTTTGTCATTACATTACATTACGGTCATTTTGCAGACGCTTTTATCCAAAGCGACTTACAATAAGTGTGTTCCACATCGGTAGGCAAAAGAACTTCAGGTCACAAGAAATCAGAAGTGCATTTCCCTCCAAAACCAAACGGCTGAGAGCATAACTAGTGCTAGAGTAAGTGCGATAAGTCAGGTACCGAGACAGATGGGAAGACAATTTAGAAAACAAAGACAATTTAGGAAACAATAAGTGTGTAAGGAGCTGGGATGAAGCAGGTGATGTCCTAAGAGGGCGGATCAGGGTAGTGTTTCCTGCAGATGGGTTTTCAGCCTGCGGCCAAAGATGGGCAGCGACTCAGCTGTCCTGACATCAGTCGGGAGATCGTTCCACCATCGGGGTGCCAGAACAGAGAAAAGCCGTGACCGTGTCGATATGTTGTCGGTAATGTTGCTGTACTGACTTTCGTTCAGTTTTGTTAATTTGACCTCTTTTAAGGGCCCTGAGTACTTAGCACAGGTCCAGGAGCAAAGCTAGAGTCCAGGTGAGGCCTGCGCGCCCAATGGACCTAAAGTCTGACTGTGGTCAAATGACTGTCATACATATCGAGGACATATAATCTCTCCATCCCATCCTGGATATGCCTCGAGGCTTCCTCCTGGTGGAACATGTTCAAATCACCTCTCCTAGGAGACCTCTGGAAGGCATCCAAACCACTTACACTGGCTCCTTTCAATCTGGAGGAAAAGCAACTCTTTTCTGAATCCATCCCGGATGACAGAGCTACTAAGGAAAAGCCTAGGCCCCTTGAAAGGAAGATCATTTTGGTTGCTTTTATTCATGATCATATTTTTTTGGTCACTACTCAAAACCCAAAATCGGTGAGGACAGGAATATAGATTGAAGGGTAAATCAAGAGCTTGGCTCTGCTCTATGCCGACTCATGAACAAGACCCTGAGATATTCTCATCCCAGCTGCTCCAAACTCAGCTGCAAACTGCCCCATTCCCCGGAGGTCTCAGATCAATGACGCCCATAGGACCACATCATCTGCAGGAAGCAAACCTCTGCAATCCTTATCCAACACTAATGTAAACACTCAGCCCCTTCACATTCTTACTGTAACGTTTATGAACATGTTAGAAAATGTCTGGAAAATTTCAGGGCTCCACTGCATGTGTGAGAAGGCTTTCGGTGGTAAAACAGTACAGATACAGAAATGATTCATCCATTAGCCACCTAGTATGCTGTTCCACTTCAGTTAAAGGGAGAAAAACAAAGGGTAAATAATCTTTTGCGATGAGTAGTTAGTAACCACAAAGTATAATACATCACTAAGTGGGGTGCGTGAAATATAAAATGATTCATAAATAAGATGTTAACAATTTTGTGGTTGGTTAGGAGTGTAACACGCAGGACACAAGTGGAGGTAGGCTCAGCACAAAGTTAATCCCTATAACGTGAAGCTCTCAATATGCAACATTTTAGAAGAGGGGTAAGACTTTTCTCTTGAATTTTTGGCAACTTATTTGGAGTAAACTCATCAAATAGAGTGTGGCTGGAGCTCAGGAGGAAGAGCAGTCGTCTGCCAATCAGAAGGTCAGTGGTTTGACTTCCCCGCGCCTCGTGTCAAAGCGTCCTTGGGCAAAACACCACGTTAGTGTACGAGTGTTTGGGTATCACTTGGTAACCCATACACTCATACAACTGGTGTATGGGTATATGAGTGAATGGGTATCGGTGCGTGTGTGAACGTTTAGAACAAAGAATTGTGTATCAAAAAAAAAAAAAAAAGGATAAATAATAATAATAAAAAACTATAGACTAAAAAGGTGTTGTATGAGTGTGTGAATGAATGCATAAAAGTGCTTTGAGTGGTCGGTGAGAAGTACAGTCCATTTAGATATCATATGCAGGGTAGTTGTCCCCACTTTCAATAGTCAGATCCTCCCTGCGTAGGTATTTATACGTGTATGTACTGTACATGGATATTATAAATTGTTCTATTGTATATTTTCTGGAATAGCACCCTTTCAAGTACACACACTGACAACACCCACTGACCCTGCTTCCTCTGTACGCCTTTCCTCCAGCTGCAAGCTAACATCAGAAAACCCACACAGACATTACAATGACTATATCATTTTCACTTTATTGAGAATTTTCAGTATTAACAAGAAAATAGATCGTTGTGCTTCGATTTCGATGTTTCTGTTTTCCCCAAAGATTAAAAAAAGTCAAATTAAATTGGATTTTCATTCTTTACATTTCCTCCTTGCTCCGGACCGCAACTCTGGGTTCTGTCACATGCACTCAAGAGTGTGTATGTGTGTGTCCCAGGCCCAGTGGGACGGTCATGACCGAGGTCGCTGGGTCAGGGAAGCCAGCCAATCAGAGATCAGCCACTCCCCATTTCCTGTCCTGAATGGCAAACATTCCCCAGCAGTCCAGCTCAGGATGTCAGAGGAATAGCCCAAATCCTTCAGTTCAAACTTTAATAGCAATTTATTTACATAGGCTGCCGGCCATTTGCATCAAGTTAAATTTAACACAGCTGCCACTGGGAGAATGACAGTGTTTCACAAATGTGAGAAAAAAAAACAACAACAACTGCAATCTTTGTAAAATAGTAGTGATGGTGTGTGTGTAGCCCAGTTTATCAATCCATCGAAGAACACTGTGGAGGATAAAAACTTGAGATTACACTACACAGGTGAAGTTATCTACACAGAATTTTCAACTAAACATAGTTTATGCTATTTCAGTTTAACTGTCAGAATGTTTCTTGCATAAATACATCCACATAAAAAAAGAATATCGTTTCCTGCAGACCAGTTCCAATGGACGGAAAGATGCGCTGAAACTATCCTGAGCCAGGCAGGGCAAACAGTCCCACTCCCGGCCACAAGGAGGCGCACGCCGAGAGTGTAGGATGTTTACACTTCCTGAAACTCAGAGGTCAAAGGGTAGGCTTACACTTTGCAACAGATTAATCTATTCTAATGTTGAATCACATCTACAACCTGAAAGCATATCTGCAGTGAAACACGTGGTTTGATTCTGAGAGGACGTCGGTACAACACGTTGCTTTTTGCACCATGAACGAGCCAAATGAAAGGAGAGATGCTATGGGAATACTTTCAAGCTGTCAAATCCTTATTTCAGGCAATCTGAGAGACTCTTTCTTTTTTAAGGAATGCAGAGACTGTTTATACAGAAACTGCAAGAAGCATAGCATGTTTTCATTCATGTATGATGGATGTGGGGGGCGGTAGAGGTCTGTAATATTAGAATGCTTCCTTCCTTCCTTCCTTCCTTCCTTGCTTGCTTCCTCCCTTACTTCCCCGTCTGTGGCCCTGTGGTGTGTGTTACACCCACTTCCCCCTGAGCTCTCACTGAGCAGGGGAGAGGAGTAAACTATTCAGGAACAACATGTTTCATCTCCCCTCTTTTCCTCTCCGTTGCCCTCACCTCTGGTCCCTCACTTTCTTCCTCTTCCCATCCTGCCCCTCTTTCCCTTCATGCTTCTCCCTCCATTCCTTCCCCTCCTCCCTTACACTAGTGTCTCGGGAGAGGAGGAAGTTGCTCCCCTCCACTGGGAACTGAATGGCCTGAATGGAAACAACTATCATGGCCAGCTGTTTCAGAGTGGTACACATTTACTTTTGCTATGAAAAGAGTCATCTCCATGATATGCAGGACATGCATAGCTGGACTTACTTAAAGCCATAATTTTCAGACATGACTGTCACTTTAGGAGGCTGTGTTTCGAAAAATTAAGCCAAGAGCTGCTGATAATGTACAAGAGCTGCATACTATACATATGCTGCTGTGCATTATGACCAAACATCTCCACTTTGGTCTCGTCCGTCCAAAAAATAACGAATAAACGAGGCCTGCAGAGTCTGCAGTTAGATCCGTAGTTAGGATCCTGCTGTACAAGGTTCTTGAAAATATTCAGCTTAGAACATTAGAGAACACTTACAAGTACCACAATATCCGCCATTGTTGGTTCCACAGATTAAAAATAGGTGCAGTCAATACAAAAACGGCTTTTTAATATAAAAGTTGGTGTGGTGCTGGTGTGTTGACGCAGATTTGGACATTTTTCACTGGTTCAGAACAGCTTCGTCGGGACACGCACTTACTTTTCCTTTGAGCTTTCTGAACTCTGAAACTGTCAACCCATTAGAGCTGGTCTTATGTAACCGTTCTCAGAATCAGCGGCCACCGTACTTACATTTGTGTGAACTCTGCACAGCTCGTAAGCAGCGTGCAGCTTGTGGAAGGTAGCGATGGTACTAGCAGTTGGCTGCTGCAAACATCCGACTGAAAGCTCCAGAACCTAACACCAGCTTCCAGTCAAGGATGTTTACAGTAGCCCTGACTGCCAACCAGCCCATAATGATGGGAGGGGGTGGTGGACGTGAAGCACCTACGAACACACAGACACGGACATTTCAGCAAGTAAATCAAGAATCTCCTATGACAGTGATGTATACAGATAAAATCCCACAGGTGTTTTTCCTTCTTCAAATATACAGAATAAATATATACTATAGCCTCTGTACATGGGGCGCCTGCTGTACCCACTACGCCCCAGTACTGTTATTTTTCAATATAAAAAATTATCTCGGATTTATTGGCTACATTACGATGATTGGCACAAGCTGCAGAAAAGTCTTATGCGGGATGTGCGGTAAGTCAGCCAGTGTCACAACTCGTGTAGCTCTTGAATGAATTACAGGAAATGATGTCATTTTCTTCGTCTCTGGAGAAGACTTCGGAACGATGGAGGCAGAAACTGACGATATAGCAGGGAAAAGTGTCGAGGAACATGGCGAGGCTGTTACAGTGGAGAGAAACGGCAAGGAGCAGGCTGACAGAAAGAAATCCCTATGATCTCTTTTTTTTTTTCATTCATCATTGATCAATGTAGCTGGGTCCCAGATAGAGAAAACTGTGCATCTGGCTACACTGATAAATCTGAAAAGTGAGAAAAAAAAACAAAAAACAGATGAAAGATGTTTCCACCTGTCAGTCTTTAAATGAACCCATATTCGTGTCTGTGAATGCTAAAACTGCATATTTAGTTAACGCTAATTAGAGACACACATTAGCCGCGTGAGAGGACTTGAATTTAATACGACTTATGGAGTTGTTGTCAGGGGTCTAAAAACAGGGATGTGCAAATCCGACCCTCGCTAGTTTTCTCCATTTTGGTAGCAACTTTTAAAAAAAAGTTAGCAAGCTAGACTAAGGCTGTGTTCGAAACCGCATACTTCTCCTACTACTCATACTTTTTGAGTTAGTAAGCGAGTAGTTCCCGGATGTATACTAGATTCGCGCATGAGGTTACTACTCACTCAAACTACCCAAGATGCAACGTAACGTGACGTCGCCGATCGTCATTTTCTGTCAAAACGGCAGTTTCAAGCTAGATGGTAGGTTCACTTCCTGTTTTCAAAACAAAAGCACTAATTGTATCGTAATGGCTTTCCCTATGATAAAAGGCAACGGGTATTTTATTTTGTGAAAATAACCGGAAGTGCGTTGCTCACTGCGGCTAGCTTTAGTAGCGCCGAATTCGTGGGAACAAAATTGTAAACAGCCGGTATTTTGTCAGGTTTTCAACATGTTGGGGATCTAAACGACTACTTTCTCGCCTGAAAATGTTTCAAATGTTGCTAAAGTTTACAGAGTTTAGAGCTTAAGGGAAATCAGCTTCAGGCCGGCTAATTTCGGCTAATTTCGTCGTGTTTTTTTGCAAACATTGAATCGAGCAAAGAGCAAGACTTTGGGGCACAATGGAGTCATCACTTTGTTTTTCTGATGACAAAAATTAAAAAAAAAAAAAAAAAAAAGGAAAGTATTTAAAAACCCAAAACCACTTGATGATAGCTCACCACACCCCAGGCCTGCACAGTGACCTTCACGTATTCTGCAGCTTTCACTCTCCAGTTTTACAGAACACGCTCAGAGGCTAAGCAGCGACCTGTATTGTTAATGGTTTCCACCATGTTTTCTTTCGCTTGCTTTGTTGTCCAATAAGCATTGTATCAGCATGTGACATTCCACAACCTTACAAACTCCAAACCCACGCACACACACATTTACAATGTCAACACAAATTGCCCTTTTCTGTTTAGCCATTATACACACTCCCACAGCTCAGCATACCTAGACGCACACACACACAAACATACACAAATCTAATTACTTCTTCACACGCAAATGAATGTGGAGGACTCCCACAGTGCCCTGCCTGACCCTCTTCCCCCCAAACCAAACGCTCTCTTCCTGTTTCTTCCTCCATATGTATGTATGTATATATATATATACATATACACATACACACACAAAAGGCACCATGGCAGTCTTGGTAACTACGGTGTGTGCCAGTCTTGACCACACAGCACAGTGAATCTGTAGGAGTATGCATGGCTTTGAGAGGTTGAGAATGAATGTGCCTCTCTGTGAGAAAGAGATGGGTGTATGTGACTGATAGAGCTCGAGAGCATGCAATCACATGTGTGTCCTGTGCTGAGATAAAGACAAGAATGCTTTTTTCTGCCCTGTCCGCAACCCCCCCTCCCTCCCTCCTTCATTAACAAGGATCTTAAGTGTCAAGCAGCAGAGTGTACTACAACTCATTTTTAAAGGTGAACTGTAAAGATGTTTCTGACATTTGATTCTACACAGAACCAGGCATTACTGTTCTGTTGTAGCCAACTATATGTCAAGCTAAAAAAAAAAAAAAAAAGATCTGGCTGGTAGGTTTGGACATATTGTTGCCGAGCAGGTTAAAAAGATGTCGGAAGCATTCTCATTTTGATGTTGTAGCGGAATCCAATCTGTGAGCATTTTCGTGTCAGCGTAGTGGATGCCGGTGACTTTAAACAGAGGACGAGCACACCGAGGCGCGTACTCTTTAAAATCTTGAATACGCGGACACATTCTACACACACGCCTCGGTCAACACAACAGTGACCTGACAGCAAGATGAGAAGCTGCCTTTTTTTTTTTTATTTAACGTGTTTGGCTAGAGACTCGAAGAAGTTAAAAAAAAGAAAGCTGTGCACAGAGCCACTTAACAAAAATGGAATGTGAGATACAGCTGAAACATCTAGACAAAGGCACGGTGCACAAAACGAGTGTTCAGCTACGTTTCGGGCACATGCGCAGTTGAAACGCCGTCTCAACTTTTGTGATTTTCCTTGGCCTGGAGACCACGGTTGGAAATGTATGTTTTGTGGACACCATCAATTAGATTACATGACAAGTAAGAATGTCCACTCTGTTCAACAATGCTACTCTGAACGTGCTTACACACATTTCTGAATTCCCACAGCCAAACATGTGATTAAACCGCGTGCCCTTCAAACCAGCGATGCCGTTCTGAGCCGTTTGTAACAATCTTCTTTTATGCGATGAGTTGAGCTCACTCATGACAACAAAATATGACACGGTAAGTCTTTATAAACATGAAGAGTAATGCAGGAGCCCCATCTTGAGGTGACACACCAACTGGTGGAGATGTTTTTGCATCTTTTAACCGGAAAATGGGAAAGAGACGGAATGTGACGTGACTCTGGCCTGCCGTCGTGAGATATCTGAACTACAGAAACAACCAATATTTTCCTCATTTTTAGACCCGACCAGACGATTTACAGAGTCTTCTCTTGTTTACAGTCTTCGTGCTAAGCTATGCTAACAGGCTGCTGGCATTCGGCACCCTCCCGTGATCCAAACGATCCAAGCTTGAAATGCTGTTTTTTTCCAGGGACTGTTGATTGGCCAGTGGCTTGCAAACAACTTTGCATGTCGACTTCTTTTCATTTTCAAAGTGCAGCGGATTCTCCAGCATTGGGGGATAACTTGTATTTCAGTGTGTGCGTTGATGCTTTTTCATGGCAGCACAAAGCTGATCTCAAAAGAAGCACCAACAGGATCTAAAGCAGGTTGACATGGGTGCTATGGAACTCGATCCCTGTGGTATTTTGCCCAAAGCATGTCAGAGATATTTTACAAAGACTTCAAGAAATCTTGTCAACTTGTGGCAAAAAAAAAAAATCTCAGTTAAAGGACACTTTGAAGTACAAATCTCTTCTTCACAGATTCAACACTACACATTGTGAAGCTCTAGTTACATAACCGATGGTGCTTTCACAGTACGTCTGCTTTCTACAAGGGTCACAGTTCCTGTCCATGTCTGCACTCCAGTGTCTTTTCAGTGAAGAACTAGATGCTCATATGCAATTATGCTCGTGTCTTGTGTGTATGTGTGTGGACTTTTGGGCGCTACTCTCTCTGTTACTCTCTTTCAGTCAGGTCACTTGGGGAACAAAGCAAACTTTATCAGCACATTGCAATCCTGCATTCCCCAGATTCTTAGCACTTGGCAACCGGCTAACCCACAGAGCGCGGAGGGAGAGAAGAGGAGGAGGAAGGCGAGCGGAAGACTGAAGAGGGAGGAGGAAGGCCGGGCAAATAAAAGCAGGTGTACACACAAACTTGCAGAGTTTCTTCACAGTGTCTGCTGCAGGTTTGAATGCAATCTGTGGCTGTGCCAAACAGGCTGGCAGCAAAACTGTCTGCAATAACTGAAGTGTGTGTGTGTGGGTGTGTGAGGGGATTTCTGTGTGAAAAGTGTCCTTTTCCAAACTTACAGGAAATGTCAACAAACATTTATCAAATATAATAATCAACTATTTATCTCGTTCAATTAATAGACCAACTTCTTGGAGAAAATAAGGATGATTTTTAACATTTTAAATAGAATATTTAAAAAAAAATCTAAACTATCTTTGAGTAATACTTTATGTATTACCAATGAGTGAATTGTAACTAGCAGCAGTTCCCTTCTCTACTGTACGCTGAGAAACTCAACAAAAATCTACCCAACAGCTCCCATCTTATCAGCAAAAGTATACACCTGGATGTGCATGACATGGGGACACTTTTTCAGTTTGGTTTTCATGCAATCCACCCAGCAGCCCCTGCTTTGATAAGATCTAAACTTTTGACTCTGCTCACGGCCAAAACAACTGTGGCATTTTAGCTGGACCAGATCTTTTTAAGTGGCAGTGGGGGAAAAAAAAAAAAAAGGTATCCGAGTCATGGGCTACAGTATTCAGCATGACTTTCAGTGGCTTGGAAACTGGAAATTAGACGGAGACTTCCAACTTCCTTTATTAGCTCGATACAAGTAGTGTGGCAATCACATGCTGTATTTGAAAAGGTCATTACAAGAGGAAACGCTCATATTTACTGTCTCTCCCCAAAAATAAATGAGAAATTTGCCATTTTGTTAAAATGTTGTCATACTATGTGACGGCTCTCCAGAGGTGAAGCGATCAAACGATCTTGATCAACCTCAGATCTCATTGCAGTGGAGCTTATACTCTTCTAGCAGGTCACCCAGCATCCACAGTGAAACCCCTACTGACAGTTAACCTTACAAAGAGTGAGAAACAGCAGCTACATTATGTGTCTTCTGTGTCACTTTTGTCATTTTTGGCTGCTCTACCCACCTCTGCCCATGGCCACTTCAAACATCTTTGAGTCACCATCATCTGCCAACAGAGAGAATTCAGGGTCTGCATCCAGCTACCTAAAGTCAATCACTCTGGCATATGTTCCATCTTATCCACTGCGCTCCTCTCAGGAACTGTTTCTGGCACTGCTGTCTCCATGCACAAGGCAGTCCGAGTCCATATTGTTCTCAAATATGTTACGACGATGGTAGAAAAGCACCTCTCTCTACCTTCAAGAATCTCCTGGGGACTCTTCTAAGAACGCCTCTTCTTTTAGTAGGCAATTCAAGGTTTAAACGCCTGCTTGGCCAAAAAGGCCCATGTGACGTACATTTAGTCATACTTGGGCGCCATGTTTACTGTTGACTGCTGGCTGCGCTGGACTCGCCACGCAACGTTGCGTGGTGACGTCATTCGCGCCCAGTGGAATCGATAAGGGAATCGTTTGCAAAATCGCCAAACGATTCCAAGGAATTGAAACACTGGGAACCGGTTCTCAACAAGAAGCGGTTCTCGATTCCCATCCCTACCGTTTTATAATATTTGTCTTATCAATTTGCACCACCTCTCAAATCATATTGACTTGCATTGCTTTCCAGCAGCGCGAGTGTGCCACCGCTGCAACAAGTTGGGTGGTACACTCCGTAGGCGACCATAATTCAGCCTTTAGGTGGGTGGCCAAGTAGGGCTGTTGCAATAACAGCGATTTCTTAAGACTGTGATATAGACAAGTCAAACGCAGCGGATGGAAGGAGCTGCCATCATGGTACAGTTTGAACCCAACTCTCCCTGAGGCTTCAGGGCATGGGGCCTCTCATTGCCTCCATCTGCCACAGAAGGTTGTTGCCTGTCAACAACTGTGATGGTTCCTGCTTCGAGCCTACCTCCCTGCAGTTAAACCATCCTCATCGCGCTCGCCATCCACTGAACATGATCGACTCGATGTGAAGGCCTGCACATACTCCGCAAGAACAGAGAAGTTTGTTCTTTTTCTCGAGGTGGCTAAAACAAGAACAGAGAAAGTTAGTTCTGGCCAGGACATGTCATACTTCACAAGAAACTCAAGTGCAGAACTCCTGGGAAGTCCTCGTAGGGCCCTCCCACTGCAGCACACGTCACGCATTGTGGGCATACGACAGAAACGATTATACAGCGACAGCACGGTGACAACGGCACAGATGGCAGTTTTTGAGTTGATCAAGGAGTTGACGGATTTGTTGTTACTATTCGAGATTGCCGAGGAGGTGGGGGAAAAAAAACAAAAAAAAAAAAAAAGAGTCAGCATAGGTGGCAAATTCTCCCAAACTTCTGTGTTCTTGTGGAGTATGAACAGGCCCTTTATGGCCGGCATGGAAGCTGTGTGCAGGGTCTCCTTTCCGTGACACTCGATTTCAGCAAAGTGCCCAAGCCGTCAGCCCCACGCCTCTGGATACCAAACTCTCCTCCCTTCCTCTTTCCTTCAGTGGAACCATGGGAGTTCAGAGTGGGAGGTCCTTAGTGTTTCAATTTAAAGTCCTAACAAGGATATGACATCAGTGAAGAAGAAAATCTTATGCAACCTTTACTAGCTGTAATAAGTAGTTAAAGGGGAAGTTTTTTTTTTTTTTTTAAACCTGGATCTTATTTCTGGCATAAAATCCGTTCATCTACTCACTGATAACAGTTTGGTGAAAGCCGGCGTCCTTCGGACGTTATTTAGATCACTCGAGATCCGCGTAAATCCATATAACAGGAGTGAACAGGGCAGAGATAATACAGCCTCTAAATAAAGCATTATCTGTCTTTATTTCACCAATACTTTAAGACGAATGAATGCGTACTATTGCTCATAGCTGCCTTGTTGTTCTTATCGGAGGACTTTGGTCTGGTGGGATGATGTCATCGGCTATCTTTACACGGAGTTTGCTACAGCTAGTTTTGTGCAACATGGCAATTTGGAAATACGCAATAACGAACCATGTTACCAGCAGCAGTAGCGTGTGTAAAGATGCTGCTGCGGCGTGCGTCGATGACGTCATCAGAGTAGACGCGTGTGTGGAAGGGCCCCAATAACAACAACACGGCAGCTCCAACAGTGCAATAGTACGCGTTTGGAATCATTGAATCTTTTTCACACGTTGTGCTGTGCAGAAATTTCACTGAGACGTTTTGGAGGAGCAGCATGTGACAATGCAAAAGTTGACCATACTCATTCTACCGAAGAAGAGCACGCGAGACCGTGTGAACGAAGCAGTCAACCTTGCAGATAATTTACTGCGAGCAAGAGTGCATGCTGGTGAAAGTTGCTGCTTCATAACCTTTTCTGCTGACCTGTATGTTGAGTTTCAGTATTATTCAGTTTACATGGGATACTAATTATGAAAACGCACACAAAAAAATTAAAAATCTTTAAAGGAGCCATTCCATTCCTGGAAAAAACAAAACTCAGCGACTTCCGCAGTGAACTTTTTGCGCAATGCACTGCCTCTTGTGTGCTTAACAGACGCTCCCCTTTGCACCCCCTCCCTCATATTTCCAGCTGTGGGAGCGCATCACCCCACATAATCCGTCACTGTGAAATGTATGTGTGGACAACAACCGTGGAAAAAGGCCAGACTCATTTGTCAGTGCATTCTCAAGAAAATTCCCGGTGTTGCTATGTAAAGAGCCGATGATGAGCTGGTGCAAAGAGTCAGGTCTGTGTGTACAGTAAATCGGAGTTCACAGATATCACACTAATGCTTCAGAGTTGCTAAAGAGGGAACCTTTAAAGTATGGCAGCCGCTATGTCTGTGTTCTTTCATCCACTCAAGGAGGCACTTCCCCTACATCACAAGTGCACCACACAATGAAAGAGCCGCAGCGTGGCGGGCGCACCATTAAAGGTACAGTAAATCAAGGACCCGAGCATTTCAGATGACCTCTAGCTGTGTTATGTGCCAAAGAGAACCTTTGAAGTACGGCAGCTTCTCTTGTTTCATAGCCTACGACTTTAAGGTACAAAGTATTCTCCTGCTCTCGGTGTGTTTTACATACCATGATTCTAGTTCCCACAAGTCAAACTATTTTCTGTTCCTTTTTTCATTTCATTCAGGGGTAAGTCACTATCTTGCTGCTAAAGGTCAACTTCTTTGAGCTCTTTGCTCGAATCAATTCAGTCTATCAAATCCTTCAATTGTTTACGTGAAATGCAGGCGCTTTTGAACGAAACAGCTCCAGGAGCTGATCTTAGCAACTAAGTTTATCAACACATAAAATGCATCGCTTTATGAATTAAACATCAAAATTATTGTATTCTTACTGAAAACAACTTCGACACAGGATTTTTGTCATCCACCATGCAAAATAAGAAACTGAAGGTTTTACATTCATGAATCAATATGAACTATAATACTACTAAAAGCTCATTTTTAAATCTTTCAGTTTATAATAACCTCACGAGGTGCTTATTCCCACTTAGGTTGTAGGTAAAATGTGGCTCTACAGAGGCCTGACGCACACTGAGGGCCTCTAACTTACCCAAAACAATCGATTAAATTCATTCAACAATTACAGCACTAACAGTTTTGGAAGCAAATACCAACCCACTAATTTTCCCAGGTTAAAAAAGAAAATTCCCCAAAGAATTGCTGGGTTTTTTTCCAGGCCGACCATTATACATCTTAAAGGCTTTAAAGAGACGAGGTGCTTCAACCGATCTGTGTCAAAAGTCTAAAGGAGTGAAAAATTGACCAAAAAAACCCTAAAAACTCTCATTTCAACATCAGACAAAAAAAATAAATAATTGAACACGAGGAATCATCAGGCAATGGGCATAATGGTACACCCCCCCCCCCATCTCATAAATGCAATCTCATACAAAGGATTCCTTCATAGGCCAGCTTCTACACTATAGACAATATATACTGGCAGACACACCGTAACCAGCCCCAGCAGCCACAGAGAACACTCCTGACACTGGAGCTTACAGTAATTGGTGACTGAGTACCTGGATTCCTTGACTGTTGAGCTGAAACCTCCATTTAGATAGTTACTGCTCAGCTTTGTGGATTTTACATTTACAGGTTTCCTTTCCGCAGCGGTGACGTCAAATGACTTTCCACAGTTAAGCCAGGCGCCCAGAACCTAAAGCGTTTAACACGAAAACATTCCCAGTGAACATTACCATTCCCGAGTCACTACACCCATTTATACAGCTGTCCATAAAAATCAGAATCCAACTTAAACAAGCGTCTTCGTTATCAGACGCCCACCATTAGCCACATCCTTCACATCAGTGTGTGAGTCTTTCCATTCTTTATCTGATAGCACAGTCCTTACTCTCTCTTTAACGGACTCACTTCCTCCTTGGTTCTCCCTCTCTGTCAAGCTGACCTTACACATCTGTCTCAGTCAGCAGTTTAACAGACTCCCGGATATTCCGATCAGGGTCCTGAATACTTACAGAGCCCGTGGCCCGTGAAACCAGAACTCTTATCATTAACGCTGTTGACTCAGTAAGCACAAAAAAGTCGAGTTAATGTTCCTCGACACCCTCGGATGAAGACCACCAGACGCCTGCTGCACACTTGAGAGTTAACCCCGGTTTTCTATCATTTCCATTTCAAACAAGCGACGGTGCATGCATTTTTAATCACCGTGACAATTATCTGCCATCTTAAGCGTAGAGAACCTGTTCAACTTTTCAGGAAAATTTATTTTGGTATTGAAAGAAGGTGTCTACAACTCTCGTGTGCATCATTTACAAAACCGGAGCCAAGGACTGGTCAGCTGTGTTAGCTTAGCTAAACAAATTTTCTCCGTCCAAAGATCACAAAACACAATCAGCAACTACTCTTTTGTGTGCGTAATAATTCAAAGTAAATGTTTAGGCTACAACGGGTAAAAAGTGAGCATCAGTGTCGCTAGTTCTTGGATTCTTAAATTTTGGAAGTAATGAAGAAAGCCATTTCTTTTCCATGCTAACCTAGGCTAAAGTCCAGGTTTCAGCTCAATACTTTCAGCCAATTCTTTCTGCTATGGCAACACACACTATTTTGTCAAGACCCCTTGCCATTATAATTCAACGAAGAGGAAGACCTTTAACCTCAGTTTTCAATGTGGAAGCGACATGGTGCACTTCGGCACCATTAAACCAATGTGGGGGCTGTCATTGTATGATGTTGTATCTCAAACTTAACCACATTTTTTGCCTAAATCTAGCCAAGTAGTTTTAGTTCCAAAGCCTGACAAACTAGTTTCAGCATCCTCATCGCCAGGATACATTAAGTAAAAAGGATCAGAAAGCAAAGAAGTAAGAACTAAGCCATCGCAAAACGGGTCTAACATTTGGGTCTTTTTACGAGGACCTGGTCGCTTGTTCGGAAGTAAACAAACCATTACTAAGTTTTGTGCGTTTTCTGTCAGTGTCTAACGATCATCGTTGCATTAGGGCATCGGTGTTGAAGCATATCTTTTGTGCATCTCTAATTTCGTTTCACCCTATGTTTTTAACGTGTCGAAATGACAACAAAGAATCCTTGAATCCTTATCACGCCAGGGGCTTTGACCCAACTAGACTTTACGGCCTCCCCTAGGAATGAAGACAAGTTTGATACTTAACATACCGACATTAAAGTGGTATTAACGTTTTTCATAAATAGTATCGCATTTTTTTTTTTTTTAAATCAGCTTTTATGGTCTTAAGTTTTGATCAGTTTAAACTAGTAATATTTCTAGTAAACTAGTAAAAAGTACAGAGCCCCTAAAGGGATATGGAGGGATTTTTTTTTTTTGCGAGATCTCACAAAAGTTTTTTTCCCACGTCAGTGAACCGGAAGTAAAACAGACACAGCGACGGAGCCCCTAAAGGGATATGGAGGGAGCCATGTCTACGTGCAAGAACGGATTTGATGTCTTTATATGTTAGGCCAATACTAAAATAGAAATCAATAAACTTATCCCACGGATGATGGGTAGGCTCCTCCATCGCTGTGTCTGTTTTACTTCCGGTTCACTGACGTGGGAGAAAAACTTTTGCGAGATCTCGCAAAAAAAAAAAAAAAAAAATCCCTCCATGTCCCTTTAGGGGCTCCGTAAAAAAGCAAAGCACTACAAATACAAGTTTTTACCCTGAACCTGCTTCACCTTAAGTTGGATATTAAACTAGATTTCGAAGGAAACCACTTTATTTACCATGTTATGTCATTGTTTTAACATATCAGTGTAAAAATATATATATATGTATATACAGTATATTTATTCTTTTTGTTTGAGCTTGATTCAACCCTAACTCTTCAGTATTTTCTTTGTATTTCTTAGAATAAATCTGAAAAAAAACGGAATGGGGTTTGGCTTCCTCCCTTGTTTCCACTTCAATCATGAGTTTGACTCTAGATCCCCTGTCCTATTGCGGGATGGGCCCAGAATTCAGGAAGTGGCTCCTGGTGTCTCCATGGCAACCCTGAGGTCAGTCCAGCGAGGCCGGAGACCCCTCCTCAAACACAAAGAGCTTAGAGGCCTAGATCAACACAAACAACCCGGCGTACACACTCATGCAACCTAACAAACATACATTTACTCGCACAAAAGCAGGCGCACTCACAAGGACATGAGCTGCACTCAGCTAACTAAAGCATTTCCTGTGCAATCTCTATGGAAACAACGCATTTAATCGGAAATACATCATGTAAACTACAGTAAAACACTGGTGAAGATGGGACTGTTGGACTAAAAATAGATCTTCTAACAATTCTGGTGCTACAAAACGTCTCCGACTCTGTCACTAACTGCTAACGCTTCATACTGGGTTACGCAGGGTTCATCAATATCATAATCAGTGAATATTTTAAACTAAATGATCAAATCTCTATGTGGGAGATCTAAATGAACAGAAATATTTTTTTGGACAATTAGCAAATAAATTTTTTTTGTCAGAATCTGAAAGCTGCATGGATTTTGGTGTTTTGGCATATTCTCACCACCTACTGTACCCGTGGGACAGTTACACTGCTGGAATAATACTTACATCGTCCTCAGTGTGAAAGCTTTTCCTCACTCTGCCACACACTCTTTTCTGCCTGGGAACCAAGTTGACCTTCATCCCAAGGGAGGACGGAGACGGACGGGTGAACGAGCAGGGCTGGGAGCTCGGCTTGCAGAGACCTATTGCAGATAACAGATTACCTTTAAAATGCGACTACCTTACCCATGCACGGGACTGTTGAACCTCTAGATAGCTGTTGTCCTCCAGCAAACAACTACCAATGCTACCACAAAAAGTAGATATTGTGTCACATTTCAAACTTCGAGCAAACAAAAAGAAATCAAAGCCTGTACCCATTGATGTATTATGCTCACACGGGCATTTATCTTCTTCTTCTTCATCACTTTGTTCAAGTAACCTGATCCTTTCTATTAATGTGTGACCTGATTATACTACATTAAATCATTCTTGGGGCCCTACTTGTGCTTCAAAAAGGTCAGAACTAAGAGCTCAATATAGAATATAGCCCATGTAAATTAATTTCTCTCTCTGCCAGTCAAAGTGAAAACTATCATTTCCTCTTTCAATTTAGAACTCCGTGTAATCTTCCTATACCAATGTGTACCAACGTGGGGCCGCCGTGGCCTAGTGGTTAGGGAGGCGGACTTAAGATCAGAGGGTTGCAAGTTCAAGTCCCGCCATTACCTCTCCCAACACCTCTATTCATGGCTGAAGTGCCCTTGAGCAAGGCACATAACCCCACATTGCTCCAGGGCCTGTAACCAATACCCTGTATCTAAATAGATGTAAGTCGCTTTGGATAAAAAGCGTCAGCTAAGTGTAATGTAATGTAATGTGTACAAGTGTTCTTGCTAGTGTCCTCGTGTCCTTTAAAAACCAATCAGTAAATGATTTTACAAACACGTCATTGAAGATTCAATGGAATAGATTTACAGATATTCAAATGGATTTTCTCACAGCCCTCTTTTTTTTTCTTTTTTTTCACATCATGAAACAGTTTATAGGTGTACAAAACGTTAAACAAGGCCCGCATATGGAAGTTTTTCTGTGCCATCAGAGTTTGAATACGAATTTCTAATATCAAATTTTTACAGCATCAAAATTAGACTTTGAATTTGAAAAACCAACAGTGGAAAAAAAATTCAACTTCAAAAAATTCAGTGGAAAAATAACCAGACTCAACATCCGGGTAAACAGGGAGAAGCAATCGATCCCTGTCAATTCATCAGATCATCTCAATAGATATTGAGTAATATCTATTACTCAATTTTATTAACACAAATGGGAAATAAAGTAAACTCACCCACCGAAGCACCATCACCCGCGTTGGTGGACATGGCTGATCTGTCCAATGGAGCGTAACTTGATTGGCTGCCGTTGGATGAATTGAGACAGGGATCGATTGCTTCTCCCTGTTTACCCGGATGTTAAGTCTGGTTCTTTTTACATTGATTTTTTTTTTTTTTTTTCCACTGTTGGTTTTTCAAATTCAAAGTCTGATTTTGATGCTGTAAAAATTCGATATTAGAAATTCGTATTCAAACTCTGATGGCACAGAAAAACTAAAAACCAATCAGTAAATGATTTTACAAACAGCCCATTGAAGATTCAATGGAATAGATTTACAGATATTCAAATGAATTTTCTCACAGCCCTCCTTTTTTTTTTCCATATCATGAAACAGTTTATAGGTGTACAAAACGCTAAACAACAGTTTCTTTCCCCGCAGTTATTCCACAGACTGTACTTCTAACCAGGGGCGATTTTAGGATCTGGTCTTTAGCCCCCAGTTGCTCACAGAGGCACATTATTTCTCACTAATTGAGGCCAACTAGTACATTTATAAATTTTGGAGCCGTATTAGTTTTTGCTTTGAGTAGTGTTTTCCCCTACAACATTCAATTTTGACCTCTTCATTTCAAAAGACTGTGGCTTGACATAAAAATGTGCTGAGCCAGGGGGGTGGCGAGCCTTCTCACGGTGGGGTCTTGGCACCACTAAAAATACCCTAGCCTCGCCCCTGCTTCTAAAAAGCTCTGAGCCTGAGATCTGCCGCTGTGTGGACTGCAGCCATTGCCACGGAAACGAGCGTCAAAACGCTTCAATAGGCTCAATATAAAAAAGAAAAGAAAAAAAGAAAAAAGGGAAGAAATGCAGACAGGGTAATATTATAGTGGGTATTCTTCTAAACTCGCCTTGGAAACTATATGCGAAGCAACTCGGCTGGAAGTACTATTCCCCGTTTATCCATCCGCATAGACAGGCTTTACTATGCGGATGTAAATGAAAAGAACCGGTTCTAAAAGTTACTTACATTTGCAACTTAGCTGCGCTTTTTGATGTAAAATGTACGCCGACTTCAAGACTATTTGTGTTGTAGCTACTGTAGTTTTACACCACAGTGACTTTAGTATTCCGTATGCAAAAGCTCCGAAAGCTATAATTCTCAAATTTCGCTCATTTTTTTTATCCGGGATTGGCATCCCACAACGGAAGACTATTTTTCCCGACATATGACAGCGGGTCAACTTTGCTGCCCATTCACATTTTAAGGGTGAATTTAAAACAGCAGCGCCCTTTATTTGCTACTTTAAACAAACAGGGAGATAAATATAAGGAGGTCGAGTGGGGGGTCAGGTCATTGAATAAATTCAGTCTTCTGAAAATACCGCCCACTTGTCCCCTAAGACTACAGCACAGCGGGGATGTTAAAATCGGAAGAATTCATACCTTTTACTTCCCCGGCAGTCAGCGTAGCTCACTTTCTCCTGTCCCAGTTAACTCTATGCTCTGTCAGCTGCAGAGGTTTTTGTAGGAAGAACGCTGGATAGAGTCCAGCCCCTTTTTTTCTGCTGGCTGGTGGAGTTTACAGCCTGGACTACAGTTCGTTTCCGGTAATTCTGTCCGGATGAAAAAGAGAATTTAGCAAATAAAAGATGTACAGGGAACATTACAAACGCATATAACTCAGCAGCTTAAAAATATTTTTTTTACCTATAATCAATTTCAAATAAACTATATTTTATTTTATATTCATTTTATTCTATTCTATTTGCTTGTTTTTACTTTAATTGTTTTCATATATTTTACTGTATGCTGCTGCAACAAAACAATTTCCCAAATTGGGATGAATATTTATCTATCTATTTATCTATCTATCTAAATTTGATGCTTTTATTGTTAAATAAATTAGATCACTTCCGGTATTATTGTTTCTATTATCTAACTTGGAGAAGCTAAGGACTGCGAGACGAAAATCTCACCTTGCAGATCTCTGAGACTGGTGCAAGCACAGGTATGCAGACGCACTCACTGCATGCATGATAAATTATCAAACTCTTTAAACATCCTAGTTTAACCCTAATTTATTTTTATTTATTTTTTAAATCTGTCGTGTGACCACATATCTACTCTAAACCCCAAAACCTTTGATATTAATGTCAACTTCCTATTCTCGAGCAAATATTCCATGGGTCCTTTACAAAAATCCGTGCAAAACAAAAATGAGAAAAATGAATAAATAATGAAAATAAAGAAAAAGAAAATATACTGTCTTTATGAATTATTATGAATACAACAAAATGCAAGCTCGTTCAAATGTGAGGGAAGTACGACACCTCATTTCACCTTGCCGAGGCTGCTTTGACCTCCACTTTGCTGACAGTTGGGAGTTCAGGTGTGCGCTGATGTCCTTTTCATTCTGCATAGATCAGCTTAGAATGCTTCAATAGCATTATCTCCTTTTATATACAGAGGTTCTCCAGCATATGTTCTGTAAAGGGGCTCAATAAACCTGAATTAACCACAGTGAATCAATGAAGGACGCATTACCCAAACCAAAACCCTCAACTTAGGCCAAAATTATAATCTTATTTCATAAATATGCTAATAATCAGACTAAATACCCAAACAGTCCATGGAATTGAGGACACCGATTTTGTGCCCTCAAATGTTACAGGTTTTCAATAACCCCCAAAAGGCTCAGCTATTTATAATGCAATTTGAAGGTGCATGCAAAAATATTTTAAAACATAAAACAGTTCATACGTTCACTAAATAATTAAACAAACATCATGGTCCTGTAATGAAATGCTATTTAAATAGTAAGGGTGGTTGCAGCTCAGGTGGTCCAAAGGTTAAAATGGTTCGATCCCCAACTTCACAAGTGTCTATGTCGAAGTATCCCCGGGCAAGATACTGAACCCCCACAGAGTCCCGCCAAAGTGTTCCTCAGTTGTACTATATGCAAACCGATGAAGATCCACCCCACAGATCCATCCATCCATCCATCCATCCATCCATCCATCCATCCATCCATCCATCCATTTTCTATTCCAGCTTAATCCAATGTAGGGTCGTATCCTATCCCAGCTGTCATTGGGTGAGAGGCAGGGCACACCCTGGACACCAGTCCACCACATAGAGACACAAGCATGCACACTCACTCCTAGGGACAATTCAGTCACCAATTAACCTAACATGCATGTTTTTTGGACAGTGGGAGGAAGTCGTAGTACCTGGAGAACCCACGCACACACGTGGAGAACATGCCAACTCCACACAGAAAGGCCCCAGCGGAGAATCAAACCTGGAACCCTCTTGCTGTGAGGCGATGGCACTAACCACCACACCAACGTGCAGTCCACACTATAATATCTCCAATTTGAATTAAATCCACTTCTGTCGTAGTTTAACATATTTGGGTAAGACGTTGCCGAATCGGTTTTAGTGATATCATACCCATAAACAGAGCGGGAAGCTCTGCCATCTTCGCAAACAAAGGAAAAAACACATCAAGACAGGCCCAGAACACCTCTCAAGGTGTCAAAGTTTTCAAGTAATACCCCTAACACTTGCTGGAGGAACTGTGACAGGGTTGGGGACCATGCCCACATATTCTGGGACTGTCCAGTGATACAAACTTTTTGGAAACAAATTAAAGAAGAATTGGACACTGTCTTCAGAGTTGATATACCTCTGGACCCTTTAATTTTCTTATTGGAGAAGATACCAGAGAATTTGCTCTCTAAGGACCAATGCTACATGTTACATATTCTGTTAATGATTGTGAAGAAAATGATTACAGTTAATTGGATGCAGCCATATACACCCACAAAAGCTCAATGGATACAAAAGATTGAGCAGATACATACCATGGAAAACATGACTGCTATTTTACAGTTTAAAATACCACTTTTCATAAGAAGATGGGCCCCAGTCATTCTGGGACTGAAATTAGGCTAAAACCTTAAATGTAATGTTGCAATTTTATATCATGCTTGTACTTTGACGCTGTATAAGCAAGTGATGTAAAACATTTAATGACAAGGTGACTTTTTTTTTGTCTGTTTTGTTTTGTTATCTCAGTTTTTGTAATTGGTTTTGTTTTTATTTGTCTTCTTATTTGTCTTCCTGTGTATTTTTGAATTGAATGTGTGTCTGACTTTGTATTGCCTGCAAGTTTGATAAAGGCAATAAAGTTAAAAAAAAAAAAAAGACAGGCCCAAAGAAAGGACAAGCTGCTGCCTTGCACTTTTTATTTTTCCACTGATCAGCAAACCAGTCAAAGTCGACCGATCATTCTCAGAAGGTGGCCTTAAAGTTTCACATTTGGAACGGCATTGGAGAAAAAATATGTGCGTTTGAAAACTGAAGCAAGTAAGCCTGTTATAAGTGTGTAAATGAGATTAATATGGAATCTATAGGTGCTTTTACCCAAACCTAACTGAACCTGAATCACGGAGTTGTGCAATAGTTACTCAACACTGATCTGGAAAATATGAAAATAAGCAGCCGTAACGTGATGGATGGACACAATGTAACTGCTGCCACACGCTTTCCAACTCTTACCTGAATAACATGTCGAATACTTTAAATAAGTCCTGCATAAAAAAACTAATGCAAAGCAAACAAATGCCACACTGGATCGTGTGACACTGCTGTGGCCCAATTTGAGTCTCCGGAGCCGGAAAGCCTTTGTCTGAGCACTGTGTGCTGTCTGAGTTCCACCAAGCAGGCCCAGATCCTAACCCCGAACTGGCCCCTTGAAGATGAGATTGCCGACCCACATACCCTCACTTCAAAAACATTTTCTCTCCACCCCTGAGTGTGTGCTCAAGAACACACAAGTGCTTTTCATGCTCTTAGCCTGAAATGATAGTTCAAATTCTGTCTGTTTGCTTTTTCCATTGCCCTTATTACTGCTTTGTTTAGGGTACAAACTTTGAGCAGCAACCTAGTGTTATCAGGATCTAAAGGCTAGATAAAATACCGCACGGCTGAAGAACAAATGTTTACACTCAAATCACATAAAGATGTGGGAAATAGAGTTGTAAACCAAAACAGCGTTGGGATGTGTGACCCATAGAGCATATCCACTAACAACTAGTGCAAGACACAAAATGCAGTCGATCCAATCTTATGAAATCAGTTAAGGACATCTAGAGTAGTCGCACTCGTAAAATTTCTCAGGAGTGAGCATTACATTTACAGGCTACATGTGGTGATGCTCATTTCTTTTTCTTTTCAGATTCCTCATTTAGTATCATTAACAGTGTAGCTCTGTGGAATAAATCTGCCGGTTCCTCACTCTGATCAAGAATGAGAATACCTCAATACTGACTAACATACAAGTTTGTATTGAAGAGTACTGAACAGTTGAGATCATTTGATGCTCTCACTTATTTTTACAGTGCTATACTATTGTTTCTATATATATATATATATATATATATATATATATATATATATATATATATATATATATATACTGGTCATTGAATGTGCAACGGGTTCAGAGAAAATTATCTGAGGAATTTTTCTGAACTTGAGTTACACTTCACATATTTTCCAAATTTAGAATCCAAAGAACCAATATGCTTTGATAATGTCTTGTGATGTAAAAATGCGTTTTAAGCATGATTTAGGTTTGAAGTTATCGACAAGCTTAAATCATATGTTAGCCCAGCTTAGAAACTTAAGAAGTTAAGCTGTGTTTTGACCAGAGATGTCTGGTGCCTTTAGCTCCAGGGACTTATTTTTGAGGAACTAAAAGGTTTCTTAGAATTTCCACTGCCGTCTACAGTTCTGCATAGATAAGTAAAACAGCTCAAATGAAGAGTGAAAAAATAGCATTCACACAACTTCTGTTAATATGCCACCTTCCTACAATGCTGAGTGGAACTGTAGTATCCTTCATTTCTGCTTTAGAGTAGAAAACTCTATTTAACAGTGAGAATATTCATTTTCTATATATTTTAGGATCCCAGGATCTTCTTATCCTGGCTCCGTAATAGCTGCAGCTTGCTCTGTGCTCTCTGTCTCCGTCTCTCACCCTCTGGATAAGATAATATCCATTATAATGGATAATAATAATAGATTTATATGTAATGCTCCAGATAATGCACTGTTACCTTTCCAAGGTCCAGCCAGAGGGACACAGCAGAGCAAAACCTGGCTGCAGTAGAGAAATGCACGACACCTGTGGGGATTAGATTGATTATAATCAGCCATTAAACTGAAATAAATCAACATTATGAGTTTGTCACATCACAGACAAATGTGTTATTAACCACTCAGCCAAACATGAATGTCTAAAACAATCACCAAGTAAATAAAAGTAGGGCTTAGTAGGGCTGGGCAACGATTAAAATGTTTAATCTAATAAATCACATAATTTCCCTGATTAATCACGATTAATCTCATTTGTACGCAAAATCCAAAAATGAATTCAAAAGTAGTGTATAGCTTTTAGCATTTAGTTTTATTTTAAATGTGCTGCCATATGAATGAAAGTGCCATAACATTTGTTGTGCAAACACACTTTTAACATCAGCATCTTTCTGTAGTTTTTATGTAGAAGCCTCGCTCCACTGTCTGTTTCCTTGAATGACTTGCTGCTATCAGTTGTGTGTTTTGCCTTAAAGTGATATTTTAGACTGGAACTACTACGCTGAGAAGACAATTCAACTTGGCAGAGTTTACAGATGACTTTGGTTCTGTCGACTCCGCCGTCTGGAAGAACTTTAACATGAAAATGGCCGAGTAAAAGTTCCGTACCCTTCTCCAGGTTTGGTGGATCCGCTGATTACTTTCTTTTCCTGTTCCACAGCAGACAGCAGCAGACTGCTTGGATGTAAAACAACAAAAGCACACCGCAGATATGAAATATTTTGGTCACCTCCCAGCTGTGGACTAAGCCACCATCACTGTTAAACAGAGCAGCTTCCATTCACACGGTGGATAGGTCCTGCAGAGGTTCGGCAACAAAATCGACACAATGTGAGCACATCACAGAGAGAGAGAGACCCTGTTAAAATAAAGGAATCCCTGCCGTCATTGGGTGAGAACTTTGTTCACCTTCAAGGTAAAAAATGAGACAGGTGTGGCTGATTATTCTCCATCACCATGGCTCTGCACAGAACCAATCCACTGAGCGCCCACTGACTGTACAACTCCTGAAACTATGATTCTGAGTAGGTGTGCAGCATTGCTGGCTCTTTACAGAATAATCCACAGTTTATAATAATGTACACATGCAGTTCAGTATTCCCTCTCAACCAGGGTTTGCATCCCCACCCCGCTTTAACTGGTGTGCAGTTGGTGAGAGGCTGAGGTAGATTATGGTGGTTGTGGTGTGAGGGGCAGTGTTGGCTGGCATTAGGGGGGTGACTCTGGGACGCCAGTGGTCATTGTCTAGCCTCCTGGAGGTGTCGTGGGCCCAACTAGACGAAACACTGATGAAAGGAGGTTCCCACCTGATGACCCCAATGATATGTTGGTCAGCACTGCTCATTGATCTATATAATACGGAGTGTAGGGAATTATTCACTGAGTCTGGTCCTTTATTTTATTTTATTTTATTTTTTATTTTCTTTAGCACAAGTTTCTTGTGTTTATATTGAATCAACCCTCTGAGCACATTTCTGATCCTGAACTGGTGTGTTGCAAGATCTGTGTCGGTGTTGTACTTCAGTTTCTTTCACTCACAGTTTTCCTTTTTCTCATTGTACCTTTGCTGTGTATGCAGACATCAAAAGTCCTGCAAATTCTGATATAAAAGCACACATTTCTATCATCAAGGTTGACTGTCAGTGCTACTCCTCGATAGTTTATGAAGTGTTACTCAGGATGCAGCCCATAGTCCACGATATCTCTCTGAGCTGCTGCCAAAGCCATAGAAACTGGACAGTCCAGTCCACAATAGCCCTGTGGGTCCACTGTAATCACACCATCCAGCACCCCCACCATGTGAGCATGTAGATTGGCATACTCTGATGACTGACCTCAACAGGGGAGGGAGAAGAGGGGGAACAGGGGAAAAACAAACTTATAAACAGGGATCTGAAACAGGAAGCAACAAGTGACACAACAATGACGCTCAATACGTTATAAATGGAACAAAGCGGTACCTTACATATTTTCAAGTCAGTTTCTTCCTCTTTGTACTCACTGAACAATCAACGGCCTCGAGTCACCACAATCTAGAAAAATTATGAAAAACGTCAAGTTAGCAATAGCCTTCCTACCTGCTTACAGTCAGGGAATCCTGTGCAAAGTATTCACACCGATCTACATCCTTCCCTAAGCTTCCTGCAGGTCTGTCCACGCTGATCATGCCAAAGCATTTTTTAGCCACAGATTACAAATTAATATATTAATATATATGTTTACATATTGCATGTATAGCAATGCTGTGGAAAATGCTACAGGTCTTGACCCTTAATCTACCTGTAGCTCCAGAAAGCCCTCTGAGCAGAGACTTCTTGAGTGTCCTCTGAACTTATTTTCCACTTTGAACATAAACTTTTTCCACTGTGAAAAGTTCCTGAGCTGAAAACTGAGGTACAACAAACAAGAAAAAAATAAATAATTAAAACATTTCAGAGATTAAAATAATAATAATAATAATAATAATAATAATAATAATACTACTACTACTACTAATAATAATAATAATAATAACTTGGACTTATATAGCGCCTTTCAGGGTACCCAAGGTCGCTTAACAAGAGAAAAGAAGGGGGGAAGGGTAGGGCCGGGGGGGTGGGTTTAAGAAGAGTAGGACTTGGAGAAGAGATGTGTTTTTAGATTCTTTTTGAACTGTAGTAGAGAGGGGGCAGAACGGATGTGAAGTGGCTGATTGTTCCATAGGGTAGGGGCAGCTGAACAGAAGGCCCTATCTCCATATGTTTTCAGTCTGGTGCGAGGAACGGAAAGTAGGTCCTTGTCTGAGGAGCGCAGAAGCCGTGACTGGGAGTAGGGGTGGATGAGATCAGAGATGTACTTAGGTGCGAGTGAGTGGAGAGATTTGTAGGTCAAGAGAAGGATTTTATAGGTGATGCGTGCTTTGACTGGGAGCCAGTGAAGTTGCTTTAGGATGGGGGTGATGTGCTGCCAGGGCGTGGTGTGAGTTAGCACCCGGGCAGCTGAGTTTTGAACATACTGCAACCTGTCCAGGGCCTTACTGGGCAGCCCAGGCAGGACACCGCTGCAGTAGTCCAGACGGGAGGACATAAACGAGTGGATGAGGGTCTCTGTTACTGAGTCGGATAATGAGGGCCGGAGTCTTGAAATGTTTCTGAGGGGAAAAAAGGCAGATTTAGTGATACTCTTGATGTGGGACCGAGATGAAAGGGTGGAGTCCAGGATGGCACCCAGGTTCCGTACCTCTGGTGATGGAGAGATGGAACAGCCATCTATGACCAGGGCCAGACCCCCAACTTTCTTCAGCAGGGGGGCCGGGGCCACCACCATGAGCTCCGTTCTTCTGCTGTTGAGTTGACCAAATATTTTCTCTAGATGATAAATAAGCAGATATAGGTTTGATCGAGTGTATGTGTTTAAATTGCTGCATGTACAGAACGAGTGGCAAGTGTAATGTTTAAACATTTAAATATTTCACATACTGCCTATGTCTACTACCCACCTGATTATGTGCCTCATGTTTCAATATGCACACCTCCATAGAGCTAACTGATGATTTCAAAGCATTTTTAAACGCACTACACATACTAAAGGTATAACTGAAATGCTTAAAAGGCACTAAAATAAAAAGTACTATATGATTAATATATCCCACAAGCCGTCTCGTTCTCAAATCAATCCAAAGACGGCTGTTAATTGAAAGCGTCATCTTTGTGTATCCCACAGAAGTATGCAAAAATGAACCCTCTGAGATGTTCAAACATCACAGCCTCGCTCTGTGACCGCAGAGCACACGAAGAAAGAACTTAAAAAAAGAGCAAGCCGTCTCAGATTTGTTGTCAGGTGATATTTGCCTGTTTGTTTTTGTCATACTTGCAAAGACTGCTCGGGGCCGGGCCATGTTTAGCAAACATTCTGTGGGAGGCGTCTCTTGCTGCATCCGCAGCACTGTGCAGATTTAACAACTGTCAGTGTGGGTCCTCTGAGACGCTTACTGCATTTTGGCTTAAACTTTTTTCTTTTCTTCGACCATAATACAGATATCGAGATATTCCTATTTCTGTCCCGTTTCTTCGCTCTCCCTCTTTCCCGGTCCCCCGGTCCGGTTCGGCACTATTACATGTTAAGTATTGTAACAAAAATAAATAAATAAGCAGTTGATGGGCTTCAAGGGGAGCTTTACATTAATAAAGCTTCCATTGGCATAGCAAATGTGTTTGGCATAAACGGTATTCAGATTATAATTCTGCTGCTGTAATGCTGGACAGGACAAGGGGTTAAAAAAAAAATACAGATATTGAGTCCAGCTTAAACTGTGACACTGTTTCAACAAATGACTTCCTTTCTAAATGTAAAAATGACGCTCTTATGTTGTTTTTAATTTTTTTTTTTACCTGCTTTCAGTTCAGTCCTGGTAAGAAGAATAAAGCTTTAAACTTTGTCTGACCTGCATCAGATGACCTGATCTCAGACAGGGATGTCCAAACTCGGTCCCCAGGGCTGCTGTCCAGCAGGTTTTAGATGTTTCCCTGCTTCAACACACCTGATTCAGATAAAATCGATCTCTTGTTAAGTTCTGCGCAAGCCTGCTAATGGTGCATCGATTTGAATCAGATGTGTTGAAGCAGGGAAACATCAAAAACCTGCAGGACAGAGGCCCTCGAGGACTGGATTTGGACATCCCTGATCTAGGACATATATATCAAAGGCCCCAAAATGACCCGGAAGCATTCTCTCCAACAGTTTCTCAAAGATACTGAAAGGTATTGACTTTCTGAAGGCAAAGTTAAGATGTATCTTTATTAATCACCAATTGAGGAAATTCATACAACACACAACAGCACAGAGGAATGCAACAATATCTAAGAAAAACATTTCCATGAGCACTTCTACATGGAATAGTAAAAGAAGGAATCCAGGAAAAAGAAAAACTGATTTGTTTGTGCCTGGAGAGGCATCCGTTTCATTACTAATACTGAGTACAGAGCTGCTAGAGCTCACGTGCATCTATCACTAACCAATACATCTTTAAAAAGACATTTAAATCAAACTCACATGGACATGAACTAGAATGCACAGAGAGAGGGCAGACACACTACAGCTTACAGAGATTTGGATGCTGTTAAGTACTTATTTTATTTGAAACAGCTCCATCTAGTGGATCAGACTGATAAACACCTAAATCCAGAGCTTGACGTGCAATTGCTCCTCAATACATTGGGTAATTGGGTATATGAAGCTTGAAACACAAAGACTGATGAGGGATTAAAAGCACTGGCTTGTTCAGTGAGTGTTTTCCTGAACAGAAAGCTTCGGTATTCACAGCCATCGAGTGATGAGTGGCAGCTCACGTTACACTGGTTCAAACTTGTTGAGCGATGGCAGCCTTCAATATTTCGAGTGCAACAACACTGCTAAAGGAAACTTGCATGGATCCTCTGTGACGATACAGCGGTTCAAACCAGCAGCTCTTTGCTGTTTTTTTTTTTTTTTTTTACAGCATGTCATCTTGTGCAAAATTCATTTTTCAACAAACGCCAGTTAAAAACCTGAAGGTGTACAATGCACTGACAGAAAGTAGAGGAATGTGATTCACAACCTGCGTCAGACACCATCCTTGAGGCGAGGTTATTCCATGTGGTTCAGAGTAAGTAAACCTTGACTTACTAAAGATTATTGTAGCACACACACACATACTGCTTCCAAGGCCTATGTGGAACAATCTAAAGTTTAGTTTTAGATTTTCTTACTTTTGCACAATACACATTTTTTTATTACTACTTTTTCTTCATGTTATGTAATTAAGATGAAATTAAAAAATACTTTTATTTCTCCCAAAAGGAAATTATATACTTTTTTCTTTTAAAGCAATCATTACAAGCTTTCAATATAAACACTTATTGCTGCTGGCAGGAAGGACCTCCCATATCTCTCTTTTTTTATATTATATATATATTTTTTTTTGCATCAGAGCTGAAGAAGCCTTAAATCGATTTCACTGTGTTGTTTCAACACAATACTATGAAGTCAGTGTTGCTCTTTATATTAACCAACTTGTGCAGCAGTCTTCTTTTAACAATCAGCCTTCTAACAGTTTGCTCAGTTGAATCGTCATTAACGTCTAAAGTCGTGTTGACTGAACTAAAGTAGTTTTGTCTGGCAGTTGATTTGTTGATTAAGTGGGCATCATCCACATTTTAACATCATAACGATTGCTTATCTGAGGGCTTTATATATTGATCTTCAATTTGTAACTGAATCAACAACAATTAATACTATTGATTTTTGAGACTAAAGCTCAGCTTTAAAAGAAGGTTGCGCTTCCTGTCAGTGAGGGGCATCGATGCTCTGCTTGAAGTGTTCTCCGGTGTACAGGCCATGGTGCAGGGTATCCTTCTGGGCCGCAGCCCATGCCATCTGCAGGCTGGAGAAGCGAGCGGCCCAGTTGCCCTTGGGGTCAACTGTCACAACCCCACCGAGACCTCCCACTCTGGATTTCATGTAGGCCAGGCCCAGATCACTGGCAGCTTCTGCTGACTGACCTGAGTAGAAAAGAGAAAAGATACGATTACGCACATGCAGTCTTACATCAACCAGTCAGTCAGCTAGACCACCAGCTCTGTGCTTCTGAACTTCAACCAACACTTTATTTGATGTCCTGTGGGCTGAGGTCACAGGACCCAGTTAGTCTCCATCATTCCTTACGTGTCTTCAATACGCACAGCCATCCGTTAAATGCACAGGCTGGGAAAGATAAATGATGGAAAAAAAGAGATGCCCACAACTATCAGTGCTTTTCTGTTTACTAGTGTAACACACCTGAAATATTGGCTAAAGCCAAGTATGTGTTAATATGTTTTGGTGCACTAATATCTGTTTTAAACAAGAGTTTTAATAAGCATCTAATGTAATGTATTGTATTTCTAACATTGTAGACAACTTGTCATATGAACTTTTATTCTGTTGACGGAGTATTATAGCTTCCTATACGGCCTGCTGTTCGGTTGACAGGGTAACCAGGTTGTCATGGGAACGGGAAGAGAAGCGGGTGAGGAGATTGTGAACGGGAGAGACATCGGACGATACGGAGTTGGAAAAGAGTTTAATGAGTTATTTTTAAGTCAACATGTCAACTACAGACGTTTAGGAGAAAGAGCTGTTCGACACACTGTCTTTCTGTGTCCGTTTGGTTTCAGTTCATGAGTTATGTTTCGTTTGAGAAGTTTAGTTTACTTTCCATCGTTTGACAGTTGGATACTTTCTACCGTTGGACACGGACAGTTGGATAATGCTATCGAACGAACGGGCAACAACGGAGACTCTGCTAGCCTGTTAAGACCGGATCGCGGTGTTAAGACCAACGGAGGAGGCTACTTCGTGTCAGAGAACCGTTACCTTGGATGGTCATGGAGTCGGTACTCGGGTGACATCGGTGGATGTTGCGTTTGTGGATACGAGTGTGGATTACATTGTCGGCTCTCTGTGAGTAAGCGCTTCAGGTCCATAGACGGTATGAGCTCCATCGCGCGCCATCAGGGTACCCACAATAACTTTGCTTAACCCCGGCCGGGTATTTTTCTTTTTCTTGTTTGTGTATTGTTTGTGTAATGCAGTGTCCTGCATTTCTTGCCATTGTGTTTGGGCTTATCATTTTCAACTATAGGCTCAAATAAATGATTATCAGTTTAATATAACTTATGTAATGTTTCACTCTGTTTTATTTATGTGTGATTTATCAGCTAAAATATGAGCAGTGTGTGTTAAATGAATCTCTGAGGTGTAATTCAGAGTGGGGGCTCGAGAGCACAACCTTAGAACGCACAGCAGTCATCAGTAAACATTTCTACTGTTTACCCCAGGCCTCTGGTAAAGTGAGTAATCATCTCTAGACCGTAAATAGCTGAACGCCATACAATGCTGATGAGCAGGTTGGTTACACTAACGTGACCCTTTTTCTTTTATTGTGCCTCTTCCATCCTCAATGAGAATAGCCAGGTTAGTCATATTTTTGAGGATTATTTGCATTAATGAACAACTATAGTGCTCTAGGTCAATCCAAAAATGATAATAAACCTCAAACATGACTATTCAAGAAAGTAAAAGTAAGGTTTTGGCTTTGTTAGGAGAATATCTGTATGTGCACAATTATTTGGGCAACTATGCAGAATCATGTGCAGAATCAGAATCATTACACAACTAAATTAAAAACGCACATTTTCCCATCTCACTTTCATCTGTTTAAGCGAGAAACAAACAAACAACTGAAAATGTTCAAATAACAGTGATAAGCCTTTTGCATTCATGGAGTCTGTCATAGGGTGTTGACCTCCTTAGGCCACACCCTCCTTCATTACACAGATACACATCACCTGCTATGGTTCAATCCATTAAGCATTTAAGTTTATACAGCTTGGAGTTAGAAAATAGACATAAAAATTATGATCTTGGCTGTGTTCGAAACCGCATACTACATACTACATACTTGCAAACTGCATACTTCCATTCTGCATACGGCATACTCATCGATCAGGCAGTATGCAGAGCGTTTACCCACAATGCATTTTGCTTTTTGAACACAGCCATAGTCAACATACTCACTTGCCTAATAATTGTGCACACAGTGTAGTTTGCTTACTCAACCTAAACACATATTCTACAGATAAAGTTTAGCTTGCTTATTTTAGCCAACAAAGGCCACCTTGTTTTGATTCACCAACATTCATCACTAATGGCGCTTTTCCACCAGCTCGCTTCGGCTCGGCGCGCTATTGTGTGTTTCCACTAGCACGCCGTACCTGCAACCGGCACGATTTTTCGTACCACCTCAGCCCTGGTTCCAAGCGGGCCGAAGCGTTACTAAAACGTGACGTCAGCTGACTGCTTTCCACTGATTGGCCGATGAGTGTCGTCACTGGAAGTGTCATAACAAAAGCTAGCGTTAGCAACCGTTAGCTTACCTCCAAACGTCGTCTTTTTTAAGCTCGTAACAAAACTCTCCGGTACTTTTCAATACTGTTTTGTCTGGCAGCCAGGAGTCTTCTCTGGCTCTCTTCTCTTGCCTTCTGTGCGACAAAAAGCCACAGGGTGAGCAGCAACACGCGCAGCCGTGTTACGACGACCCCGCCCACGTCCAGGAGGCACGAAGTGTAATGGAAACACAACCAAACCGAGCCGTGTAGAGGTGGAAAAGCGCCATAACACTCAAATGACCTTTTCTTTATTTTTCAGTTATCAGTTATTAGTTAACTGGCACTAAACTATGAATCTATTCTTTGTGAAAACACCCCTCTGTTACCTTGCTCCATGTGAAACAAGATGAGTCTGGCCAGCGTAACCTTCATGATGGTTTCTCCGTGTCCCGTCGTCGACACGGCTCCCGTCAGATTGTCGGCATAACCTCCGCTCCCTGACACACAAAATAACACGTCACGTCTCGCCACACGTTTGGAGTTACGGTTGTGTCCATACGATGCACACAAGTGGAGCAACTGTCACTCTTCAACTTTGTTTAGCTTTCCTACAACGTCTGATAAAGTAGCCTCACTCTTCAGCTGCTCCACCAAGCTCACAAGCTCGTTGCCATCTGTGGTGGACTGTGATTTAGAACAGATCCCGTATGTGCAACGTAGCTGTAACAAACCGCACATCGTGTGCATTTATGGGATTTGTTTTTAACCACTGAACTTCCACAGAATATTTCAAGTGATGGAAGTTCTGTATCATTTCTTTGGGGAGATTGTCGTGTGGTTTTCTGTAGTGGGAATACTACGGTTACACAGGAAGTCTCAATCAATCCTCACAGAAAACAATAAAACGGGACGGGACACAAAGAGCACTACGGCAGCTGCTTGTGGCGATAACACTTCATGACGTGCGTCTGTGTCTTTGAGTGCATGCGTGTCTACGGGGCCGGGGGTCTTTGGGGTATTCCAGGGTCTCTATAAGTCAAAGCCTTGATGCACCAACAGAATCTGTGTACTATTGTTGTGATGAACCCGATGACTCTGTTTTATTTTTCACCTCTGATGTAATAATTTACAGCTGACAGATTCTCCTGTTACCTCTACACATGTCATGTTTGTGTGTCGTCATAGCAACTCAAAGACACGACGCTCACTTCCTTCCACAGTCATCATTGATGTCCAGCTGACTGAGAGGCTCGCAGCACTCTGGCCCAGAGGCCCGGGCAGTGTTAGAAACAACATGGATGCCGGTGACAGTTTGTTACACCTCCCTTCCTTTTGCCAAACTTTGACACCTTGTTTTTGAACTGTCAGAAAATTCAGCAAATACGTCTGAGCAACATAAAGTATATTCTTACACAGTCCTCGCAACAGCATTTGGTGAATAAAAGCAAACAGTTTCCCACTGTTTACTGTTCTCATACAACCTAAATCTGGCTGCTGAGTCATGGCAGTATAATCACTCATGTAACCATAGTGACAGATTTGACAGGCCTGACACACAGGCCAAAACCCCTCTGCTGCTGTTTACTTAACTGGAGTATAATCTAACTGCTGTCACATCGGTGGATACTTATTCTCTTAAATCATAACTTGGACTCTGGTATATTACTCTTCCAGCAGTAGGTTATTAGCATTAGTCAGCCAGTGCTGTTTAAATAATAAATGGGAATTGCTAAGTACTTGGTGTCAACAGGAAGTCTGTAACAAATAAAGAAATATGCTCACTTTTTACTGAATGAAAATTTTAAATGTAAAAATTGTGACTGTGTAATGTACAACAACAGGGAACAGTTCATTATTCATGAGCGCAGAGCTGAAAATTAACTTCCTGTACTTTGTTTACCAACTAAAGGAAGACAGAAACCTTGTACTGGGGCCAGTTGCACAAAAGATTAAGACATCCAGGATAAGTGACTGAGCTGAGCTAAATGAATCCAAAACACAAAGACCAAGCCAGGACGAGCAGACACGGATTCATCCAGCTAGGTGAAACCAATCCTGGATAAGTGCGCGCTCGCGGCTTCCTCAGATAGACCCCGCCACCGATCACAGATTCCCTGATTCACCATGGCGAGTAGAGCGGCTTACTTTTTACCCGTCGGAGGCAGAAATCCTCATGGAGGCATACGAGGAGGTAAAAGACATAATTAAAAAGAAAGGCAACACCGCCGCAGTGATAAAGCAAAGAGAAAAAGCGTGGCAAATATTGCTGACCGCCTGAATGCGTTAGTAGTGCACAATTACACACTCACCGCTCCGCTGAAACATCACAATTACAATCCATATAGGTCATTCACAATTACTGTGAATTACAACACTATAACACTACTCTGATTATGAATCAGTTGAATTTTTTATTGAAATGGACTGCAGGTACGAGCTAAATTATGTCAATGTAACTCCATCAGACTGTATAACTCTTTGGTAAATAGCTAATAATAATTTTAATTTATATTGCGCCTTTCAAAGGACCCAAGGCCGCTTGCTCACTGACTTCATTGAATTTCTTTTTAGGATAAATAAAGTTTCTCTTTTCTTATGTTTGCTCTACGTGTGTGTGTGTGTGTGTGTGTGCGTGTGTGTGTGTGTGTGTGTGTGTCTGTGTGTGTGTCTGTGATGTGTGGTGTGATGTAGATTAAACATGACCGGGTCAAAACGGACATGGCAACAAGTCAAAATAAAACACAAGAACATTCTGCAGAATGGTAAGGGGCCTGACTAATACTTAACAATGCACGAGCGTATATTGTACCCAGAAGGTGCAGCTCACACATTGTCTGCACTGTTTTAGCAGTGAAAAAGAAAACCCACAGACAAGGCAAGGGTGGTGGGTCACCAAAAGCTGTGGTGGTGAGCGGTCGGCTGGGGAGGGACCAATATATGTTAAATTAGTTTAGTTAATATGCATGCTTTAAATTTAAGTTAAATATGTCCTGCAGTGGCAAAGGAATTTGTGTTTTTTATTCCATTATTTAATCTAAATTAATGTGGCCTCTTATGATGTTTGTGCTGTATACTGTGTGTAAGCTTACAGGGAGTCTGTTAATTTGATGTGTATGGATTTGTCCTGCATTTATTTCAGTGTGCAGACATGCGGGGTGTATTATATACAGACCTTTGAATGTGTATTTATCCTTGTGTTGTATAATATGCTTTGATTCTGTGCTTTCTATCTTGTAGAGTCTCTGTGTGACTTCAGGAGCTGATGGTTTACCTGTTTTGATTTATCCTTATTCAACAAAAGAACATAATGTTACACTTTGATGGGTATTTATATTTATATGGGATGTGTATTTTTTACACGACGGAGTATTAGGGCCACACTGAGGTAGAAAAAAAAGTCATAAATTTATGAGACTGGTTCTTTCTGCAGAAAATATGCATTTTCTTTTATATTCTTTTTAAAGTCCTGATACTTATGACAATGTGATGCTGATGTACCAAAAGATTAAGTATCTCCTTGTTTGTGAAACCTACACTAAAGTACAATTCCACAAAATGCTCCATTTTAAGAACTCTCCTCCTCTTACTTTATTCTCTTAAATGTTAACTTGAGTGAACTTTATTCTTGAAGTCTGTGAATTTGTTTGTGGCCCTAATATTCCGTCATTTTATATATAGTCTATGGGAAACTGTAAATGATCTAATGATTGCAACATCGTTTAAAATCATCATTTATCCAAAATGATCACAAACGTTTAAATAATGACAGTGGGTCCAGTTATATGTGATAACAATGTGTAGTGGGCAGTGGAGTAACTATTGGAACTTAGCCTGGTCTGGAGCAGGCTAGCTCCACAGAATAAATCTCCATGGCAACTTATACTTTTGTGCAACCGGATCGCAGATAAGTCGAGCCAGGATAACCAAGATATCCCGGCTTAATCCCTTATCCTAGTTTTGTGCAACGGGCCCCCTGGTCAAAGTGCACTCTAGGCTGGTGAGGACAGGGGACAATCACTTAAAAAAACAAAGAAAACAAACTTTTTTTTGCCTATTGAGCAGAAGGAGTTACCTTTGTAAAAGTCTGTCATTGCGACCTTCTGTGTGAGGACTGACCTATGCAGGGGGTGTCACCCACCCGACCCTCCATCTTGTTCAACATTCCACCGGTGGAGGTTGCACACGCTATGTTGCCCTCACTATCGACTGCCACTGCGCCGACCGTGCCCATCTTCCCCCTACACGAGAAAACAGAACAGCTGAGTGATGCCTGAAATGCCGAGTGTTAGTCTGAAAAACAGTAAATATAAACACATATAATATAAAATGAAACACAAGGAAGACTCTACAAAGGGAGTTTGTCCTTAACCTCTTCTCATTCTTGTGTAATGTGCCTAAAAACAAACTGAAACGTTCAAGAGATTCTGCCATTTCAAACTTGGGGAATGGGGATTTTGTCACATGACGCTGTGGATATAATATCAGGATTTTATTAGAGCGGGGCAAAAAATCCTGAAAGGCTTTAAGTGAGATCGTGAGAGCACACGTAGTACCAATGGGCAGATTTTCATCCCAGTTTCTGTAGGATTCCGCACGTCTCCAGTTAGTCCAAAATGCTCGCCTCCTAACTGGAACACGTAAGAGGGAGCACATTACTCCCGTTTTAGCCTCCCTACACTGGCTGCCTGTGCAGTTTAGAGTCCTTTTTAAGATTCTTTTATCTGTTTTTAAATCTTTAAATGGGCTAAACAGAAGCTCAGAGGAGATAGAGCCTTTTCCGCTGCCGGTCCTAAACTATGGAACAACCTCCCATCGTACATTAGCCCCTTCACTGTCCATTTTTAAAACCCATTTTTATTCCCTGGCTTTTAACCCAGCATGAGACTCTGTTTCTGCTGCTTTATTGTTCTTATCGTTTTAATATTTTTATTGTTTATTATTGTGTTTACATTGTTCTTATGTTTTATGTATTAGAATTCGTGTTGTTTTTCATGTTCAGCACTTTGTTTCAGCCACGGCTTTTTAAATAAAGTTGAGTTGAGTTGAGGATTTAGCTGTCTGGCAAAAGAAATAAAATAACAATAAATGAGGGCAGGTTTATCGGAAAAGTAATCTGTATTAATATAACCTTACACCTTTAGGTTTTTTACAGAAAGTTGTGGAAAGATGGAATTTTAGAGCATATATAGACCACAGAGGCCCATTTCAGTCTAATTGAGCATACAGATGCAGAGTGATGAGATCCCAAACTGCATTATTAGGCTACATTCACACTGAGATACGATTTCTTTGCGCGGCTGTTCACATCATAGTTTAAATTGCAACGGCCATCAGACCCTGACGAGATCCATCAAGGGTGTCTGTCCTGCTTGTTTTCTCCATTGTTTGCATTTGATCTTGCTGTGTCCCGCCTCTTCCGGCACAGAGTTGTGACGTCTGTCTCACTTCAGTAAAAGTCAGATGAAAGTTTTGCTTAAACATTGAATCTGGAACAAGTAAAGCTTCGTACTATAAACACATGTGAAATCAAATGCCAAATAAAAGACAGATCTGTGGCATTCATTTCTTAAATAAAATTTTAATCATAATAATAATTTTTTTGTGAACAGATATTCTGCCTCCCACCTGTCTACAAAGCTCCTGTTTTCCACCTTTCGTTTGGCCATTTTTTGGAGGGCTGGCCCGATGCGGCTGCTAGCATAAGGTCGCTAATGAATGCCAACAGAGGAAAGAGGGCCTGTGGGTACTGACTGACACGCCAACGCACCAGCAGGGTATTCTGGGATTTGTAGTATTAGCGGTGCATGCGCTGTCTACCAGTGGGCCAAACCGTGAGTTTGACATCTACGGTTTAGACTGAGGTCGCTTTAGAAAACATTAGATATGTATCCGGTTTAGGAACAAATATGAAAGTGGTTTGGGTCTGATTTGAAAAAAAAACTCTAATTTGTGCTGTTGAGACTGTCATAAAAAAAAACAAAAAAAAACAGATATGGGTCACAAACGGGCGAAAAACGGGCCACTTTTGCCTGCAGTGTGAACGTAGCCTTAGTCTGGTTTTCAGAAGCTAAATTTTTTACGAATTCAATTGGACCAACATGTTCACGTGGTTAGAATTAAAAAAAGGTGAAAATCCGTTCAAGTGCAATTACCTTTTTTCAAGATCTGAGCATACCACAAGGACTAATATCAACACACTCCTCTCTAACAAAGCACAGTTAATTGAAGAAAATACTACTATACACCTAAAACAGAGTGTTCTGTCTCACATTTGGGACTCCACAGGGTTAGCATCGGGTGCCAGGTTCTTTTTCCAGCGCATTTGAGAGTACTCAGTGATGAGGGACTCCTGGGGAACCTCGGGGACCCCCATGGACCGAGCGAACTTACTGGCACCGTCCGCTGTCAGACATGCATGACTGGTCTAAAAGAATGGAAGGTTACATGTGTAAGAACAAGCTGGGACCCAATAGGATTCCTGTATTAGTTAGTAAAAAAAGGAATTGAAAACAGTAAACCTGCTGGGTGGATCTATCTAATCTGTTAACGGTACCACGTACAACTCAGAATACAACAGAGACCGGTGTAAACTCCACAAAGCTAGCCTTACTTAATATTAGATCTCTGTCCAATAAGTCACTGTTAGTTAATGACTTCATAATTTCACACAATTTAGATTTTCTTTTTCTGACAGAAACATGGTTAACAGAGAGCACAAGTGCTACTGTTCTTAATGAAGTAGCCCCCCCCAAACTTTAGTTTTATGGATAAATGCCGAAATGGTAAGAAAGTGGGGGGGGTGCCTTATTTAAAGATACATTCCAGTGTAAAGAGATCTCATTTTGTGAATTCACTTCTTTTGAATATCTGAGTTTTATTTTAAAGGGTGTTCCTAAAATCCTGTTCTTAATCATTTACAGATCTCCAGGATACTGTGCAAGTTTTATTGATGATTTTTCTGAATTATTGTCTGTTATTTCGACTGATTTTAACCATTTTATCTTGACCGGGGATTTTAACATTCACATTGATAATATGACGGATGGTAATGCCAAAGAATTTTCTTCTGTGCTGGACATGTTTGGTTTGTGGCAGCATGTAACAGAACCAACCCACCTTCGAGGTCACATTCTGGACCTGCTCATTTCTAAAGGTGTTGATATTTCTTCTGTTGTTGTTACTGATTTGGCCTTGTCTGACCATTTTTGTATTTTATTTGATTTATTTATCACTCAGAATGTTCAAACAACCAGCTTCTCAGTTAAGAAGAGGAACATCAATGAGAAAAAGAATGCTCAGTTTAGGGAGGCCATAGTTATGTTACCAACAATCAGCGCAGAGTCTGTTGAAGGAATGCTGGATCATTTTAACTTAAACATTTTGAATGTAATGGAAGCTGTTGCACCGATAAGAATCAAGAGCACCTTGATCAAACAGAAAACCCCATGGAGAAACACCACTACGGTCAAAAACCTGAAAAGAGAATGCAGGAAAGCTGAACGTAAGTGGAGGAAAGCAAAGCTTCAGATTCACTATGAGCTATATAAAGAAAGCCTGCGTAGTTATAACAATGAGCTGTGCAAGGCCAGACAGCTGCATTTATCTGATATGATTAATAAGAATGTCAACAACTCTCCAACTCTGTTTGCTATGGTGGACAAAACTCACAAATCCTCCTAAACAGTCAAACCCAGACCTCCTCTCCACTGAGAAATGCAACGAATTTGCCCACTTTTTTAGCCAAAAAATCAAAACAATTAGACAAAACATTCACGCCACACAGACAAACAAGAAAACTAATCTGTGTCTAAAACCTAGAAATAACTCTGACGTTATGGCACAATTTAATATTGTTGATTTAAAAATCCTAGAGGAAACAGTTCGGCATCTAAATCAACAACTTGTTCTCTGGACATAATACCATCCGACTTTTTAAAAACTGTTTTTACCTCAGTAGAAAGTGATCTCCTACGAATAGTTAACAGCTCACTGGCATCAGGCATTTTTCCCAAGTCACTAAAGACAGCTGCCATTAAAGGACAAGACCGTTTTTTTTACATTGGGCCCTTGATTTCACATTATAACATGATGTTCTACTCACCCCTGCTTGTTGTTGGTAATTTGGGTGTTACTGACGTCATCATCGTGCTACTACCACAGACAGCCCACAGACCCACTTTACGACAAAAATTCAAAATTACAGTAACCCGGATTTTTTTAAGTAAGCAACGCACCTCCACGTTATCAGTGCTAGTGTACAGTAATTAATAAATTATAAACAGCATAGTTTGTGCCTGTCTAACGTTGCCCATAGGAAACCGTTTCATGGCCGAATATCTCAAGAGAGCAGCCAGACGCCTCTCGAATATCTTCGGAACAGCTCCAAATGACCAACAACAAGCAGGGGTGAGTAGAACATCATGTTATAATGTGAAATCAAGGGCCCAATGTCAAAAAAACGGTCTTGTCCTTTAAGCCACTCCTAAAGAAGAGAACTCTAGACACCTCTATGATGAACAACTACAGATCTGTCTCTAATCTCTCTTTTATATCTAAGATTATTGAGAAAGTTGTATTTAACCAGCTCAACGTCATCACAGCACTGAAACAGCTCTGGTCAAAGTGTTAAACGACATTAGGTTGAATACTGATTCTGGTAATGTTTCAGTCCTGGTTCTGTTGGACCTCAGCGCTGCGTTTGATACTGTAGATCACAGAATCCTGTTGCACAGGCTGGAAAACTGGGCTGGACTTTCTGGAGCGGTCCTTAACTGGTTCAGGTCCTACTTAGAAGGCCGGAGTTATTTTGTTACTATTGGCAGCTATGAATCTGAGCGAGTGGCCATGACTTGTGGAGTCCCCCAGGGGTCAATTCTTGGACCTCTTCTGTTTAACTTTGGGTCAGATATTGCAGAATTTTAACATCAATTATCACAGTTATGCAGACGATACACAACTTTATGTGTCTCTGCCACCTGACGACTGCAGCCCAGCAGACGTACTGTGTCAGTGTCTGGAGGAAGTAAACACCTGGATGAGAGAGAATTTTCTACAATTAAATGAAGACAAAACTGAGATCATTCTGTTTGGTAGCAAAGAGAAGAGGGTCAGCGTTGGTAAATATCTTGAGACTCGGGACCTTACAATCACTGACCAAGTTGGTAACCTCGGAGTGTTGATAGACTCAGATCTGACTTTCAGCAGCCACCTCAAAGCTGTCACCAAGGCAGCTTTTTACCACCTCAGAAACATCAACAGAATTAAAGGTTTCCTCTCTCAAACAGACCAGGAGAAACTCATCCATGCATTCATCTCCAGCAGACTCCATCACTGTAATGCTCTTTTAACTGGACTTCCCAAAAAGAGCACTAAACATCTGCAGCTCATCCAGAACGCTGCTGCTAGAGTTTTAACCCGGACTAAGAGATCTGAACTCATCACAGCAGCTTTAAAATCTTTACTCTGGCTTCCAGTCAGTCACAGAATAGATTTTAAAAGCCTGCTGATGGTTTACATCTGTGATATGTTCAGAGAATATAAAGCCAGCAGAGCTCTTAGATCCAAGGACTCAGGTCAGCTGGTCCAGTCCAGAGTCCAGACTAAACATGGAGAAGCAGCATTTAGCTGTTATGCTGCAAACAAGTGGAACAAACTGCCAGTGGAGATTAAACTTTCACCAAATGGAGACATTTTTAAATCCAGCTTAAAGACATTTCTGTTCTCATGTGTCTATGCATGATATCTGCTCGATATCTTTTAACTTATCTCGACTGTTGCTTGTTTTTAAATTCATTTAAATGATTTTATTTGTTTCTCTTTATATTCTTTTATGTATTTTAATGCTTCTTCCACTCCCTGCTGCAATGCTTTTATTTTATGTAAAGCCCTTTGAATTGTTTGTACATGAAATGTGCTATATAAATAAATTTGATTTGATTTGATTTGATAAAACAGGTCTGTGGACGATTACAGAGCAGACTCACTCTTAGAATAAACAGCGAGCTTTGAGGTTACCGTTGAAACTACACTTCAGTCAATTGACGCTTCCTGCTTTGTGTACATTATGTCTTATTTTGTTTGGTTAGTCACATAAAATTCAGTATCTTTGCGCTTCAAAGTTGCATTAAACTGTGCTCTGCCTTAATATACTTAAATAGAAATGCATGCATTTTGAGGGGAGCATTGTGATGTGAATTTGTGCACAGTTGTAGAAACAGATCATTGCGCCATCATCGAGCCTATGAACCTTCTCCATGACGAGTCTTGCCAGCTGAATGGGATTAGCTATATTACGGACGGCAGACACTGCACCGCTTGCCAGTGTTTTCCCATCCATCACAATGGCATCCATCTCCACCTCCCCACTGATGTTCAGCACCGAGCCACAACCTGGAATGAGACATTTTAGGAAACTATTTGTTTGATTTGTACATTATTTGTAGATTAAACTTTCACCAAATGTAGACATTTTTAAATCCAGGTTAAAAAAAATTGCTTTTCTCACGTGTCTATGCATGAAATCTGCACGATATCTTTGAATTTATCTGGACTGTTGCTTGTTTTTAAATCCATTTATATTATTTTATTTGTTTCGCTTTATATTCTTTCATGTATTTTTAATGCTTCTTACTGCAATGCTTTTATTTTATGTGAAGCACTTTGAATTGTTTTGTACATGAAATGTGCTATATAAATAAATTTGTTTGATTCTTGTCTCAGAGAAGCAAGAATCTGTGATGACTATTTTCATAGCTGAAAAAAACTCGACAACATATGCCGACTTCCATGGCAGTGTGTTGTTTTTTTTTTCTCATACATACATTTCTTTTAAACACAAGAGATACAACTAAAATAACTGATGCTCACAAGCTTAAGCAATGACGTCACACTCTACCGTTCCTTTAAATACCTTTTATGTATGTTGTACATACGACAACCAATGCTGTGAGGGTAGAAGGAAAAGTGAGATCCAAACACTGGAATGAGTTTGCTCTGTCAAACTTTGAATAAAAGTTCAATTCAAACGATCAAGTTCAAAATTCGATCTGAGGGAAACAGTCAGTGACCGCACCTTTGCCTATATGTGACTGTTTAAAGGAGTCTGCTCAAAAATGTGGCACAGTAGTTACAAATAGGGCTGGGTAAAAAAATCGATTAAATCGATTTTGGATCGATTTCATTTAAAATTTGCATAATCGATTTGTAGGGCATGAGATCGATTTTTTTTATTATTTTTTTTTTTTTCATGAATGATTTTTTTCATGAAGTTACTGGTTCCAATCCACACGGCTACGGTAAGAACCATGTGTTCCCCAGTCCAAGCAGTCATCAACCCACTAATTCTGGGCACCTGTAATTATACCTAGAACTAAGTTAGCTACCATAAAAGAAGTGCTCCCCCAAGTGGCTAAATCTAAAACTACACTAAAACCTACCTATAGGTGAGACTAAAATGGCTCCTACAAATGTATTTAATTAAGTAGGCTGTCACGTTGAATATAGTGTAAAATCTTGCTAATACTTCTTTCCACTGGGTGGCTTCAGGTGTTACTAATATAATGTAACAATCTGTTAACACTGTCAAGCCACAGCCCTTTGAAATATTGATGTCAAAATGCAACATTTTGAGGTTAAATCCTGGCGCCAAGAGAAGCAGATGGAACCGATTCGGATCGAATCGAATCGTGATTAATCGATTTAAAGCCCTAAGAATCGAAATCGAATCGATCCAGGAACTTGGCGGTGATACCCAGCCCTAGTTACAAAGCACTTATTTGACAAAAAAAAAGCCAAATCTAGAGAGTAAATACACAGAGAACTCAATTTACAGCAAGCATTGCAGTTATACAGATATGTACACACACATTTCCTATGTACAAGCTGATAATGCTGATGACAGTAAATTAGTTATTTTCTGGGATCATTAGTATTGCCTTAATCTAATATCTCCTTTTAAAATACCTGCATTGAAGGAAGGGTTGTTCTCCAACTGGATCACAGCCTCAACAACAGCGTCCATACTGCTGCCCCCTCCCCGGAGGACGAGGTACCCTGACCGCGCTGCCGAGCAGACCCCCGACGTGGACTTCTCTGACCGCTCCTTTGGGATATGGCCAGCTCCTCCATGGACCACCACTACCGGAAACATGTCGATCACCTGAGGAATAAGCTTCATTAGCCAGACTCAAATACTGTCTAATAAGCCTTTTGGGGCAGAAAGAGGTTTAATTTCTTTCAAAAGCAATTTGCTTGTGCATGCGAGGTTACAGGTCATATAAGCGGGACTTGAACAGGCTAAATATAGAAAACAAATAAAAATGTCAGACAGTCCATATCCACTTCCTGTGTAGCACCGAGCTGCGACAGCTCAGATTAAAGAATTTAAACGCTGAGCTTTTTTTTACTTTGATAAATTTAAAAAAATTCAAACTATTGCTGTAAGTTGTATGAAAAACTAAATTAAATGATTGTTGCTTGTTTTTTAATTCATTTAAATTATTTTATTTGTTTCTCTTTATATTCTTTTATGTATTTTTAATGCTTCTTACACTCCCTGCTGCAATGCTTTTATTTTATGTAAAGCACTTTGAATTGTTTTTACATGAAATGTGCTATATAAATAAATTTGATTTGATTTGAAATCAAAAAATATTTTTGGGCATGCATGTGGGGGCTTAAATTAAAAGCAGACACCACAAACTAACGCTGCACCTCTCTGCCCATGAAAATAAATTCAGTACCCTGAGTTTCAGAAGTAAACACAAAACAAATAGATATGTGGAGGCAAATTTGAAAGAAAAAAAACTTTAAAAAGTGCACGTGACTTTACTGTTCAACTGGAACTCTCTCGTGCGCCGCCGCGTGAGAAAATGAAAACAGTCCGAGCTTGCTTGATTACAAATAAGCAGTTTGGCTGAGGGTGTATTTAGCGCACTCAACATTATCTACATCACACAACAACCTAACGCTGGGCTGACCTGTAAACAGCGTTTTTTATTTTTCTTATAGCGGAGATGGTACGACGCTGAAGTTGGCCTCCGATTCTTGAATTAAAGGCATGGGCATAAAGGGCCATTTCACTGCGTTTTTTTGCATTCTGATCGCCCTAAACTAGGTCCTGTATGGAAACTACATTACTTAGACTGCTCAAATCTGGATAGAATTATTCTAAAGAGGCTATACATCAAAATTTGAGCAGTCTAAGTAATGTAGTTTCCATACAGAACCTAGTTTGGGGTGATCAGAATGCAAAAAAAAAAAGCAATAAAATGGTCCTGTTCTGCATTTTCATAAATCAAAAAAAGGTTTCACAAATCCCAAACAAGGCTTTAATGAATATACAGCCTCTTTAGAATAATTCTATCCAGATTTGAGCAGTGAAACTATTGTAGTTTCCATACTGGACCTAGTTTAGGGCGATCAAAATTTAAAAAATGCCGTGAAATGGCCCGTTATTCCCATCCCTTTAATGCACGAATCGGATGCCAACTTCAGCGTCGTGGAGTACGTTAGAAATGGTTCCACAATGAAAGGCAAAACAAATAAAACTACGTTTGTATATAAACCCATATAGGCCTACGGCTTTTTTCCGCTTTCATGGAAGATCTAAACCCCTGGGGAATCGGACTGGTTCATTCAATTATTTTTCTAAGGAGAAATGAACGATATCAACTATAATATTAGCTCTTCGACTATCACAGTTATCGATGGCATAACTATTAGAAGATGAGACAATTAAACTAGCTAGTTATAGCAAGAATGTAGTCAGAAAATAAGATAAAAACAGCCGAGGTCTTGCTCACCTACCAAAATATCACTCGAGGACTTGTGAAGTTAACATTTTAGCAACAGCACATCCAAGCTGTAACAATGATACTTTCAAAATAAAGTTCCACAGTGAACCCAAGACTGCACGCTGCTATTTTGATGAGCTGAATGTCAATATTATTACTATCTTAAATAAAGTATATTTAAAAAGCAGCAATTAGTTCATGTTTTTCAGTAGCTGTGGCTAATTTATGTAGCTTTAGATTTGATATGTCATAATTAGTAGTTCCATCCATCCATTTTCTATACCCGTACAGTGGTGTGGTGTGGCAGTTAGTCCACGACAAGTTATTCAATTGTTTGTGATGAGAAGATTTGTGATCTTGTTTATTTGTTGTACGTGAATGATGTCCTGTGATGTCCTTCCTCCAATAGATGACTTTTATTTTGAAGTCAAATGTGGCTAATTTCCCTTCAAGTTTCGGTTTACTTCACGCAATACATTCCCATGTAATATAACGACCTGAAACATGGTCCAAAGGTTAACATTATGTAAGCATTCAGTAATGAGAAACCTGTCAGCAACTGTTGTGAGGAAGGTCTTTCTTCAGAAGTGGGCGTTTGTCAATCAAAGTGGGAGTTGTTTTTTGATTTTTTTTTATCTGTTGGTGTCTTTAAAGGGACACTATGTAATTTCTTCCCCCATCTAGTGGTGCAATTTTATTTTGCAAAGTTGAATGAATTTGCTCTCTAGCGCCTCACGTTTTCAAACATAGACTATAATATGTCTATGTTTTCAAATATGCGCTGCAACTTCTTGAACTACGGCAGGCGGAATGTGTCAAGATTCAAGAAGCTTCAGACTCAAGGTCCATACAAACAAAAAGAAATCAAGACACACAGTACAAAGGATTATATAACACACATACAACAACACTATGAATACAGATGACAGATAACATGTCAGATAACATAACATCTCCTTTGGTGTGCAAGCAATGCAATTAGTCATATTCCAGGAGTTACCGGAAGTGACGTCGACGAAGCCTTAGCATTAGCCTGTGTTAGCAATAGGAGCATTAGCAGCGGTAAATAAACTCCCGGTAAACTTACAAACTTTCTAATGCCTCGTTTTGTGAGTTAAGAGCCTGTGTGTACTACGACAGAAGTTTGGTAACAATCAATGCATTATTAGTGGGATAATTTACAAGATAAAATCTATTTACCATTTTTTTTTTAAACTTTATTAGTAAATCAACAAAATAACAGTTTACAAATGTGAGCATAACGCCAAAAAGAAGATATCCAGGGGGAGCATAGGAATAATAATAAAAAGAAGAAGATGATGCACTTACAAAAAGAAAGCTAATGAACACAAAGACATATGTGCCAAGGAATAAAATCTATTTAGCATTAGCGGCTGTAATAAGCCATTTGGCAGAAATGACGTCACAATGACGTCATTTCTGCTTGTAGGCCTGGTGGGGAAATCGCGATTCGAAGTGCTTTATGTCCCTCTCGGCACTTTTCATAGACCAGAAGGACATGGCAGCCTCCATAGAGCTTACCTGCTCTATGTAGATACAGACTAGTTATTCTTCACTCAGGAGGACAGAGATCATTTTACACCAATGAGGACTAACTTATGAATGAATATGTTGATTTGAGCTAATAAATGACTTAATTTATTACATAGTGTCCCTTTAAAACATGATTGGGTAGAATCACTTGTTGCTATAACTTCTCACTACAGAGTCTGATCCTTTCAACAAAAGACAAACAAACAAAGACGACAAAAAAAGTTGAGGAGAAGGAACAGGTCCTCTAATATGGATAGTCTTTGCAAACCTATTTAGAGGATAAAATTATACCTTTTATGCAGCGGTTAAGGCAGACTTGTAAAAATTCTTTGCACGGTAACAAATTGAAATATAAATTTCTAACACGGGCGGTTTTGCTGTGTTGGAACAGGGCTTGTTTACATCTCGGGTAAGCTCGCTGTAGAGCAGCATTGAGCAGCACAGTGCCTCATCTTCTCTCTTTGTTCTCACATTGCATCTTGGTACAGCCACATTTACAATCAAACTCTTCTCATTCGCATATGTTTTCGACCGCCATTCATTTGAGTTGACAAAAACATCTGTACAGGCATTTTGGTTATATAAACATGTACTTTTTAGCTGTTATGCTGCACACAACTGGAACAAACTACCAGCAGAACTGAAATCAGCCCCAACTGTAAGCACTTTTAAATCCAGGTTAAAAACATTTCTCTTTCCGTGTGCGTATGGTTGAGTTTATATCTTTCTTTTTCCCCTCTCCTTTGATGGCTTTTAACTGTGTTTTAATTTTAACTCTCTTAAAATTGTTTGTTTTTATGCTGTTTTATGCTGTTCTTTTAAATGCCTTGTCTTCATGTAAAGCACATTGTGGTACCACAGCCTGTGGTATGAAATGCGCTATATAAATAAAAATGCCTTGCCTTACAATGGTCACTAAGAGAAAAAGTGGCAGTAGGTCTCTGCTCCTCCACATCCTCCTCTCTGTCATCCCTGTGGCTCTGCCGCTGCTTCTTTCTTACTTGAACGTAAGACGCACACACACAGCAGTAAACAAGATCCTGCCCTCACAGGGGAACGTCGGCAAATCTCTTGTCAATGAAGAAGCCTTTGTCCTACAAGTCACTAGATTTGTTGCAGCACCTCAGCACTAGCAGCAATCCTCTTACCAACACATGCAAGCTTCAAGTCTAACTAGCCAATCCCATCTTGTGATTGAAGAATGCTGACTAGTTGAAAAACTCCCCACTTTGATTGTGAAACATCCTCTTCTGATCTGCAGAGACCGCGATGTGAATGTTATGAAGGCTGCAGCTCAATGAGCTGACCATGGTGCTGAAATAAAAGTGCTACTGTGGCTGAGTTCATCAGGTTTCACTTTAAATTCACAGTGACACAGTCAGACCAAAACTATTTGGATTTACATCCAAGTGTGTTGAGACCTCATGGGTATTGAAAAAAGTGGCATAGCCTAAATTTAGAGTACAAACAAAACATGCAAAAATAGACCTTTAAAGCATGTTCGTAATCATTTTCATTATTTTTACATATAGTATGTCTTAGTAAGTCTGTGGGATTCTCACCTCTCATCTGTGGGTTAGTTTTCTGAATTTGAAATGCAACGTTTCAGAATCCCACGACACGACGACGACTATTAAAATAATTCAAATATTGCACACTAACATACTGCAAATGTCCCCCTATAGCCATGCATGTGCGTGGCTATATGGTAAACCTCAGGGTGCCTTCAGATTATTCTTCTGCATGAGGAAATAGAGTGTGTGGGGATTGCTGAGAGGATGAAGAGAAAGGACAGAGGAAAGGAAAAGAGGAAGAGAGGGGTGGGAGGAAGGAGAAAAAAGGGGGATGCGTGTCATTCTAGCACGCAATGATTGGTGGGAGAGAGGAGGAGGGGAGGAGAGTCCATGCACTCTTATTGCAAGGGGTTTCACACAATACTAGAAAATGGTCCTTTGGTCTCGTGTTGATTTTATCCACATCTATTTGATGTATACATTTTAAACATTTATCTAGTCTCTTCCAAGACTGCAGAAAATGTGACGGTCACAAAAAATGTGAAAAGCTCTGGAGCCTTTGCTTGGTTCGTCCATTCCTGATAGAAACCCAGTGGTGCAAGATGGACTGCAGGAGGAGGGCCTGTGCTATCTTTAGCTACAAAAAGCTTAATCTTAGGTAACAAAAACACAAATGTGTTATTTTCATGCATTTCAAAACTTGAAAAAAAAAGGAGTTATGAATACTTCTATCAAAAAAAAATCTCCCTAAAAGTTACAATTTGCAACTGTTCATTTATAACTTTGTAACTTTGAGATTTAACTTTGAGACGGTTTGTTTGAATCTAATTTCAAAGGCCTAAAAGGTCCAATATATGACCTAAAGAAAACCACTGGGTGTCACACCAGAGCCACAGAGTGTCAGAGCAAAACAAAGTGAAAGCTAAAGGCATGTGGCTCTATTGATATAGCTCTCCATGGTTTAATTATTAATTGGTCTACTTGTACCCTTTCAATGAAGCACTGAACGCGTGTGGATGACAGCAATTTTCCTGGTTCACGGTCCTCAGGTGGATCCCAGTGGACTGCTGCAGTGGACAAAGTTTACATCACTCCGACTTTGTGCAGAAGCTGACATGGCTGCCATGAACTGGCTTCAACTTGGAACCATTCAAGAACCTTTCATTTAAAAAAAAAAAACAGAGAAGTGTGGACAATGTGAAGGCAGCTGTAATACGATTTAAAATATCCAATATAAAACAAATAAGAATAATGTGACTTATCCATTAATGAAAACAATTTTCATTAATTACTTCACTGAACAATAAATCAAGGAATGCATAATATTAACACAGTGGCGAATATAATATAAAGCTATAAAGCTAATTTAGCCCAAATTTGGAGAAAGCCCCTTGAGGTTGCAACATAAGGCACAAAAAGGGTTAGGCTACAGCTAATAAAGAAGTTTGAAAAGCAGTTTAACTCTGCAAATAATTCAGTTAAACATATTTATGTGGGTTTGCAAAAATGCTGACAATTTTTTGAGAGAAGTGATTGCGAAATAAGAGAATGATTTGGTTTTACGACTCATTATGGTCCCAAACCCACAATGCACCTCTGAAGAACCATTTATTTTCTGCGTGTGCCATAGACCGCCATGAGCGCGCATCATAACGGTGAGTGGAGCCCCCATTCTCAAATGAGGGCTGCGCGCTCTCGCGGCACGAAAAGTGAACGCGCTTGAGGGGCTGCGGTCCCATTGACGGTTTCGTCTCCCTGACAGCAGCATCAGCATCAGCATCAGCATCAGCGGCGGCGCTGGAAAACAAGAAGTTACCGCCTCGCCCTGCAGCCACAGCGCCAGCGCACCGGACCGAACGCACCGGACCCCCGGCCGTCTTCAGGGAGCCCTCCGTTCTGCCTGGCCAGAAGGACGGAACCGAGATCCCCCTCCCGTGTGCCATCATCCGGACTGACCGCCGGATATATGGGCTCCCCGTAAAACGGGGGTGGTGGAGGGGAGAGGCGGGCGGGTGGGCGGTGGGTGGGGGGTGGGGGGAGAAGACAGCGGAGCAGCAAGAGGAGGAGAGGCTGAAAACGGCAACCAGGAACCGAAGCGCTTCGGCCACAGTCACCACTACTACTACCACAGCTAGCAGCGCTGCCGCCGCCGCCCCCGCCACCCTGGGTGCCCCCCGCCACCGTCATGGGAACTCCGCTTCAGTCGCTCCAACCGCTGCTTCATCTGTGGGCCATGTCGTGATCTGTGGGCACCGCCACCGGGCTTTCTATCCGTGATCCCGACCGAGGCGAGGAGGAGGAGGAGGAGGTAGAGGAGGAAGAGAAGAGCAGCGGTGGTGGCCGGGAAGATGTTCGCCTCGGTGGGCCCTCGGGGCGGCCCGCGCCCGCCCGTGGCCCCGGCCATCCCGGAGCCGGACCTCAGCCATCTGACTGAGGACGAGAGGAAGATCATCATGGCTGTGTTGGCTCGGCAACGGGAGGAGGAGGCAAAGGAGGAGGCCATGTTAAAGTAAGCGAGGGAAAAGAGCAAGATTGAACGTGTGTGTGCATGTGTGTGTGTAAGAGTGTGTGAAGGAGAGAGACTGGGCCTGGGCTGATTCCATTCTGAAGAAGTCCACCCACCTCTGGTCTCTCTAAGATCTCCCAGATATGGAACGCTCATCAGGACTTCTGCCCTTCCACATTATATCTTACCAAACATGCATGTGTTTGTGTGAGTGTGTGTGTGTGTGAGCACATCTATGTAGCACACTGCTGAAACCTCCCCACAAAACTTACTAAATCAGAGATCCATATAGGCTACATCTCTGTGTGGGAGGGCAAAAGGGTTCACATCCAGTTCACAGATCTCCTAAGAGAGGCCCAGTGAGTGAACACTGGGGCAGGTGTAACTCGCTTAGAAGGGAGATACTAGGGAATGGTGGGAGGGTCGAGGGGTGTGTCACCACGGCTCATCACTGTACACCAGAGATGAAAAACAAGAGCAAAAAATCCTCACCGGCACTTCTCTCCTGAATACCATCGCTGTCACACAGACCATGCAGGGCGCCTGGCTCAGTTACAGTAGCGAGTATTTGTGGTTTAACTGAAGTATTTCACTGCGAAATGCTGCGGGAAACTGCAAAAGAGTGAAGTGAAGGCTGGCACAGAGAATAGTAAAAAGTAAAACCCTCCCTGTTGGCTTTTATCTGTGCAGCATCCATCTCAACAGCTGCTGTTCTCAGCTCTGGGGTGCGGTTGAGCCTTTCCTAGCCTTATGCACTGTATGTAGGCCAGTGCTCTTGCAACAGACACATGGGCTGTTATAGAAACAGTAGGCCTGTAGCAGGGGAGGAAAAGGTGCCAGTTTCTTATTTTAATAAAGAGTGGCTTATATTCACTGTGTGCATCCTCCTCCTCCTCTATACCAGCGCCACATATAAAATGTAGAAAAGTCTCCAGATTTCTTTTTGCCGCTGTGATCGGTGCAGAGATCAACCCCGTGTCCGTCCCCTTTTCCTCCAGGACCACAAAATGCATCAAGTTGAAACAATGCCTTCCTCAGGTTTTTCTGCACGGTTTGCATGGAAGCTGCATGCTCTGACAAGCAGATAGAAAGATAGAAACGACCCACCTAAGCGAGGCGCTCCTCCAGCTCTACGTCCCTGTTCTATTTTAAGAACTCTGTGCAGACTGATGGCCCAGCACTGGAACGGAAGATCGATTCATTGCATCTAAAGAAGGAAATGTCCAATATATAGCTCCGGCTCTAAGTAGCTATGCATCATTTTAAGTGATGTATCAAAGAGCCATGAATTCAGTCATGTCATAGTGTAGCAGCTGTGAATGAGGCAGGATGTCAGCACATACATGTCCTACCCCATACTGGCTTCTGCACTGTTTCCTCTCAACATAGCTTAGCTGGAGAGCACTCTGCCAAAGCAGTGTCTGCGTGTGATTTGCGTTTAGTTCTGCATTGAATAGATGTACTGGTTGACTAATAAATGCATCCTAAGTGTAGTAGGATACAGGGTAGTGTGGGTTGTAATGCAGAGATGCAGAAAATACACTCCACCTTTTAGCTGTTTAAGAGACACGAGCATCAGTTTATTTGTTGTCAAAGCAGGAAGTTATTGTGGCACGGCTGTGCAAACGTTGTTTTCTTCTAAATCTTCTCTTCTGAAATAGAAAAGTGATACAAACAAAGCGTGGTGAATATGACAAAGCTGCAGCGATGAGTGAGTGATGATCCCCACGGAACAACGGTCACAAAAAGTTAGAAAAGTGTGCGTTTTGGTTGTGTTTTTAGCAGGTGGGATAGTGAGTGGTCTGCATTCAGTACATACAGGGGAGGGTTAATTTTCTGAGAAATATTAATTACGTGTCCTTTAAACTAATGTTTGAGTTCTATTTCACGCAGCATAGCAATCACTTCACAGATAGACGGAGCAGGAAACATAAATGCTGTAAACTTCATGCAGTTTTTATGAACACATGACCATTCATTCCCTCCAAACAGTTTGTTGCCTGACCCGTCTCTCTGTTTATGATCGGTCTGTGTGGCCTGCTTGCTCTTTTTTTAAATGTGCTAGCTGTCCACGACCTACCAATGACTGCATAACCTATATTTGAAATAAAAATACTGTGTGTTTCACAGTAACACGAAGCCTGGGAATTGCACCAACACACAAAACGATTGATCGTGAATGAATGATTGCAAATGATCAGTAAATCAAATCAAATCAAATTTATTTATATAGCACATTTCATGTACAAACAATTCAAAGTGCTTCACATGAAATAAAAGCATTGCAGCAGGGAGTGGAAGAAGCATTAAAATACATAAAAGAATATAAAGAGAAACAAATAAAATCATTTTAATGAATTTGAAAACAAGCAATAGTCCAGATAAGTTAAAAGATAGCGTGCAGATTTCATGCATAGACACATGAGAAAAGAAATGTCTTTAACCCGGATTTAAAAATGTCTCCATTTGGTGAAAGTATGGACTAGTAAACAATGGACTAATTTCATCAGGTGAGGACTGGTGGTGATTCCAAGATTGGTTGTTCACATTAATTACAAGCTAAGGCAACAAAGCTTATCATTTTGGAAACAATGCTGGCAGACTTCTGTTGACATGATTCTACTTTATTAACAACATAACATTAGTAATTGTGATGGGCCACTTTTGAAATCTACCAGAGCCTCATTTGTATTATTAAGTAATAACATGCAACACTGTGGAGTGAATAGCTTTTTAAACTTTTGAAACAGTAGTGTTAGTAGGTCTCTTTTTACTAGAAAGGGAGTGTAAGCCAAGGATGCTGAAACTATTCGAGCACTGCGATATAATCCCTTAAACAGCCTGCACAGGATCTTTTGCTGTTTCTAATGTGCCAAAATGCCTTATAATGAGCAAGTGGGGTACCCTCAATGTTGACAACATAAAGACATGTCTTCTCCGTTAGACAGCGTGGGTGTTGGCAGGGAATTCTTTCTTGAGTTCCCTGTGTGATCAGACTGATCAGAGCCTGCTGCTCATGTTTATGGATGAGATGATTCTGAATCACACTGTGAATGTGTCGGTGGACGTATTGGAGGCATGTCACTGTTTTCTGGGGCCTGTCAGCGAACACCTAAAGCTACTCCGAACACTGCAGTGAGAATCAGTTTTGTTTGCATTTGCTACTTGCAGTCTGTCAAAAAATAGAAGCCCGACATTTCAAAGGCCGACTACAGGTCTGCGGGATGGTTAAGTCTTTCCAAATTGAACTTGGGAAACCTTGTGAGTAACGGAATTTATTTGGGTAAATGTTGTTTGCTGTAAATTGAGACACTGAAAGTACAAGAAAGTTAATTGAAACCAAACTAAAGTAACAGGAAAGTGTTAGTATGCTAACTGTATACTCTAATTGTCTCTTTCAGAGAAGAGAAGCCCATTCAAGCAAGAACGGTGAACCTGGTAGGGCAGAAGAAACCTCCACAGCAAAACGACGTCAGGTGAGTGCTAACGGTTGCTCAACTGCCAACCATCCATTTTTCTATACCCGCTTAATCCAACTGTAGGGTCGCGGGGGGGCTGGAGCCTATCCCAGCCATCATTGGGCGAGAGGCGGGGTACACCCTGGACAGGTTACCAGTCCATCACAGGGCCACACAGAGACAAATGAGACGAATGACCACATGCATGCTCACTCCATGGGACAATTTAGACACCAATTAATAGGGGTGGGCGAAAAAATCGATTCATGTACGTACCACAATTTTTTTATGGGATGATTTTAAAAATCGATTTTTCTCCCCTGAATCGATTATATCACGTCATATCCGTGTCCAGAAAAACTTCATCAATTCATCACATTAAGTCATGTTAAAACTAGCCCACATTTGTGCTGTGTGGACATTTCAATTCATTTTGTAACTGTAAATTTTAAAAAATGCTGTACATGTTAAGTAGCTCTTTTTGTCTGAGTTGAAAGAAATGTCAGCTGCTGGACTGACTGACACAGACTGATGTGCATTGTTTATGGGAACGACATTCATTCTAGAAGTGTATGATTCAACTTTTTAAGGAGGAAGAAAATTGCAATTACTGATTATATCGAATCGCAATTATCAAGAATTGTGATACAAATCGAATTGGCACTAGGGCTGAACGATTTTAAGAAAAAATTGAAATTGCGGTTTCGATTTCAACCACGATTTATTTGTGCGTAGCAAACTTTTAAATGCGTCTCTGGTCACTGTGTTTACAGACACCATGTCCTTCGATATGTAAGTCGTTACGGCAGCGGTCGTTATTGCCAGCCGATGTAGCCACTTTTACACGACATGTTTGGCACAGTACCTGTTTCTGGTGTTCATCAGTGGCCTCAAATCCAAAATACTGCCAAATGACCGACGTGCTGTTTTTCTTGGATATTAATTTCGTCGGCTCCGCTTCTGCTCCCGCTTCAGCCATGCTGGAAATTGAATGACGAGCTACACACTGATTGGGGTGGAGAACACGTCATCTGGTCACGCGCAGCCTGCAGCTTTCTGATTGGTAGCTGACACAGAGCCTTGGGCATTCATGTGAAATTATCACTAAACATCAATGGAAATTATTGACGAAATGATTATTATTATGCACCAAGAAAAACCACAGCTTTGACGATCCCAAAATCGTGTTGTCTAAGATCGCGATTTTCGGTCGAAAACGATAGATCGTTCAGCCCTAATTGGCACCTTAGAATCGTGACCAAAGCACATCGTCCCACCCCTACCAATTAACCCAACATGCATCCTTTTGGGCCGGTGGGAGGAAGCCGTACCCAGATAGAACCCACAAATACACGGGGAGAACGTGCCAACTCCACACAGAAAGGCCCCAGCAGGGAGTTGAACCTGGAACTCTCTTGCTGTGAAGCGACGGTTCTAACCACCACACCACCGTGCAGCCCCTGCCAACTACTACCCGGTCTAATTTAACACTAGATCTAAGAGCTTAGATCGCAGTCTATTATCCTTAATCCTTACACTTGACATTCTATTGAGAAATCAACTTTAGACCTCAGACTAGTCAACAGCTTACATGTCAAACTTGTTTTTGCATGTGTGACTCAAGCCATTGTTTTTATGATACTGTGTGAAAAAGTGAAATCCCACCATCCAGGCACCCCATTAAGACTTTCAGATATACAGCAATTTGAGGAGATTTTCCTTAGCTGGTGCCACTGGAAAAGATCCACCGAAAGTGGCTCTTATTCAACCGTGACTTTGCATGCTGTTAAACAAACTTATCTACTCCGGTCGCTGTCTCTCATCTGTCAGAGAGCAACTACATAGCCTTTGCTGTAGACATAGTCAAGATGGACATAGTCAGTCTGCTTGTTCCAGTGCTGGCACCGTTGAGTCATCCTCCTCCTGAAAGTTGCCGTCTGAAGGCTGGATTCAGATGCTCTGCGTGTCTCACAGTTTGGTCGGCTCCTCTGCCAAGTTGCTTGTCTGAAGGGACAGCCTCCATCATTTGTTTGTGTCTGTGACATGTTACCATTTAACTTCCTCTCACACAAGGCAGGAATTTCACATGGAAATTCGATGAATAGTTGTTGTTTTTTTGGTTGACTGACTCAACTTAACTGTCATATTTGAAAGAGAAATACACACTGGGTTTCAGTGCTGCCACAAGCCTCGTTATTTCTCTACAGCTAAACGTCTAAACTGACAACTACTTTTCATTTGCTAGCGTTCCGGCTAACATCATACTGAGAGTGCAGGTGGTTAGAGTTTAGCTTCCTCTGAAATAATGCTTCCCATCTCTTCTCCAATTAGTAGGGATTGGATGTTTGATGGGTTGGTCAGGAGCAATTCTTTATAATGGAACCGCTCAGTGATCATCTGTTCTCCACCACTGTGTGTGTGTGTGTGTGTGTGTGTGTGAGTTTGTGAGAAGGCAGTTTATTTGATCAGTGGTTGTTAATAGCGGCTTGAATTGCCAATGTTATTTGAAACAGATTCTGTCGTTTTTACCCTTTGATGTTTGGCCATTTGAAGATCTCCATTTCTGCCAGCTTATGTGTGCGCTGAAATGTGAGTTTCTGCAGGTTTCTGTTTGTAGGGACTTCTGCAGCCAGTAACATGTTTTTCTGCCACACACTGATCAAAGGATAAAGCTTGTATATGTTCTGTGCACGGTGTGGCTATTACAGTGTATGTGTGGGGCTGGTTCAGGGGAGGTGGGAGTGCAGAGTAAATCAGCTGGAGCACATCTGCTTCTCTGAGGAAGCCCATAATATGGCTTTATAACATTATACAATTTGTGCTTTTCTGGGCAGCATTCTTCACGTTATTTCAAAGAAAAACCAAACATTGCAGTCAATATTCCTGCTGCTGGTTCATTGAACTCGGAAGAATATATCATCTATAAAGCAGTTATTTTTCTAACCACACCAAATCAGGAGGATTGTTAAACTCCTCGATGTACACGTATGTGATATCAGCTGTAGAGAATTAAGAATGAAATGTCTTTCTACATTGGAAATCCCCTGAACCACCCAAAGTGTCTGTCTGGCTCACTGAATTAATGTTTTTCTTGAAATTACTTTTCTAGAGGCTCAACAAGACAATTTCACAAGATGTGGGACCCTCTAATTGAGTACTTTAAAAATCTCAAGACCCTTCCATAAGCCTGTAGAGCCCTGAGATATATATTTGATTTTGCCTAATTATTGACATGTACTTGAATATGTAATGCCCCCAGTGTCTGTCATTATTATTATTATTTTTATTATTATTATTATTATTGTTCATTTATTTATTTTTCTCAATTTTCTCATCACTGTATGGACACTTTAATTCTTACTAGCATTACTACTATCATTATTACTGTTTTTCCCTTTATTTATATATTTAATTTATTGCATTGTTCATTTATTTAACTTTGCTATCTATGCTTATATGTGTTTTTTTCCTTTACGGCAGTATATGGGTGTTGTGGGTGGGTGGGTTCTGTTTGTTAAAAAGAAAACAAATCCAATTCAAGATATTGTATTTAAATTAATCTTACTTTGTGCTTTCTTGAATTAAAAAAAAAGAAATGTCTTTCTAGCTTTCTAGCATTAAAGTTACTGCTTGCAACTAACTAAATACCCCTCGCCTCACCTTTCAAGTATGTTGAAGAAACTATGGCTGGTTGCAAAATTAAATTCTCTGCTACTGTAGAAACATAGCAGGTCAATGTGGTTGACATCTAAGAGGAAGATCTGGTGCAACTGTTGGTATAAAATGCTCATACGAGCATTACATTGTCACACATGGCCACAGACTGGAACTCAAACCAGGCCTACTGGGAGGCTGAGGCTAAAAGTCAATACCCAGAAGGACTTTTAGCCTCCATACATGCGGCACCTACTGATCCAACTGAGCAACCAATACTCATGTAAATGGAGTTTTGAATATTTAATAGCATTTCTGCTGACAGACTAGAATTTATACTATCAGTCAGAATACTAAAAAACAAACAAAGCACACACAAACGCACACACACTCACTCACATGTGATGTCACGTGCCGTTTGCCTAAGGTGCGGTTCAGCTGTTCTGCCCGATGGCCGTACATCAGCTTTTTTTAAAGAGCGTTCTGCGTCAGTGCGCCTGCTTTGCCAATGCAGCAGCAATAAAATGCTAACGTTTAAATGTAGCATTGAAAAATAGTTCCATGCATCTCAAACCACTTGGTCTTTCAAACTTGTTATGCCTCTGTCACAGGTATATGCACATAGTACAATAGTGACTGAAGTAACAAAGGTTAGCTTTGTGTCACCAACAAAGCTAACCTTTTTGGTTAGCATTTTTGTTTCTTTTGTCACTTATTTTGGCAATATACAGTATTTTGGATTGATACATCTGGGGCTAAACTGACTATCTATTATATATTTTTTCATTAATATTCATTAAACTGGCCTAATTTGTAATAACATTGATAATAAAGAGTTAAATTAATAGTCCATATCATCTATATCATAGCCAACACAAACAAAAGAAGTTTTCTGTTACGAAATGACTTAACTTTATTATTTGTGCGAATTAGCTGGCTAGGTTACCGTAAGAAAAACTAATCTTCATCCATACACATCAGATTTACACTAAAGAACAAAGATGAACGATCTAGTTTCATGTTTATGATGTTCTTTTACAGCATTGTTGTGATTAAAATTTTGGCAAGTCTCTATCAGAGAAGGCAATGTTAGCATTTTTAATTGGAAAGTTGCTGCCTAATAAACCTGCGTTTCCTATTAACTGTGGAGCATCTAACACTGGAGTCAACATTGACTGATCACTGATGCATAATATTTATTTACAGAGTCATTCTGTCACGTGAAGGGAAACCTGTACGCTGATGGTCATTTCCTCCCAAACGTCTGTCAGGTTGATCAGCTCAACAGAGACAGAAACAGACCTCTGGGGAGCTGTGGATTGAGCTGTTGGCAATCTGAAGTGGTGGTGTGTGAAAAAAACCTAGCTTGCTTTAAATTTCACCCTTGTGTACTTTTTGAGTTAATCTCTTGAGGGTTTTAAACTTTTGATAAGACCTAGGAGTTGTAGAAGTTGTAGAAGTATATTGAGGAACGTGTATTCATTTAGCTGATGTAAATCACCATGGAATCCCAGTCACGCTTTCAAATAATGTATTTAAAAATGACTGATTGCAATGTGCTATTGATGGCCTATTAATACCTATGTGCATTATTTCACTAATTTCTTTTTTTCTTAAAGTCTGTGCAGTACTGTGCAGTTTGTGTTATTGTCACAACGGGTTTTAAATACATTTTTTTTTTGTTTTTTTTAGGTAAGGTAATTTTATTTGGTCATTATAATACATAACAAAATATAAACATCAATCGATTTCTATGATTATGTAATGACCAAAAATGTCTAGGCTGAAGTAAAAAGAAACTTATTGTGCCAATTACACACGTTCTATATGATTCCAAGAAAACAAGACGAGCAAACACAACTGCAGCCGATATTTTACAACTTTACAGAAAACATCTGAACATGACAGAAGATTTAAAGCAAAACAATGTGCATCAATCATACTATAGTTTTATAGTTTTCAATTAATAATGATTTATACCTTTTTTTTTAAATTTTCTACTGTTTTAGAACTTTTTAAGTTCTCATTTAGCTTATTCCACACACTAACACCTTGAATAGAAATACAAAACCTTTTTTTATTCGTTCTAGTTTGAATCTTTTTGAATATACCCGTTCCTCTAAGTTTATACTGACTCTCTCGCTGCTCAAAGAGCTCCTGGACTGGTGATGGGAGCATGTGATTATACGCCTTGTACATCACTACGGCAGTGTTCAATTTAACAAGATCAGGAAATTTTAGTGCGTTTTGGTTAATAAAAAGAGGATTTGTTGGTGCTATATAATTAACTTTATTAACAATTCGGATGTCAGTAATGCTTCATTCCTAATATGTAGTCATAATACGATATCTGTTGTAGTACCTTTGTACCTGTAGTATCACATTAAATGGGTTAATTAACCCATTTTTGCACCACTATAACACTTCTGTACGGGCAACATGGAAGTACTGCAGTGTGAGGGTGTTTACGCCTTACAACGACAAATATGATTGGCCAGGTGTCCCCTGATAGCAGGATACCATGGCGATGGCCCAGCGGCCCCGTCGTAACCTCAGTGAGCGTTGGGACTGGCGAAGAGTCATTTCCTCACTTCCTTCAGGGATTGGCTGCTATCCTGGTCTTCCCACGAGTCTCTGCTCCAGCTGGGATCTGGAAGAGACCCGACACACTCTCACTTACACTTCTGTACGTTCAAGAGAGAGTTCCATCTTTAGCTGCTGGTACTAACCTTTATATAGTATGAATTGATTATGACTGGATTTTCTCATGCGATTCAACAGAAAAGACTGGCAATGATAGAATCTGATTCTGTAACACAAATTTAGTCTCGCAAACATGTAACTTAAGGTCACACCATGCCAATTCAAACACTGTCGGAAGCACAATTCCAGTTCATCATAACAAGAGCTGCATGTTTTTGCTTTTTTTTTCTAACAATTTTTTTATCTTCACAAGTTAGTTTGTGAGATAAGACAAACCGTGTTCAGCCGTGGCCCATTTTCTGTATCTGGTGTGTTTGCCTTACAAATCTGGGAATTCAGATGGCTGTTCATCAAAGAAAAAGGAGATCCTCAGAGAACTCCCATAAATTACATGTCTCAACTTTGTGTTAATATTCATTTATTCGTTTTCATTATTCACTTCATTCTACTCAGGGATGTAGGGGGGGGGGGTGGAGCCTGGAGCACCCGGAGAGAACCCATGGAACAACTGAACAGCCCCCACTTTAGTGACAAACATGCAAATTGTTTGAACCGACAGAACAATTATTAAGAACGATTGTCGGTTTGAAAACTGATGTTAAATAATTTTGCTAAATATCTATGTGGTCATTTGGAAGAAGGGATCCCATATGAGGTTTTAAGATAAACCAAAGGACTTTGTCAGGCAGTGAGAATAGTATTCAACAATCAGACTTTCACGACAATAATATATCCTTTAGTTTTCATTTCTAACATCTAGTGACTGCTGGGTTCTTCTTAAATTGATTGATTTATTTTATTTATTTATTTATTTATTTTTTAAATTTATTTAGTCATTTATTATTATTATTATTATTATTATTATTATTATTATTATTAATAATAATTAGTAGTAGTATTTTTTATTAGAATTGGTATTATTATTGTTGTTGTTAATATACAATCATTGTAGATATTAATATTTTTTTGAGTTACTTGACTAATTTTAATTTCCCCCATTGGGGGATGAATAAAGTATTTTTCTATTCTATTCTATTTTTCTTCTAGTCCTCTTTAATACTTGGCAAGGGTCCACCTGCCCAGTTGTGCAATTACCTGTAATGTCAAATTGTATAGGACAGTTAATTGATGAGCATCTAGTGCAAGCCTTTAATCTTCCAGGTTTGCTAACCAGGTGCAAAAATTTCTCTCGCCAGAAGTGGACTGCAGGCCCCCTGTGCACCGATCCCAGGCAACAGTGACCATAGCTTTCCACCCCAGTGAGCCCAGTTTAGACATGTCCTTCTACACCATATGTTTCTCTTGTGTTCGGGAGTTTTAAAGTCCTGGTGTGTTCACCCAACACTGCAGCATGGGGTCAGTCAGTCTGATCTCTATCAAGAAGTTTCTGTCATGCAGACAGGTTTTCTCTCGTCATTAACGCTGCACTGTGATACAAGTAAGAGGATTCCATTTTTTTTTGCTTACCTTGCTGTTATAGAGAACTGTCAGTTTCGCTCCACAGCTTCTCTCTCTCGTCTGTCATGGTACTGCACATTAAGCACATCAGAGAGGCATGGCTGTTTCTTGCCACCAAATTCTGCTCAGTTTCCCGTGTAGCCCACAGTGTGTTCACCATGCTCTCTGTCACATTTTTTGTATGTTTTTGATTTTTTGTTGTTTGGGTTTTTGCCCTTTTGTGTCCCCTGCCCCAGGGTCTAATGCTATCATTTGCTGATGGCTCACTGAATAATTTCTCCCCCATCGGACTACCTGAAAAGACTAAAACACTGCAGACATTCAGTTCGAGACTGGGACGTCTCCACGGGCCTCACAAATCACGTCTATGGACTGTTCGCACAGCGACTGGTGACCGCTGATCATGCCACCAATTTGTCTTAGCTCTGGCCCATTTGTCTGTGACCTGCGATGTGAGAATGTGGCCTTTAAATCTTGTAGTGTGATCGAGGCAGCTGCAGTATTTAAAATTTGGGAGCGATGATTCGGAAAACCTGAAACCGTTTTTTGTCATGTCTCATAAACAGAGAGTGTATATGCTAAAGAAAATGTTGCTGCTCAAAAAAGTTGTGCTCGTGTAAGCAAAATGTACTTTTGGCAGCGTCCAGAGAGAAGATAATAAAGGAAACATTATTATTACTGATGGAATTGTTCTGTGGTTAAATTTAGACTTTAAAGAGCAGGGAGTGAGCTCTGTAAAGTTATCGCTCGATGGTAATTGTTGTGTGAATATGTGAATTTGCACTAGCTGGGTGTGCGTGATTTGTTTGTGCGGAGGTATATTTGGGTTCATGTGTGCGTAATACATGCTGTGTATTTGTGTGTTTGTGCTGCCTGGCTGTGTATGGCGTTGCCAGGCCATATGGAGTACTGTCTGGGGAGCACACTACCCACTTAGCTCTGCTGTTGGCTCTGGTGCTCTCTCCATCTGTCCCTTCTATCTCTCTCTCTCATCCCTTCTTCCGTTGCGTCCCTTTTACTTCTTATCTTTATTTTTTGCTCTTTTATTCCTTTTTTTCTTAGAGCTTGATTTCATTTCACAATCCCTTCTTCTGTACTCATAGTTTCCGGTTTTTGTTTGATTTCAGAGCATGGAGCACGGATAGCACGTTAGCATGGATGCTCTAGCATTAGCATTGTGTGTGACAAAGCCAAGTGTCTCCTCATCGTTCTCATTCTCACACTTTTCTTTTATGTTTGCGATCCTCCACTGTTGCAGTGCATTTTGAATGATGATTACCTCAAAGTGCAGACCTTGACCAACACCACAGAGATACACACCTTCCCAATGTGCCTTAGGGTGCTGTGGATATATTTATCCAAAGGCGGGAGCGGGGAGCCAATAATCAGTTAAAGGACTACTGGCGGATCTGTTGTTGTTCTCTCATTGACTTTCAGCGAGTGCACGTTGCATGTTTTGAGCTGCTGTGTTTCACCCTAACCTCTCTCCACACACCAGATGAAACACTGGGTGTCCAACAAGTTCCAGGAAACTCCAGATACCTTTAGAGGCCACCTTAAAATTGTAAAATGGCTTTTAAAATGTAATATTTGGTTCTTTGTAATCCTACTTCCTTTCTAAAAAAAAACAGGGATTTTTAGCACATTAATATGAAAGACTGAGTGCTGGTAACGCATACTTCCTTTGCTATGTGTGCAAGATATAGTGACATCTGGAGGTATCAGCTGCACATTACAACCTCAGCCTCTCTTACTTGAGCTGCAAAAAATGCAAAGTCCTCTACATGTCCACATTTACATGCATCATCATTTCAAATGGGTTTTTATCAGAGATGCACAATTATATCAGCCTAATATCATTATCAGCTGATATTCAGCTTTTTGGCTGCAACTGGCCAATCAGCAAATAGAATAATTGAATAATAATCGTAATAATATGATATTTATCTGGTGTGTCCCGGTTGTGTCACAGTAACTTCAATCTGAACTGGACAAGATTTAAGTACATTTGATGTTGTTAAGCAATGAAAAGTCATTGAGTTGGTAAAGTCTTTTCTGAAAGATATATACGGATTTATTTTTACACCTTTGATCTTTACTTTTTCTAAAGGATTTTTTTGACACCAGTGACCTTTATTGGAAAGTTTCTTCACAAGAAATGAGGGCAGAGAAAGAGTGGGATGACATGCAGCCCCCCTGCCCCCCCCCCCAGCTGCTCAACTGATCTGCCGAATTATTTGATATTTTAATGTGAACGGTTATAATTAATATTTATAATCCATGATACACTGCATCACTGGCAAATAATTGACAGAATAAATCTGTATCGGCTACCAGCCATCAGCCAAATTATTATCTTTAACACTGGTATCGATGTTTCACAATCAGTGAATCCCCAGGTTTTTTTTTACAGTTACGTTCATTCATACATTTATTCACATGTACATTCATAATGTTTAATCCCAGTAACCAGAAAAAAAAGTCATTTTGTGTTTTGTAGAAACCTACTAGTCATCTGGACGTCTGTAAGTCGTGTCTCACCACATCATATTAGGCACTTTTACACCAAAGTGTTTGAGTAGCTTGCTGAGAGTTGCTGGGAAAACACATAGAACAAGACTCCTTCAAAGGCTGTCTCTTGTGGCATTGACACTGCAAATAGTAACGCCGATGTCAGATGGTAATTGGTAAATTAATCAAAATCCTTTCTGATTCCTTTGTTAATAAGTCCAGGCAGATAGCGGTGCTGCATTCTTATGTCAACCAGTCATCAAACATTTACCTCACCATCAGTTCTGAGAGAACCTGCTCTGATGGAGGCGCTACTAAAGCTCTTAAAAATGGATGTCGTGCATAATGCTGGAGGAAATGGAATCATGAAAAATGTTGACACTGTTGCCTATATTAGTGCTTCATGGAAAATATTTTTTAAAAAAAAGAAGATTTTTAGATCTGTTGACTGGGTAATGTGTGTTCCTGCATTCCAACGGTGCAATTCTCACTTAGTTCCTTCCTCTGCAAAATACATCCCACTGAATATTTTGAGCTCTGACTGCCACTGTTTGACACTCACAAGCTAGATCCCGTACAAGCTGCCTCACTGCGCAGTGTCAGAAGATACGCAAGGTAAATGGTTTGGGAAGTAAACACTTAGCAGTATTCTGAAGACATTTACAGAGGGATTTGTTGATAAATCATTCCTGGCCTGATTTATGTGACATTATATGGCGAAAATCAATGATTTTTAGGCTATGGGCAGTATATTTTGATTTCCTAGGAAATGAAAGCAGATATCCTGAAATACCTCTGTAATTTTCTTTACATTTTGTGTGTGAACAAAATGAAAAAAGAATTTTGCACCTGGCTTTATCATATGTTCAGATTTATCTTCTGGAAATATATGCAAATGTGCACATATTTAATGAGATAATGCCTCATTTGCATAATTAAACATACACATTTCTAAAACTTGTAATACATTTTTTTTTCAGGAATCAACTGAGGAAGTTTCATGGTGATATCTATTATTTTAAAATATTACCCTATTCACCTGTAGTGTCTCGCCTTAAGGTCCACAAGAAAAAAAAAAGTTTATTTGGTCTAATCACCACCGACTTTCACTTTGGCTACAGCAAAAGTCTTTTCACGATTGTGCCACGCTTCATGGCGTTCCAACCAGAACATAAACAAGGAAGTGATAAAAATTTGTTGAAATTACAATGATAAATGTCTAATGATAAAAGATCAACAAGTTCTCGCATCCATCTAACCCTGTAGGTCATTTCTTTCTACATTCAGAGACACTTTCCCTGATAGCAGGATAAACACTGTTTTAAAAGAGCATGGAGGGCACAACAGAGAGAGAGAGGGTGAGAAACAGAGAGAAAAAGCGAGGGAAAGGAGGGAGTGGGTGGAAGAGCAGTCAGACATATACGGAAGGGAAGAGAAGGAAGAGGGGGTAATCAGGAGAAAGTGAAGTACATGAGAGAGATGGTTCGGTTTGTTGAGATGCGTTGTGTATCGTCCATTCATACTGACGTGAATTGAATTTCCACGGTCAGTTTTGGCAAGAGTCATCACCTTTCTTCACGAATGGGGTTTCCCTGAAACCCTAATCTGTTCTTCTCAGCCAGGTTTTTTACAAAAACTTTCCCCTTGCATCTGTTCTCCGGTAACCCGCACACACTGTCAGAAACCAAAAAGAAATGACAGGAAGTGCGGTATCAGGAAGAAATAGGAGGGTAGACAGAGGAAAGGACGGAGTGGGGGAGGTGAGAGTACACTCAGGCGGCTCAGCGTGGTGAGTTCTCTGCACAGGAGATGGGGAGGGCACGGGACAGAGGAGGAACAGCAGAGCTTTGGCACACAGAGAGAAAACGAGTGTGAGAGATTCTCCATGTCCCCGCAGCCATATGGTGAGCAGCCAGACAGCACAGGACATACATGCACTCATGTAGAGGTAAACAGGGAGAGAGAGATCACGGAATTCAGATATTAATTTTCTCTTTGTCTTCCCGGTTTTATTTTTGCTCTGAGGAGCAAAAGTTAAACTAAAACCAATGTTCTTAGTCTCATTAAGTCTTGTTGGGTCTCATTTTTATGGGTCTGTGTAGGGATGGGAATCGAAAACCGGTTCTTGTTGAGAACCGGTTCCCAGTGTTTCAATTCCTTGGAATCGTTTGGCGATTTTGCAAACGATTCCCTTATTGATTCCAGTGGGCGTGAATGACGTCACCACACAGCGTTGCATGGCGTGTCCAGTGCAGCCAGCAGCCAACAGTAAACATGGCGCCCAAGCGGTACAAACGCTCGAAAGTTTGATTACACATCCCTAAAAAAGACGACAACAGGGCAACTTGCAAAGTGAATATTTCACCAAATGGAGGAAATACTACCAACATGCAATAACTATGAATGAATGATTAACGTTGGTGAATCTGAACCCAGCATCGTTAGCAACGTTAGCAACGTTAGCATGTCCTCGGCTAACACTGCAGGTAACTAACAAACACTGCCTATCATGTTAGCACCATTTGCATCATTGTAAAAGCTGCTGTTAGTAACGGTTAAGGTTAAATGAATGCCTTCTCAGGCATTACATTTAGATGAAATCATGAGAGACAGAGCCTGACTGGCTCAGAGCCAGAGGCTGGTGGTACTACCCCCAGTTCACCTCTACCTCCAGCTTCTCCTTTCACCAGAGCAGGAAGAGTTAAATTACCCAGGCCAGGATAGACCAATGTGGACCTCACCGTTGTTGGGTTTGTAAGGTCATGACTCGTGTTACTTCTAAACTAAACAAAGTTGATGCTAATCGACCGGTTTGTTGTCCTTTTTCTCCAAATGAGAATCGATAAGGGAACCGATTAAGAACCGAATCATCAAGCAGAATTGAAAATGGAATTGGAATCGTAAAAATCTTTTCAATTCCCATCCCTAGGTCTGTGTGTCAATACGGAAAAACTCCGTTAGGACCTCTGGTGGGGTTAAACGGGTCATCTCTTATCTGGATGTGTTGAAGATACGCTTAGTAAAACACACGTTTATAAATCATGAACTTCAATGTTAATAATGTAATCAATAATTATGATTACAATGAACTGAATTCCAATTGGCTTGAATTGGACTTTATTATTTAAGTGCCTTGAGATGACATTTGTTGTATTTGGCGCTATATAAATAAAAATGAATTGAATTGAATTGAATGTAGTCACAATTCCTTTTCTGTACAGATGCAAACAAATGTATTTTTGACACACTGTACTGCACAAATGTGTTGTAAACATTGGAATTTATTACAATTTAAAGTTCTACGTTTAAATTCACTCAGATATTATGCCAAAAATGAAGTAGACATTCAAAAAATGTTGGGTTTTAAAGGTATTATCATTTATTTCAGATTTATGGTGTCATTTTTTTTATAGTCCTCCGCGGTAGCTATATTACCGTAGTCTGATTTGAGTAATTTCCACTCTGCTCGTACAGAACGTGTGTATGTTTTCATTGGTAAATGATCTAAAGAGAGAAAACCAAATCTTTTGTGAAACACATGAGCCATCTAAAGTGACAGGCAGTATAACAGAGTCCATGTAAGTCTTTTAGAATGAGAAAAAAAAAGATTTTTTTCAAATCTTTCTCTAAATGCTGCGCAAAACATGCTTGTCAGTACCAGCGAAAAGTGTGCACATTCATTTTGAATGAGTATCTTTTGACTGGTACTGTGTACCGACGAATTCTATTCTAATTTAACTCGCGTGATACTAATTAAGTAATAATCGATTCTGTGGACATTTAGGCAGCGCTCACACTGATGCAATAACCTGGTTTGGCTTTTGGAACTATTGCGACAATCTGTCGATCAGACACATGATTGGTCAGGTGAATTGACTGGCTGGTGCCTGTGCTGCCGGTTGAGAAGCTGAACTTCCATCAACTTTCCACTGCAAGCTATGCTAGAAAAAGAGGCCGGCTCACAGAAAATGAATGGGAACCGAGACCACTGTATTGTTGTAATGTGTGAATCCTGCTGACGTTGAGTACCTCATTTGTATCACATCCTAACTTTTTTTCATTTGTTACGAATTGCAGATAAGTCCTCAAAGTTATCAGAGCTTACTCCCTTTTCACTGGAAGACGATAATTGGAACACAGTTATTGACACAGTTATTAAGTGTTCTTCTAAACGCTGATGATTTCAGTTTTTAAGGATTCGCCGTCTTTATTATTCATACCTGAAAACTATTTATGTGGTGTTGTTTTTGAAAGCAGCTTACACGTATTTGGCTTCAAAACGACATGACTTTGTGTCATTTTGACTTGACCCAACAAGATAGTTTTTTTTTCCGTATCAGGACCATATGTGCCGATGCAGCCTGAAAAAACTTTAATGTTAATGATCCGAATCATCAACGATTTCTATCACCTTGTAAGGTGATAAACTGTTTTCTGCAAATAATAAGGTGTTAAAAAGAGTGTAGGAAGATCTCTTTTGCATTCACACAAAACATCTTTTCTCTAAGTAGACACGAGTACACACACACACACACACACTCACACACACACACACGCACGCACAGCTGCTGCTGCTGCAAACCGGAACCCAGTTTCTAATTCTGGCATGCATTTTACCTTCCATTCAATCTCACAAATAGCATGGGAGGGAGGAAACTTTTTTAATACTCGTCTATTATAGGACACTGAATGAGTTCCAATCAATCTTGTAGATGACTCTACATTAAGATTGTGTGTGTGTGCACAAGATTAAAGACAGTAGTGAGACAAGGTTGCGAGGAGGAAAAGATGGCGCTGACAGCCAGACAGGTCTGAGAATTGGAGCTACTGGTACATTTCACAGCAAAAGTGTGTGGCAGGGGATGGAAGCCACTTTAACAGAATGGGCTGGAAAGCACACAAGACAGAAAAGTTGGAGCCCTAATTTCTTAATGGCTACAAGGTGATTTCATCTGACACTGTCTCATTGTTATTTGATTCATGTCTGCCTGCTTTTTTGAATATCGATCCCGGAACTGGAGGAGTGACTCATACTCAGCCAAAGAGACCTGAGTCACTACAGGAAAATAGCCGAAGCTGGCTCCCGTTCCCAACCTCGTGCCACCCTGCTTTGTGAAAGCCTTGGACCGGAGGAGGCAGTGCCAACACTTGGCTTTACGGCAGTAATGATCCTCAAGGACTTTAGGACTCAGCTATTTCATTGGCCTTCTTTTGGAACACATTAACTGTCTAACATTAACTTTTTTCGAGTTGTGTAAAGTTAACTTAATGTTTTGATGTAAGAGACAGGCTCCGGCAGAGAGGGAGCTCAAAAACTATTTTCGGAGGCACTTGGGGAGATTGGGAAGCAAATTAATTGTGAGGTTGTTAGCAAGAGGTGAGAAAGAGTGGGCACACAATGACGATTCTTGGCTCAAACCTGTGGATATCTTCATTAAAAAGGAATGTTTGCTTAGAATGTGTTGTGGTGCATGTGTGAATAACAGAATCTAGTAAAAGTCCTGCAAAATGGGTCTGCTGCAGAGAGGAGCATCCCCACTGATTAAAGGACATCTTGACATGACCACTGTCATTACTGTCGATGGATCCCAAAAAAAGACCAAACCCCTGATGTGTTAGTCCATCTTTCAGCTCACTCCCTACACATGTGCAGAACTTACCCTGAGTTTTAAATTTCAGATTTTTATAGTGTAGGACAAATATACATGCCATTTATTTCATAAAGTCATTTCACAATCCAGAGTTGAAAACTGTGGCTGTGTGAGAGGACAACGTTTCGGTGGACATGCGTTTTGTGCCGCTCACCAGGACCAGTGTGTCTGTGACAATGTATTTTTCAACATCTAAACCTAACCTTGTACATTAATTCTAACCTTAACCATGTACCTTTAACTCCTAAACCTAAACATTCGTGGTAGGGAGAGAAATATAAAAGTAAGTACTTGCAGAAGTCGAAAAGTGAAAAGACAGCACTTGGACCAGTGGTTCCTCGCTTGAAGGGTGGGGGTTAAATGCCCGACTGGAGACGTATCGGCAATTGTTTTGGTTTGATATGTAAGAACAATCCGAACAAGCCAAAATGGTGAACATCACCCCCATATAGTAGTGGAGTCAAATATACTTTGGTGAATAGATTCCCCTGTAATTGTATGCTTTGACAAGGACAGTGTGGGCTAATTGAGCTGTAGGTGTGATCTCATCATGTATTGCATCCTACAAATCTTCATCTGTTCCCAGTCTGAGCCACCTGAAAAGCTCACTTTACTGACGTAATTTAGAAGATGCTTTCTGCATCTTCTCAGGTATAAAATCCAATAAGTTGTCAGAGATCAGTAATTCCAGAAGAAGAGCTCACTCCATTTTCCTCTTGTGGATGCCATTTTTTAAACCTCCTTGAGGTTTCTCTCTGGATGGGAGAACTACTATTTCTACGGAATTACCTCCGACATCGAAGCCCATATTGCCACCCTCTGGCGACACTACGCAGCATAGTTTAAAGGGATAGTTCGCCTCTTTTGACATGAAGCTGTATGACATCCCATATTAGCAGTATCATTTATTAAATTAGACTTACCCCCTGCTGCGTCCTGTGAGCCGAGTTCCAGCCTCGTTTTGGTGTTGATGAAGGCAGTCCGGTTAGTTGGCTGGGGTTTAAAAAATAAAGCGTTTTGCTTCTCAAAACAATATGCGTTCAAAAGAGTAATACATTACATACATTACATACATACAGACCTTACAATCGCTTGGCGCTATTTTATCTCTCCCTTCGTATCTCTGCGTGCTGTGCAGACCGAGCAGTCCGAGCAGTAAACACCGTAACAGGTGCAACTATCGTCAGGTGGCTGAACGCATTGATATGAAGGGAGAGAAAATAGCGCCAAACGATTGTGAGGTCTGACTTTTTCTGGATGAACGATTTTGTGATGCAAATGTATTACTCTTTTGAACGCATATTGTTTTGAGAAGCAAAACGCTTTATTTTTGTGGCCCCAGCCAACTAGCCGGACTACCTTCGTCAACGCCAAAACGAGGCCGGAACTCGGCTCACAGGACGCAGCAGGGGGTAAGTCTAATTTAATAAATGATATTGCTAATATGAGATGTCATACAGCTCCATGTCAAAAGAGGCGAACTATCCCTTTAATCCCTTCAAATGATTTTGTGGAAACTTGTCCAATTCACCTTTTTTTTCCTTCCGTCTTTTGAAAAGATGGTTTCAGATTTGATTCACTCGTAAGCAGATCCGCTGTTTATTCACCTGTTTCCTTGGGATTCGTTGACAATAAGTGTCTCTTATTCCAGACACGTTGTTGACCTGAAACACGAGAAACCTTTTTTGCCACATTCCTGTATAAAGCTATCCAGAAGCCTGCACGTCAAAGAGTGACAAGTGGCTCACTGAAGTAACTTCGAGTTCAACCCTGGGCTTTCAGTGTCACAAAAGTGATTCACTTCTCACTGGAGTGTATGGCAATGGCAAGATGTATTGCAAATCTAACCTGCACCAGAGCAGGTTATGTTTGAGATGAGCGATCAACACACGAAGAAGCACATGAGACCACTAAATGTGATATCAGCTGCTTGTATTTGCTGAGCCAGATAAACCGAAGATATACTGGATATGTCAAATTGTGACATGACAATTTATGACAATTGTGTTGAAATTCTTTATCACCTATAGCATTGTAATCCTTACCGACAGATAAGATTCAGGAGCCTGGATAAATTGTTGCTGCTTTATCCCTTTTGGAATTTTCCATGTAGCATTTCCAAGTTTCTCACAACCAGGTGTCTAGATTCCCGAAAGCAGTGCAACATATAACCAGGCCACTTCAAAAACCCAGTCATAACCAACATAGTCCATGACAAATGCTACTTGAAAAGCCTATGAATATGTGTGTCTGTGCAGGAGATCGTGGGATTTTGGGAGTAACACAGGCACAATGTGCAGTACAAAACTACAAACTCTGACCTATGTGGTGAGAGGGTGAAAAGGTCAGCCACCTGCCAAAATGCTGTTTTCCAAACCTCCATCAAAATGTAATCACCAGTAAAGTAAAAAGGATTGATGTGCTAAAATGACTTTGCGATTGTTTGTGCATTCTTTTTCACAACAGGAAGATTTTCTATCAGGATTAAATTTGCATGGTGCAAATATGAGCTGCATTTGTGGACGTAAAGCAGATTTAAATTTGAAACCTAAAAACTTGAAAGAATAAAACTATAACAACAATAGCCCTGTGTGCCATCTTGGCTTGGTCGTGCCAGGTAAAGGTCTACATGCTGTCCAGCTTTGAATTAAAGTGCATTGTAGGCACATTGCATCTGTCACCATGCTATGAAGTAAGTCCAGAAGCTACCCCCCTCTGCTCCTCCATCCCTCTTTACTCTTTCCGAATCCATCTCCTTTCTGTCCTCAAACCATCTAAGACTGATCTCATCCCTCTGTGCCACAAAGCACACTGGTGTGCCTCAATCCCTGCTTCAAAATATTCCCCTATACACATTTTTCTCCTAGTTTGTGTCCAAATTCTGTTTTTAGGCAATTCAACAAAATTAAAGAAAGTATAAATGTAATGTAATACGTACAGATATATGAAAACCAAAAAAGAAAAAAAAGGTTTTACTCACTTTTTAACAGATTCATTGTGATGACGGTTATTATCCAATCACATTTACATATCTACCATTAGGATCCTTTATAAAGCCACTTATGAATATGTAACGCGCAGTTATATAGTCTCTCTGCTTGGTACAAAAACGAGATATTTTAGCAAATAGCTAAATTCAGTTTCACAGCAGCTGGGAAGAACTTTTGCCGGCAACATGGAGACTATTGGCCTTTACAACAACGACAGCTTTCAATTATAACCTGGATTTAGTTTTACTTACTTTGGAAACAAGTGAAATGATTGTCTCCCCGTGAATTAAACTTACATCTCAGTATCAGCCGAAATTAGCAATCTCTCTCTCTCTTTCTTTTCTTTTTTTTTTTTTTTGCCGTATATGTGTGTTGTGTATGTCTCCCAATTTAATTTACATTCTCATGGACAAAACTTTGCTTCCTCTTTGTGTATGGAGTCAGAGTGCAGAGCTTATTAGTGCTGCACGGCATAATTACGATGCACTTTATGTTAATGCTGTTTTCAGCTTTGAATCATGGGTGCCTTGTTTGAAATATGCATATATGCACCCACATATACACACTCGACGGGTGCGTTTTCAAGCAAGCGAAGGCAATGAACATTTTAGATGGGAAAGTGAAGTGAGTGTGTTTGTGTAAGAAAGTGAAGCTTTTATTCTCACTTTGCTTTAACCTTGTGCCTGCATTTGAATAAAGATACTTTCTGGATTTTCTTAATGAGCTCGCTAACTGTCTCCAGCTCAATGTGCATTTCCCTCTGATCTTTCCCTTCATGTCTTTTGCTTTTTTTTCCACCTCCCCTTCTCTCCATCCTCCACCTTGTCCTGTTCTCATTACAATCTGCCATCCCACGCTCCATCCATACGTTTCCCGACTCTGTTTCATGTGATAGAGATTTTTGTTCTCTCCAACGATGGTTTGTTGTGGTTGACTGATTTGTGGAGAGATACTTGATGTATTTCCTACTCCCTTCGCTTTTTGCTTCAGCGCTATTGTGTCCTACTTGTACACATTTGCACAACTTTGTTCAGTGGTGTTGGGTGATAATAAGCATGAAAATGAGCTCTATAACTTTGTTTAGCAAAAGTTGGTTGGAGTTTTCCACATTGAGTCATGGCATAGAGAGTCAACAGACCTTTTCACAGCACATAATTTGACTTCTTGTGGAGGGAAAAACACTGGCGAGGCTAATTTGCTAAACAAAGATTCAGTTTGTGAAAGAGTCCCAGTAAGCAGGGATTCTGTTTATGTGACACTTGATGGTTGGTCCACCCAAAACTGGGATTTTGAAATACATGTAAACATATTTCTCCAATGTAAATCAGACAAAATCAAGCTTGTGAAAGCCAGATTAACATAACCAGATAATGGGGTTGGGAGTCTAATTAGTCCTGCATGTGTGTGCCCAACAAGATTCAAACTGACCTTGGCCTTCTGTGCATGCTCAGCAGCTGTTGTCCAACACACAGAAGAGGAAGCTGCTAACCACAAAGACTGACCACAAGGAACAGCATGCATTTAAAAAACAAAACGTTATAGTACTAGGGCTGGGCGAGTTAACTCGTTATTATCGCGTTAACGCATTAATTATTTAACGCCGATAAATATTTGATCGTGCATTAAGGCATGTTTTATTTTTTTATAAGAAATAAAATTTTATATTTAAAAAAAAAAAAAATGTTTAGGGCTTTTGTGCCTTTAATGGATAGGAAAGTTCAGAGAGACAGGAAGCAGGAGGCCGAGAGAGGGGGAACGACACGCAGGACAGGGCCGCCTGATGCGGGACTCGAACTGGGGCCAGCAGCAGCGAGGACTATAGCCTCTTGTCCGCTGTACCCACTACACCACAAACCAGCCGTTTTATTATTTATTTTATTATGTAAAAGTCTGTTGCTCACAGGCTTTTATTCTGTAAAAGTCTGTTGCTGTCTGCTGTGGAACAGGAAAAGAAAGTAATCGGCGGATCCACCAAACCTGGAGAAGGGTACGGAACTTTTACTCGGCCATTTTCATTTTAAAGTTCTTCCAGACGGCGGAGTTGACAGAACCAAAGTCATCTGTAAACACTGCCAAGTTGAATTGTCTTCTCAGCGTAGTAGTTCCAGTCTAAAATATCACTTAAAGGCAAAACACACAACTGATAGCAGCAAGTCATTCAAGGAAACAGACAGTGGAGCGAGGCTTCTACATAAAAACTACAGAAAGATGCTGATGTTAAAAGTGTGTTTGCACAACAAATGTTATGGCACTTTCATTCATATGGCAGCACATTTGAAATAAAACTAAATGCTAAAAGCTATACACTACTTTTGAATTCATTTTTGGATTTTGCGTACAAATGCGATTAATCGTGATTAATCAGGGAAATCATGTGATTAATTAGATTAAAATTTTAATTGTTGCCCAGCCCTAATTACTACATGTCAACTCACAGTCACTAAAAGTATTTCCAGGCCGCTATACTCTTTGAATCTTGATTATATCACTGCAACAACATCGGGCAAAGTCACTATTCAGGTAACTTGCAGACATGCAGGGATTTTGGCTATACTTTTGTCAATGGATTTATTCCCTTCCTACGCATGTACACGGGAACAGAAGAGAGTCAACCGATTGGCCCAGTTGAGTTAAGAAGGTAGCTCAACTTCAATTCATTCGTAAATGTAAAATACCTGAATTAAGTGAACAGGGATTTTGATGTCACCATAAATCATCACCAGACTAAAAGATACCATAAGCCATTTGCTAGCATGTTGTTATTAAGAAAGTTGCATTATACAAAGACATTTGACTTCCCATCCTATTTAAAAAGTAAATGAATAGACCAGTTGGATGAAGACTAGCTCACTAATGTGTACTTTATATGTTCACTGAGAGTTTCATCTTACAGACAAAAGTGATATCCGAGCAGGAAAGTTGAAGAATCCTAGAGAGCTTTGGAAATAATTAAAGAACTCGATGAACCCAATCAAAGTATGACATTGTGGAAGGAGCAAAATGAGATGAAGTACAGATGAGCAAATGCTCTGAGCACCTCCGTGCATTTAACGCTGAGTATAGTTACATCCAGCCAACACAGATTTATTAAGTCTAATACCAGTAGAAGCTATTTTGGATTAAAGCCACCTGACATCAACAGTACCGCCTTTCAGAAAACAGTAGTCAATAGTCCTAATAAAATAAATAACTAAACAGCAAGCAAGCCCTGTAGTGGATGTAGTCTAACTGTATTAGCAGCTGAACAGAGTTGAGGGCTAAGACGTGCTCTGTGAGAAGCATGGATCAGGAAGTGAGCCCCGCGGTGCTGCAGCAGCAGGTCACCTCATTGTGACCTTATTGCTCTCAGGAAGCGTGTGTCTGTGTGTGAGTGTGTGTTCACTTTACATCATCAACGGCAGCTTTCCACCAGTGTGAGTTAGTTTGTGTGTATGTCAATGCATTTCATTACTTTATTTAGGTGTGTGTGTGTGTGTGTGTGTGTGTTTGTATGTTTGTGTGAGGGCAGGTGTTAACATTTCCGGAGATGGGTTACGTTTCACCCACCGGGTCCCTGGTGTGTCTGAAAGGTGTATTTAGAGGATCGGTTTGTCCTGTTACATCCAAAGGAACAATTGTGAAAACTTGAGCAAACACTTGGATGATGGACTTCCCTTTTTCTGGCCTCTGCTGCTGGGATTTGTAGTTTTTATTTGCTGAGCTGATGGGGGAGGAGGCTGCATCGCTGACCTCCAGTCTGTAAGTACTGCACAGCATGCAGCTCCAACAAGGGCACTGTAACTCTGAGGTGCTATGATTCTCATTTTATACACACCAGTGCTTTTATGCACTATAAAAAGGAAGTTGTGCATCTAGTAAAGTATACACTGCTTATGCAACGTCTAAACAGTTACTGATATGAATTATCCTGCTCTGTTAGATGGTTAGTATCAGGGCTTTACTTTGTCCCTCCATCCTTTCCTTTTCTTTTCTTCTAGCTTATCCTATTTTCTTATGTATTTTATAACTTCACTCCTCCCATACCTTCCTCTTTATAAGTCCTTGTCTTTCCCTTTACTCTTTCCTCTCTTCATTCTTTTCTTTCTATTGTAACTCCTCCCTGAAAAACTTACATTGCTCTGTTTTCCTTTTCTTTTCTCTCCTTATCCTTGTTTGTCATCCCTTCATCTTTTCCACCTCTCATCTTATTTCTCCTATGCGTTTTCTCACCTTTCCCTCCCTTTTCTCGTTTCCTCCTCCCTATCAACCCTCCTCTCTATATGAGGTGAGGTCTATGTCACTTACTCTTGTCCTCCTCGTATTCTGTCTATTCTTCCTTCATCGTTTCTTCTGTAATTCTTTCCCCCAGTGATATCCATTCTCCTTCGTCCACTGTTCTGATTTCCTTTTAATCTTCCACTGCTTTCCCTTCCATCCTCCTCCATGATCTATTTTCCCGTTTTTGCTCTTATAAAGCACCGTGACGACATTATTGCCAAATCATAGCATTGAAAAAATCGCAGACTTTTTCAAAGCCCCCACACAAAATGACTAAAAACTAGTGATTAAAGACTGAATACAGCTGAATGAAGGAAGTATAAGCACAGAGACAATTCCCTGGCATATTAGGAAGGTCAGTATTGTATTGCATTGTCATTTTAGTCACCTCAGTTCAGCAGATGAGTTGAATATGTCTGATTTGGCCCAGGGCTTTTTCTTTTTTTTTGGTGACATGTTTTAAAATCTCTTTCTTCTCCCACCATTTCCTGTTGCCATCGCCTGTATTTTCTATTCCTTCCCTCATTTCACTTGTCCAAACACCAAAGTCTTCCCTCTCTCTTTCCTGTCCCTCTGTATCTTAACATCTTCATCTTAACAAGGTGTTGAAAAAAGTTCAATTATTGTGTTCATTTAAAACATGAATATTTAGTCTGGCTGAAACCACGATTTTTTTCTTCATCCAGTCAGACTAACACACCTAGATCATGCGGTTGAATGTATACGTTCAGTTAGACTGAAAACTGGTCAAGATGCTCTGCACATGCTCCGTAGTTCCTGTCCTCGGCGTGGACCCAGAAGCGACAGAACAAGCCGATGCACAGAAGAGGTTAACCTTGTAGCACCCAAGCATATGAATAATCACTGAAAGAAATCATTTAGGCTCTTCTTGCATCTTTTTGGGTGGGAATAAACCAATATTTTTGGAATTTTTGGAATTGGGCTATTTTTGATCATTTTAGGCAATGTTGCATATTTGCATCTGTGGGCTTTCCTGATTAATTTTGTTCACAAAACCAAGTCATTCTCTGCAGATCGTTTGGCAAAAAAGGTTTTAGTGAAAGTTCACCAGTAACTGCTGCTACCACAATAAAATGTATATAATAAACCTTTATTGAACATTCTTAATACAAAGTGCGGAACGCAACCATCATAAACTTTCCATTCAACAACAAATCAAACAGATTTCACAGATCTTTGTTGTGAAAAAGTGAAGCACATATAAAATGCAAAAAATGTAATGTAAATAAAAATGTGCACATGAAGCTAATAAAAAAATGCAAAAAAATAATCATAATAATACAATTTGGAGAGCTGACCTCCCATTGCCGCTGTGAAAGGTGGACAAAGCAGACCACACCAAACGAGAGCAGAACCAACTAGAACAGACCACCGCAAAGCAGAGTGTAATTCACTGAGCCAAGAAAATGATTGCTGTGACCACTGTCGGCACATAAAATGTAATGTAAAAAAATATTACACATGAATTTAAATAATGTATGTAAATTTAAAAAAATCAAATAATGTAATGTGAATAAAAATATAAATAAAAATATAACGTAAATAAATAATGTAAATAAATAAAAAGCGTGTTGCATATCTGCAACTGTGGGTGCTACAAGGTTAAAAAGCTTTCCAACTCACCACTCAAAATGGTACCAATATGCCACTTGCTCAACAGTTGTTTTGGTTTGTGATGTAATAGGTGAACCAAATAGGCCCGATACTACATGCGTAGCGTTGTGACGTCGGATGTATTTCAGTCAACAAAAGGATTTTCCGGCCATGTTTGAATTCTGGTACAAGCACAGTAGTTCAGTTGCCTTACCTAGATGAGCCATAACCAGGACTCGAGCATAACTCTGCATGTAAACAGACTGACTGTTCCTCTCCAGATTTCTACATGTATTCCTTGTCTCCCTCTGCCTTTCTACATTTTTTCTGTCTTCCTCCAGTAACTTGTCTGCCTCTTCTTCCACTTTTTTTCCCTGCTCCCACACTTCCTCTCGACTTTTATATATAATTGTTGCTGTTCTTAGTGGTTTTTCTATATTGTACGTAATTTAAATGATTTTTAATGCATATATATGGTATATGTTGGTGTCCAGTCATTGTTATTGGATTTAGTCTCATCCTAGTTTCATCAGATATAAAGTCCTATCCTCTTCTGCTTCTCAGCCCATCAATTCTTCAGTCTTTGGTCTGCTTCCCCCTCGATTTGCTCTCTTCTCAATCTCCACAGTGTGAAATCTAATTAATCAGCATACTGTAACGCCAGATAAAACCAATACTCTTCCCTCTCTTTCTCATATTGATTTCAAGTGTTTCTCGTGTAGGTTAAGTAGCCTGAAACAATAGCACACAAAGAAAAAGTTGCACTGCACCAACACACAAGAACAGTGCAGGGAGCAGTGATATCGACTGAACTAAATGTAACGATTGTCTCCCTGTTGTTTCAGCTCAACTCTCCTTCACTTTATTTATTATTTATCCAATAAAAAAATAGTTTTTCATCTAATCTCTTTCTTTATTGTATCGTATTGCTCTTTAACTTGAATTCGCAGCTATTCACAATTCATGGAATTACAATAGATAGCTGGAACGAAATGGTTCAAAAGATCAATACGAAGTCACATTTTTTTTCCTCCTGTCTTTACCGCAATAAACATATAGAACTCATACTCAGCAAGATGTTCATGTCATTGATTTCTCGAAGTTTTCACCAAAGGTTCGTAGTTTTAGAGGAATCACACGGGTCATTAAAAAGATAAATGATTGAAAAACTGCATTCGCCAAACTGACGTTCCCTAAAATAAAAAGGCTCAGGTCCAAAGAGTTGTTTTCAGAGTGCCTAGGCCACACAAGTAGGAAGACCTATGCAAAATGTTCACTCCAGCGTTTGGGGTTGAGCTGTAGCTGCAATCTCTGCTCCATCTGGTGGAGAAGGTTGAAGCCAACAGCAGGGTTGGAGACGCCCAGGTGAAATGAAAACTAATGTTTCTGCATGTTTCTGTACGACAAATAACTGCATTCTTATTGCAAGTACATTAAAGCCCTCGGAAACCCATAGAGTGTTTGTCATCACAGCACCTGTTCAACAAGATATAACATGTAGAAAAGCAATGTCATTGACTGCTGTTTAGGGATGGGAATTGAAAACCGGTTCTTGTTGAGAACCGGTTCCCAGTGTTTCAATTCCTTGGAATCGTTTGGCGATTTTGCAAACGATACCCTTATCGATTCCAGTGGGCGCAAATGACGTCACCACGCAACCTTGGGTGGCGAGTCCAGTGCAGCCAGCAGCCAACAGTAAACATGGCGCCCAAGCGGTACAAACGCTCGAAAGTTTGATTACACATCCCTAAAAACAACAGGGCAACTTGCAACGTTTTCGATCCGCTCCGGAGTAACGTTGGTGAATCTGAACCCAGCATCGTTAGCAACGTTAGCATGTCCTCGGCTAACACTGCAGGTAACTAACTAACTAACTAACTAACTAACTAACTAACTAACTAACACTGCCTATCATGTTAGCACCATTTGCCTCATTGTAAAAGCTGCTGTTAGTAACGGTTAAGGTTAAATGAATGCCTTCTTAGGCATTACATTTAGATGAAATCATGAGAGACAGAGCCTGACTGGCTCAGAGCCAGAGGCTGGTGGTACTACCCCCAGTTCACCTCTACCTCCAGCTTCTCCTTTCACCAGAGCAGGAAGAGTTAAATTACCCAGGCCATGATAGACCAATGTGGACCTCACCGTTGTTGGGTTTGTAAGGACATGACTCGTGTTACTTCTAAACTAAACAAAGTTGATGCTAATCGATTTGTTGTCCTTTTTCTCCAAATGAGAATCGATAAGGGAACCGACAAAGAACCGAATCGTTAAGCAGAATCGAAAATGGAATTGGAATCGTAAAAATCTTATCAATTCCCATCCCTACTGCTGTTGTGTGACCTGGCTTGCAGTTGGAAGTTGTGTTTGTGGTGCGTTCATGTGTCATGTTTGTTCAGACACCAGTGACACAAGGAGAGCGACCAGGGGTAGCTGCTGGCTCTTCATGTCAGTTTGCTGCATAGGAGCACTAGGTTTGAACTCGCCATCGTGTGAGATATTTGTGGTCACGTGAATAAAGGTGCAAAGTTATTGTGAAACCTCCCGAGCAGAGCTGCCACTGCTGCATTATGTTGCTAACTGGTGTTGCAGAATCTTACTCCATGGATGCATTGATGCTCCACTTCTTTCTCTGCTGCACCTTGGAAGTTTAGCTGTAATTTTAAGTTGGCTCTTTAGCATTTATTAAAAAGTAGAGACGTCGGGGCGGTCTGTGGCGTAGTGGGTACAGCAGACGCCCCATGTACAGAGGCTATAGTCCTCGCTGCAGCTCCCGCATCGGACGGCCCTTTGCTGCGTGTTATTCACCCTCTCTCTGCCCCCTGCTTCCTGTCTCTCTCCACTGTCCTATGCAATAAAGGCATAAAAAGCCCAAAAATTTATTTAAAAAAAAAAAAAGTAGAGACGTCTTCAGGAATTTGTTTCAGTTGTTTTTCTTTTATGTTAAGCGAGTTTTGACGATTTTGTGGAAGTGGAAACAGTTCCATTGTTCATGTGATCGGCTGTGTGAGTATATGTTAGAACTTACACACTATACTTGCTTCCATCTAATGCCTCAATTCCAGTTTTTGAAAAAAAAATGAAGAATGTGGGCTGTTTTCCAATATGAAACCACCTTCATGCTCTCACCCCGTTTTCTTTTTATTCCAGAGGCATCCAGCAGCAGCTGTCCAGCTACAGGGAGACGGTGATCCGGCAGGCCACGGCGGCAGCGGGCTCGGCCGTTCATCGGGACGATGCACCAACCTGTGGCATCTGCCACAAGACCAAATTCGCAGATGGTTGTGGGAACCTGTGTTCTTATTGCCAGACAAAGTTTTGCGCTCGCTGTGGGGGGCGAGTGTCCCTGCGATCCAACACGGTAAGATGACTTTTTCTGATGATGCTTTGCTCTGATTTGCGTTCTGTGAAAACCACTGTGATGCCGAATGATTCAAGTTCGTATTTTTCTCACCAAAACAACTTACATAAAAAAATGTATTGATCACAGACTGCATTTTACTGCATAAAACACATGGTAATGGATCAGCGTCATTTAGGGGTAAGGTTTTAGATTACAATCTAGTGAACAGCTGCCATTTAATATGGAAGCCCAGAGCGGACGTGATACGTAAACTTTTTTTAATGATTTTCTTGAGATAACGAGATAATTATGTCGTTATCTCGAAAAAACAATGATCGTTTTCTCGAGATAATGAGTTAATTTACCGATGTTTTTCGAGGCCACTTTTTCTCCCCAGTCTGCCCCTGTTTATATGTGTGTATATGTATTTATATGTATTTCTGGCAAAGGTGTACCCATTTTTACCCCCCTTTCATTGAAAACTGAATAAATTAGCCTATGAATCAAACATGGAATGTGGAGCGTTTGCGGAACAATTCTGCTTGTGAAAATGCGCAAAGCAAATCCCACTGGTGTGACAAGCATTTCAAAAACGATCATTATTTTCTCGAGATAACGACATAATTATCTCGTTATCTCGAGAAAACCATCAAAAAAAAGTTTATGCGTACCATGTCCGCTCTGGGCTTCCGTACTTTAACGCTCCTTTTCCAAGCATATAGGCGAAACAATAGTTGAAATTAAGAAATTCTTCCTCTAAAGGAAATATTTGGTTGGTTTACTATGGGATACACTGGAAACATGACAGTAAGGACCTATGCCGTATGTAGATAAGAAGCACTTATTTTGAACAAACAGAAACACAACAGTTCATCGCTACAGGTGATTGCACACTAATTGAATCATATCCATCCATCCATCCATTTTCTATACCCCCTTAATCCAACTCATGGGGGCGCTGGAGCCTATCCCAGCTGTCGTTGGGTGAGAGGTGGATTACACCCTGGACAGGTCGCCAGTCCATCAGAAAGGCTCTTGCTGTGAGGTGACGGTGCTAACCACCACACCACCGTGCAGCCCATGGAATCATATGTACAATGAATAACAGAATGAACTTATTTTGATAAATCCCCCAAATCCTTCACACTTGTCTGTTGAACAAATACTTAGTCTGCACTCACAGACACACATTAGAAACTGTCAAGAAAAACAAAAAACACCAACAAATTCACTAAATATAGACATTTTATAGTGAGATAATTGCATATGCAGATGGCTGACATTAACGGAAACATACGTAGTAAACTTCTTAATGTGGGGTCTCTTTTTGTATTCATGCATAGAGGAAAAATAATCTATCCATCATTAAATCTTTCAGATGGTTACTAAGAAATCTAAGTGGAAATACTGTCAAATTTTGAGAGGAGCAAGAGGAGGACGAAACAGCTGGACTGATCAGGAAATTCAAACCAGCTTTTTAAGTTGGCGCCTCCTGAGTCAAATACCAGAACATTAGAAATGCAGTGTTCCTTTCAAAAATGTAATAGGAATACAACAAATAAAAGCAGAAATACAAAAGTGTACCCATGGGAAAAAAAATAAAAAATTTGTGTAGTCACACAGGTTCATGGAACCCAAATCTGCATTCAGCTCACTGAATGTACATGCAGCTGTTCACAAAATCATTTTACTGTACATCAGACTAGGCCTCAGATGTTGGAACTCAGGTGGAGGTGATGAGCCGTGGCTCGTGTGTGTGTTTATATGTCTTTACAGTGTGCTTTAGATGCGATCAAATTCACTATATACAAGAACTGCATCTGTTTGTGTGTGTGGGCATACGAGCTGTGCCCACATGTGTGTCAATAAGTATGTGACCCAGGCAAGGGCTGGTAAAGGTTAATTGGGCATTAGACTGAGTTGTGGACAGAGGGGGTGTTCTCAAACTCTGTCTCGGTCTCCCAGGGGTCCGGAGGTGCCCTATACACTCACAGCGGGATGTGTGTGTGTGTTTGTGTGTGTGTATTTCACAGCTGAGAGGGGCGAGTCATCCTCTGAAATTAGTGACGTCCTGTCTCTAACCCCTCTTCCCCTCCCCTACATTGCCGGTTTGGCATTTAATGACCTCACACATGCACAAATACACACACACACACTTAAAAGTACATCCTAATTAGTTACTGGCTCATGCGGGGAAGGTTCTTTTGTGTGTTCTAGGTGGTGAGTTAAGTGGGAGAAGGTCTTTGAAAAGTGATTCAGCAAATGAACCAACAAACGAGCTTGGTGATATTTCAAAGTTATTTTGAATAATACATTCATAGGGTACTACAGTTAGACAAGTTGAGACTTATTTATTTCTCACTAAGATGCTTTGATAATTACTTAATGGCTGTGGAAACACTTATGCCATATATATGGATATGGAAAGTTGGGATGAATAACAATGGAATTATTATTAGAAAATTATACAGTCTCAAAATGAATCACACAAAGAAAACACTAAACATATTCCCCAATTGATCATTGGCCATGCATATAATCAATAACTGTTTCATTGTTGAAAATAAACAACAACCGAATTTCTTTTCTTGATCACTGACACTTCATGTTTGCATAAAAGCAAAATAAATTTTTAATTAGAGGAGCAAATACACAAATTACAGCGTACCTTGCGGGTCAGGAACCCATCTGACTTAAAGGGACATGGAGCATGAATTAGATGATTACTTTGTTTTACCAGCACTGTAAAGTTTGCCATCGCATATCAGAGTACAGTAAAACTAGAGGTGGTTGTCACTGGAGTTTTAAATAGGACCAAAAATAGAATCTATTTATCAGCTGGAGGATATCAGTTATTTATATATAATAAAACAAAGCTATGTTTTATAATGCCAGAGATAATTGGGCAGGAGATGGAGACTAAATCAAGAGTGAAATAAAGGATGAATTATAGGATTGGAAAACAAGTTCCCAGCCTTCTCAGGCTTTTTGGTCTCTGCCAGGTCCCTGTATATGAGGGTTCTGAATTTCTGAATTATGTCACAGTAAAGACATTAGTAACTTAGTAACTTAGTAACACAAATTTCCACAAAAAGTTATAATATAAACCACATATTTCTGAAAATTGTTAGATGATAGATGAGGGAAAAAAATTCTAACATAACAAAGAAAACTGCAGCATTTTATCTGGGAATTTGACAAGCTGTTGGAAACATGTAGTAATTACAATTTTTTGCAGCAGGTAACAGCTGCATACCCGGAGCATATGACCACAAAAACTGCAGTTCCCTGTGCATGTTCTACATGCTAGTTTATGAACTTTATATTCTGAAAATGAACATTTCAAAACATCTAACAACAGCTAAATGATTTGAAAGTACTTAAAGCTGTCTCATCATATATATATACAAGGGCTGGGCAACAATTAAAATTTTTAATCTAATTAATCACATGATTTCCCTGATGTATCACGATTAATCGCATTTGTATCCAAAAATGAATTCAAAAGTAATGTATAGCCTTTAGCATTTAGTTTTATTTTAAATGTGCTGCCATATGAATGAAAGTGCCATAACATTTGTTGTGCAAACACACTTTTAACATCAGCATCTTTCTGTAGTTTTTATGTAGAAGCCTCGCTCCACTGTCTGTTTCCTTGAATGACTTGCTGCTATCAGTTGTGTGTTTTGCCTTTAAGTGATATTTTAGACTGGAACTACTACGCTGAGAAGACAATTCAACTTGGCAGTGTTTACAGATGACTTTGGTTCTGTCGACTCCGCCGTCTGGAAGAACTTTAAAATGAAAATGGCCGAGTAAAAGTTCCGTACCCTTCTCCAGGTTTGGTGGATCCGCCGATTACTTTCTTTTCCTGTTCCGCAGCAGACAGCAACAGACTTTTACAATAATAAAAGAAATAATAAAACCTGCGCTAATGCGCGATTAAATATTTGTCAGAGTTAAATAATCAATGAGTTAACGCGATAATAACGAGTTAACTCGCCCAGCCCTGATATATTTATATAAATGTGCTACCTTTCCAAAGATAAGATTAAATAATTAATGCCATTAGATCTATGTATCAAGTGGTCAAATTAATGTAAAGGATGGCTTTAGGAGCAAGCAAAACAAGTTCTGGATTATGCTTCCCAACCCCTATAAAGCTTACCGTACTGTTTAACACAGTGTATTGGGTTAATTCCATAAATTTATTGCATGAATTTGGAGGGAACTGTCTGTAATAATTTCTTGTGATTCCCAGATCCTGTTTAGAAATGAAATGTCACACTGAGGTGTTATTTTCAGTGTTGTCGGCTCTTGTGAGAGAAACAAGTAATCAGAAAAATCCGAATAAGCCCAAAATAAGCAACTGGGCTCTAAAGAACAGAAGCCCAAAAACCATGTGGCCTACGACAATGAGGAATATTAGAAAGAATAGTTGAATGAACAAAAATATCCAACTCCAATCCTCTGTCAGGTGTGCATTTAAATTTTTAAAAGTAGCTAAACAATTGCAACCACTTATGATCCTCTTTGACTTGTATTTGATTTGATCTAAATCTGCATCATGATAACTTAAATATAATAAACATAAATGTACTGGAATACAACTAACACTATCTTCCCCAAAATATGCAGAATGGAAGTAAGCCTGCAAACCATCATTACAGATATATGCACATACATTTATGTAGTCTAAAATTGGCTTCAAGCTTATATCAAGGTAGCTATCTTGAGCTCCTTTATCTGCCTTTTATTTCGTGCAATGCTCATTGACGACAAAAGTCCTGCTCTTTTATGTTAATCATATGTTAATCATCGTGCCTACCAAAATGATATACATGTTATGCCACATTGTATCTTCATGGAACCTGTTCCTGCTGCACCCAGCCCTTAAAATGGGAACACTTGTGGCCACATCCATTCTTTTAACTCACCCCTGGCTGAATTTCATCTGCATTTTGATAACGGAGTCTTCGGTTTTGGTTAAAAAATGTCAGTACAAGATCTCATTTCTATCTGTCCATTTGTCCAAGATGCTCATAATTGTCAGGCTTGGCAATCCCATTTGTTTCCTGTATACGAGTCAAGTGCTTTTCCCAACTAACGCCCCTTTAGTACACTAGCTGCATTAGGTCCTGAGTCTATTTATTGCAATGGGTGATGTGAATAACAGTTTTTGATCGATTCCTTCAGACAACAGTTGCTGAGGAAAACACTGGACCTATTTTAGATCCATCCATCCATCCATCCATTGTCTTCCACTTATCTGAGGTCGGGTCACGAAGGCAACAGGTTCAAGAGAGAAACCCAGGCATCTCTCTGCCCAGCGACGGTCTACAGCTCCTCCTGAGAGATCTTAAGGTCTTCCCAGGCAATAAGGGATATAGAATCCCTTCAGTTGAATGTGCCTGGAAAACCCCCAAAGAGAGATGACCTAGTGAAATCCTAACCAGATGCCTGAACCACCTCAACTGACCAACCTCCTCACCCTAACCCCAAAGCTGAGCCCTGCCACCCTCCAAAGGAAACCCATTTCAGCCGCTTGTGTCCGTGACATAATTCTGTCACTCACCACCCAAATCTCATGACCATAGGTGAGGGTAGGAACAAAGACGGACCAGAGAACTGAAAGCTTCGCCTTCCGGCTCAGCTCCCTCTTGACCACAACGGAGTGGAGCAGCGCCCCTCTGTCTTCCATCTGTCCAGCTCTCGCTCCAACCTGCAATCACTCGTGGCCAAGATGCCAATTTTTACGGTTGAGAACCATGGAAATCTCAGATTTAGAAGAGCTGATCTTCATCCCGGCCTCTTCACACTCAGCTGCAAACTGCTCCAGTGCGAGCTAAAGGTCATAACTCGAAGAAGCCAACAGAATCGCATCATCCTATCCATGAAAATCAGAAACAGGATTACTGACAAGGGGGATCCTTGGGGGAGTCCAACATCAGTTTGACCTGATGCCAAGAATGTGGACACAGCTCTTGCTTTGGTTATACAGGGACTGAATATTTTGCAAAAGCAATTCTGGTGCCCCATACTCCTCCAGCACCCCCCACAGAATCCCTCGGAGAACACGTCGTAAGCCTTTTCCAAGTCTATAAAACACATGCAGACCCTATGGTCAAACTCTCATGATCCCCTCAGTAACTCTGCAAGGGTAAATATTTGGTCCTCCACTGTTCTATGACCTGGGTGAAAACCACACTGCTCCTCTTGGACCCGAGGTTTCTACAATTGGCCGGAGCCTTCCGTTTAACACCCTGGAGTAAACTTTCCCAGGGCTGGAGTAGTGTGAGCCCCCTGCAGTTGTAACACACTCTCGGTCCCCTTTCTCAAAAATGAGAACCACTACCACCAAAGAGCCGTGTCAGCCAAGGAAGCCCCACCATGCCAAGAGCCTTTAGCATCTCAGGGTGAATCTCGTTCACCCCCGGTGCTTTACCACCAGGATCTACCACCAGAACTAACTCTAAACTGGTATTATAGATACCAATGAATTAGGAGATAAATTACCTTTGTTCAAAGCCGATCTGTGTCTGAGCAGGATATTCTCACGAGATCTAGCATCACCACTGCCTCTTGGTAAAAAGTAAAGTAAAATCTAAATATATGACCCAAATATAACCTAGAAACATGTGGATTTCTCACGATCACGATCTTTACTGTAAAAAATCAATCTGTACAACGCACAACCACATTTGCTAGTTTTTACATTTCATACTGTAAGCACAGTTTCAAGTGTGCTATCTTGTTGATGTAGAACACTTTTGTCTACAAAAGAACGTTTCGATGCATGAATTGTGGCCAAGTAAGTCAAAAAGATTTGCACACAGTGCTACAGGACCATTTCATCTGCAGTGGAAACTCTTGTGAACTCCAGCTTGAGCACGAAGAAACACCTTTGCATTGCTTTAAGTTTAATTCTGGATTATTGATTCTATTTATTGATTATTGATAGAGTGTGTGTGTGCAAGTTTTGACATTTTAATCCAAAAAGCACCAGTTTCGATTTTCACACAGAGTTGTAGGCTGTGCTCTACAACGCACAGCACACGAGCTATTCGTGAGGATCCACACGACAATGAAAGTGCTTCAGTGTGTAACTACAGGGTTTCATGCGCTTCATCCACAATAGACTTTTAATAGTCTAGTAAAAATCCTTGTAATTCTTCACACACACAAAATTTTTGTGGATTTCAGGGAAGACGAGAAGTCTTTTTTCCCCCCTGCTTCCATTTTTTGTTAATACTCGTTGTCACCTTGCCCTAGCTCCCTACTTAAAAGACAAACTCAGAAGTGTCAGTTCTAATCTGGTTCCTTCAAAGAAAGAAAATGAGTGCAAAAAAACACTTATCATGCTCTCCAGCAAAGATGGACATTAGTCACTGTCTCTGTTCCCTACCAGTTAAATCAGAAAAAAAGGGCTCACTGCATCAAATATGTTCAGTTTGTTCCCTTCCACAGGTTGACATATTTTTTTTCAACCTTAAAATTATTATTAATTGCCCAAATAACTACCAACTATTAATATTTTTATTATTAACTCATCATATTGGTTAACCACAAGCATCAGTTCATTTGACATTCTATAGATGTTGTTTGGACAGAAGGATCTGTTGGAGGTGAACTTTCCTGTTTGGTGACTGATAAAACTGAACTATTTCAGAATAACTTAAATTTTTATGTGTATCACTGTGTTTTGTCCTGGCAGAGCTGCAAGATCATGCTTCAGATATAATTTTTACTTACATTCTCTCTGTCTTTCTTTCCATTAAACACGCATGGCTGACTGGGCTGCAGGAGGACAAAGTGGTGAGTGCTGTTTTTTTCCCTTGACTACATAACTGCCTCCAACTCTTAAGACAATGCATCATAATGGGTTTGTAAAAACAAGGACAGAAAGTTTTTCAAGTTTGCTTTTGAATCTGTCACTCTTATTATTAGCAATAGTTTCCATTTCCACCAAAAGTTGGGACATTTTCAACAAAAACTAATGTCTGTAATTTCTTAATTTGTTCAAACTTTTCTATAACAGACACAAGTACAAAGTACAGGATCTTTAGGGTCCCCACTGATCAAATTCACTTTATTTAGAACAAATGAACTGTTTTAAATTAATTGTTTTCCATTTTTGGTGAAGATTTGACAGCATTTTTCTTGCCCAAACATCCAAAGCAGGCCTTTGCATCAACAGGAACATGGACAGTGATGCACATACACTGCTCCTTGTGCCCAATAGAGCCTAGGTGGTCTGATCTTTGGCACTTAGAACCAGATATCACTTGTGTACTCATCTGACCACAGGACACATGTTCACTGCCTTTTTATATGAGATGTGCTTGTACGCAGAAAAAACTCTGCTATTCTGCATAGATTTTTATTTATGGCTTCTTCAGTTTCAGGTTATCTTTCTGAATGCAGCAGCAGACTGTGATGAGTGAAAATGTTTTTTTTTTCCGAGATACTCCTAAGTCCATGTGGCTGTGTAATTCCTGATGGCATAAGAGTTTCTCATGTGGTGCTGAATGAAAGGGCTGGAAGGTCACACGCAATCAGCAGTGGTTTAAGAACTTGGTTTTTATGCACTGAGATTTCTCCTGACTCGCTAAATCTTTTAATGATGTTACATTTATTAATATAATATTACGCCTTGTAGATGTTGAGAGAACAAAGTTCTTTGCAACCTTGGTGGGCACAAAATGGTGAGCCATAATCAACCTTGCTTGGAAAGACTAAACCTTTGCTGGATGGTTCTTTGATACCCAATCCTGAAACCGTCACTTGTTACCAGTTGATCTGCTAATTGTAAAATCTTCCCTATATTCTATTAAAATTTCTGTCTTCCTTTCTCTCTATCCCAACTTTATTGAGAGTTTCTCTGGCATCAAATTTTATGTTTGTTTATATTTTCTAAAGACAACGAAGAACACTGAAAAACCTTTCTTTGTACATTTCTTTGTGTTTGTTAAATAAAGGTTCAAATAAATGAACAAATGACAGATATCATATTTCATTACATTCTAGAAAATTCTTGCATAAGATCGGCTGTTAAAGGAATTCAGCAGATTAAGTAAATAGATAACGGTGTTAACCAAGCTTTCTCCGTGGCATTTCTCACGATTGTTATGCTGCGGTGTGATGATGGAATGGTGTGACACCTTAGATGACCACTGCACATTCTTCAATGTCACAATTGCGCACATGGATATATCAGTGCTGATGCTGAAACCATCACACTCGTTGTCCCTTTTTGAACAAATTCTCTCAGGGTCATAGACCCAGAAGTGTTCGCTGAAAAGAAGACTTTCGTATTGTGTGTTCATTAAGCTAAACCCCAAGTTAATTATTCATTAAGTATCATATTAAGTCCAATATGATACTGCGGTGTACCTAAGTGTACCTGTTTGACATACCTCGAACATCTTTCCCTACTTGTGTACTTGTGTCAGGTTTTGAACCTTACTTGGCCTTGGCGGATGTCTCTAAGGGCAGCTGCCAAACAGGCACTTTGATGATACTTGGCTGGGCTTGAACGCCGAGGCTGTCCAGGAGTGCTTTGTTGTGCTGTACATAGCAGTCTCACTCTCTTGCTGAAGCAACAATCACTGGCTCTAAAGTGAAAAGTTTTGGCAGAAAAGAGGCCTTATGTAGCTCGGGCTGTATAGCTGCACACCAGACCAGGCTTGATTTATGTTTGACATGGATTCAATAAATTACTCGTGGAATGATTAATCAGGCCTCGCACAGTGGTCCAAAAATGACTCCCCCTGCTTTTTCCTCTCCAACTAAACTAAACGCTCAAAGTTTAAATGAAAATGTTGACAATTCAGGTGATGTAAATGATCTGTGGTTTAAGATTGTGTTTTGCAGTCCAAATCAGTTTAACTGCTTTCTTTTTTTACAAATAAAGTAATGTCTACACTTGTGTTATGTTCTTTATGATTACTACATGCGAAAATGTAGCGCACAGTGACGCAGTTTGACTTATGTAATTTGATTATAGTTAGGGGTAAAATCTTTTTGTTTGAAGAATTCAAAATAACCAGAGTGTCCAGCACTCTGCTTCAACCAAGATTCCCACCTCTTCTCTTGTTTCCAGTTTGACAATTTCCTGATCTAAAGCATTTTCAAGGCTTTTTGTATGAAAACGTGTTGTACTTGTTGGCTTTTACTTTTTCACGAAAGGTTGAACAGAAATAGTAATAAGATTACTTTGTTAAATCTAACCATAGTGGTTTATGTATATTAAAAAAATGGGTTAGGGTTCAGGTTAGCTATAACCATATAGCTATATAAGCTACATAGCTTCAAAAAAAGTTGGGGGTTAACTTAGGTCCAAGCAGACCCTGGCCTAATTTAAGCCTAAATTGGCAGTAACCCTGATTTCCAATAGTAGTGGGTATTCAGTCCAAAGAATGGGATAGGTAACAGACCTTTCAGCTCTAGCAGCAGAAAGTCATAGGCTAGTTCTTGCATTGTGCTAGCTGTTTGTTTCATTAGCAATTGTTAGCAAGTCACAGGATTCAAAATGCAAAATTCCACAACATATTTCCTTGCTAAGTTCGCTGGGCATAGAACAATTAAATGCAGTCTCTCTCAGACTGTATATCATAACCACACACTTTTATTTTATTCATTCATTTATTTTTCCAAGTCATTTATATGACTGGTATTTCCTGCATTACTGTTTGCCACCCATGTCAGCGTATAATTCTGAACCGTCATCGGTAAATTACTTTGGCTATCCAGTTGTGCAAGTGGGCAAGTACATTTAGCCCACAAGGCTATGTTGGTTAAGACTTTTTATCACTTCATGTCCCTTAATACAGAAAATAAAAAATGGAGGCTTGATGGTTTACCTTTTACAATCATCCTGTTTGAATAATATATTTCTTTTGTACTGAACAGTGTCAAGTGAACTGCCTTGTTTTACAAGCATTTTTTTTTAGAGTAGATGGATAGGAATATAGAAACAAGAAAGTTAATAGGAACTGTGTGTGGTGTATTTAGCTTTGCACGCCTTGCTACCGATATTCAGGGCTCATTAAATCTAGCTGTGATGGCAGAGCTCTAGTGTAGAGAGGAGTGTATGTTATATCCAAGCCAAGTGTTTCTCACAGAAAGGACCACTTTTGAAGTCTTGATTCTTTATCTCAAGGGAGAGTAAAGAAGAATATTCTGTGTTTCTCTCTCTCACACACAAACTAACACATCTCAACTCTCCTAATTGTAACGTCCAGGGCTGTATTTCTGTGTGTGTGTGTGTGTGTGTGTGTGTGGGGGGGGGGGGGGGGGGGGGGTCCTCTGCTTTTATATGACTGTAACTTGGCAGAAGCAGATTGCTGTTTTTAGACCAATTATGATTCAGAATTACTGGCAGAACTGCTACATTCACTGGTGTTTTCAGACCACAGGTGTTCTAGTGGTCCCTTAAAAATACGTTCTATCTTAGAACAGAGCATTTTTATCTTTAGGCAAAGCAGCTGCCAATAGTTGCTGACTGCATTGTTGTCAGAGGTTCTAAAAGTACTTCAAGAGAATGCAGACGTTTTGCATATCTTCTCATTACTCAATGATACGTTGTCATTGTTTTTCGGTATTGAGATGTTTCATGATGGTCAACTCCTTGTCTCATTTGTTTCGTCCCTTAGTTGATAATCGGTTTTCTTTTGGGAGAGTTGCGTAGTTTTTTTTTTAATTTTGACATACCAAGACTCACTGTTTACTGCTTCTTTCTGTCCTTGAGCTAAGCTTGGCTAAACACATCCTCACTTAATAATGTGGTCACGTATTGGTCGGAGTTTTTTAGGTGAAAGCTGTGCTAAAGAATGTGCTAACTTGTCACTTAAAAAAATTTCAAGAGAACTTTAAAGTTGTCAGCCAGAGTCTTTTAATTGAGGTTATTATTTCAGCAGTATTTTGAACCCTCTGGGTTCAGTGCTGTGGTAAAACAACTGACTTTCACAATTTTCTTGCTTGTAGCCACGAAACACGTTTGGATCAAACACTTGCCAAGTATACTTTGAATATTTGGATGAGAAAAGTAAAATATACAAAAACACAATATTTGTATTAACCAGTATTTATTGAGCATGATAGGTATTATCATATAAAAGCATCTAAATTTGATTGCATTGGGACTTAATACTCATTCAACTAGGCAGTCTTTAAAATCAGATTTAGCTCTTAGACTTCCAGTGTATACCTCTGCTCAGGGCCTGCTGTTGTCTTCCAGCTTTACTGCTAATATCATTGCAGTCTCACCTCCTCCATAAGCCTCATCCTTTACCTTTAGGAATTTATTATCGGAGACTGGCCACGTTCATTCATCACATATGTCCATTTGACTTGACATCGCGATAATGCAGTAGTTGTGTATCACAGCCTTTGCCCTGGGGATTGCCATTTATGAAGTCAGAGAAAAGTCTTTGTCTTTGCTTGTGTCGATTTACTCGAAGAATCGAAGTTTTAGGTGAAGGGATGAGCATTCAAGCTAACACAGCCTTGATTTGCTGGCCCACGCTGACAAGAAAGGTGGTTTTGAAGCTTGAGAGTAATGAGCTATCAAATAAAGGCAAAAAATACCCCTAAAATAATTTCCTGCTGCTTGTGTAAATATATACCTATTGATCTAAGCCTAGAAGGAATTATGGCTTTGTGCTGCTTTGTGTCAGGGTGCAGTGCAGTAGAAAAGAAAGAGCGATGTGTCATCTGCTGTTAACGCCACACCGCCTCATGATTACTATTGATTGCCAGTCTCACGAGCTGCGTCCGTCTCCATGTCCGTCTCTCATTGACTGCTCTTAAGGGGGCCATCTCTCTTCTGGTTGTTGCGGTACACACCCTTATGATAGTAGGCTTTCACACACATCACAGACAGTAGTGCACACAAGCAGGACACATTCTCTAACTCGTGCTGATATGTACATACATACAACATGTAAACAGAATAACCAGTTCTGATTTTTCTTAGTGCCCGCGTCTCATCTGTGGTAAAAGTTTATAAAGAAGTAGGTAATTACCACAGCTTGAAAGTTAGAAAAACTTTTCGACACTAGTTTTTTTTCTCCTATTCTTTAGCTTTATTCTAACCTGTAAGTATTGTGCATCCACGTGCACTAGTTCGGCTTCACAGACAGTGTTTGGCATCTTTGAATTTATTGTTTGGGTCTCTCGAGGGACAGTCTCCCATACAATGAAAACCAATGCTAATTTATTCATGACTTGTTTTTAATGTACCATCCCATATTAAGGAACATTTTCTATTTTAATCAGCTGTCACCATAGGCACAGTTGTATTTCTTGTCAAATCCATTTTAACTAACACGCTTTTCTTTCTTTGCAAGCTGTGCAGCTGCCATCGGCACAGAATCCTACAGCTCAGCCCCAACAATGATTTGAGAGGATGTGTTTTATTAGTCGATATCCAATGGAGTTGTTAATCATAAAGGACTGATCGAACCAGGAGAGTTTCATGTTAATGTCAGATGCAAAGGAATCCCAACACTTAGTGATAGGCAGAGCAGTTAAGAGATCTTTCAAAAGACCTTGCCCAAAGAAGGTGTGTTTCATCAAACATTACCGAGCATTTCAATATTGAGCCAAAGTAAAATATTTACAGTATCGATCAGTCAACTATTTAACTGTGGCCCCTGTGTACACTTCCGCTGTAAATATGGTTCCTGTGTGTAAATGAAGGGTATGTGTGTACACAAGAATTTTGTGCTGAGCCCATCATGAAGTGCGGTTGCTTGTAAGACAACAGTTCTGTCTATCTCTGTACAAATACGGTTCACTTGGGTTTCCCCGAATGCATTTATTTGTGTGTGAGCCTTTTTCTGTACAGTATAAATTGTGCATGCGTGTAGGTGTGTTTTGCTTGCGGTGCTGAGCTGTGTTGATGTAGTACCTCATTATCTGCTGTGGACACTAATCTCCTTTGTTGCAGTCTTTCATCCTTAGTGCAGGATTTATAGAGGTCCTTGCTTACTCGCTTTACATGTTGCCGGTGCCATACGTCGAGCTGCCATTGGCTGAAGCTACTTCCTGGTCTAACTCCTCTTCACACTCTTCTCCCGTCCCTTAGGGTACATGTAGTTATGGTCTCACCTATCAGGTAGCAGGCATACGGTTTGTTGTCTGACGTAATTGCAGGAAGGCTAACGGCGCCTAGCAGTGACATTATGTTGTAAGTAGGGTAAAAATCGGAGTGCTGACTGGAGAGAGTGGCAGATGCTTGTGAACAGCTGAACTGAGATTAAAAAGAACCACTGAAAGAATATGTTTTCATGTAATTTTACAATGATGCTGAGAAAAAAGGAAAACAGAAAAATCCAGAATATTGTGCAGTCGCAAAGGCTACATTCTTGAGATAATATTCAGACTGATCTGGCTTGACCTGATCTTAACTCATATCTAATGCAGTCTCCTGTTAGATTTTTTTGTTTCCTCAGCTCGACATTAAAGTTGAAATGCTAACAATTAGCATGGAATTAGCATGGGGTCCAGGCCTTAACATGCTAATTGTTAGCCTTGCAATTTTGAGGTTAGCACTGCCTAGAAAGTAGCTTGCTGAGGCTGAAAAACCAACTAAATTTTCTACTACCTGTATTTTGGTTACTAGCATGCCAAAGCTAGCTAGATTAGCTGTTGATTTGTCTTGACATCCTCTTTTCTATTCATTGGCAGAGTAGGCGGCGTAGTACTGCCTCCAACTGTGGACTGGCTGTCACTGCTGGCTACGGCTACAACAGTGTTTTTTTGGGCAATGGTTAGCTTTAGCAGGGATATTTAGCCAGTATTGTTATCAGACTGTATCTTTTCAATTAAATTTGATTTAATTTTGTTTCTATGTCAAATGGACTTGAAATTACATGTGTTGTAATTTGGCGTTATATAAATTAACTGAATTGAAATGAAACTGATTTGTACGGGTTCACACTTAGCAACAATTAGTTCAAATGTGAGTTTGAACTAAGTGAACTAGTTCAAACTAGTTGAAATAATGAGCTATGTCTCAAAAGAGTCTCAAAATGAAGTAGTTCATGTCTCTCATGTTCATTTCTCTAAAATTCATTTTATAATTTCCCTGGAATTATCCTACTTAGATGGAACATAGTGCGACGTAGAGTGGAGTGGAAAGAACTGGAACATAGGCACCACATCCTTTCATGCAATCAGAGTGTTGACAAGTTTCATTGTGTACCACTTCTATTATTCTTACACTATTCTATTGTTTACAGGCTCCTCTAAAGTTCATAAATGATCACATTTTTCATAAAACCTTTACAAGAAGGGATGTAAAAATGTCAATTTTTCTCTTTGTCGTCATAAATGTATTCTCACGAACAACAGTCACACAGTGATTGTGCTACCAAGCCAACCTTCCTCTTTGTATCCGATGTTGAGGAAGTCCATGCAATCTCCAGATCCACAGATGTACTGTGTCTGAATGTCAACAAACCGCTTGGAAAGGGCAACAACAGAACAATTGATCCCTTTAAAACGTATCGCCTGTGTAGCCTAACTGTAATTGTAATGTGAGATCCAGTACAGAACTGAATAAATCCACAAAATGCTTTTTTTTTTTCAAACAACAGCTTGGCACAGTGACTTCTAAGAGTCTTTGATGCTCACATTAAAGTTTCCAAGTTTTGCAAATACAGATGATTTAAAAAAATAGTTACACACCACAATGACTCAAAAATCTGAAAATATCCTCTCAGCATTTCTGTTTGTATACTGGTTAGACAAAACAAAATGCTCCTTCTTAAACTGAAATATATACATTTGATATTTATTTTGCTAAATTGATGCTATCCCAGATTATTCTCGTTTGAATAATTCCTATAAATTGTGTGCAAATCTCGAATAAAGTTAGCCATTCCAGACAGTAAGTTTCTGATTTCAGACTCCAAAACAAAAATGTTTCAAGCAAATTTCTGGGAAGCTCTGGGGAGAAAGGCTTTTTGCCACTGTATGCGTGGTTTTATATGAATCAACCATATAATTGTGTACATAAGTGTTATTTTACAATAAAGAATAGAATGCATTTGAACTGCCCATGCCAGTCATCAAAGCTAAAACAAACCTGGCTAGAACATTTAAAAAGATTGGGCCACCCCTATCTAATTCCTCATCATGGTTTGGCTCTGATCTCTAGCCACCCTCCATCCCACATTGTTTTACTTATACACTGTAAAACAGCTTTACAGTTGTTACTACAACCGCGATTGTTGTCTGTATTTAAACCTCCATAACTTGATCCATTTTAGAGCTTTTTACTTTGTTAGAAAGGTCAGACCTTTATCTACGACACTGGGGGGCACGTTGTAACTGAACATGTGTTTCCCTTGTTCCTTAGACAATCGTGAAATTGATCTGACTTTATCTAATCCAGCTTTTATCTGACCATAAATTCAAGTTGTAGGCATGTTCTTTTTTCTTACAACATATATAAGTTGGTGTTGTCCTATTCTGTGTATACATTTCAAAATGAAGACTAATTCCAAGTTAAATATGAGAATTTCTGGGCGGTTTTCTTAGCATTTTGACTCTCCTGCAGACCCTCAATAAGGAGTTAAGAAGTGTTGCTTCTCCTGCCACTATTTATAATGTTTCAGTTTGTTTGTGTGTGTGTGTAATGTGAAGAAACCACGTCAGTTTAAATGGAATAGAAAAGACAAGCGAAAGAGCCATTTAGTAAATTTTCAGGGCTTAAAAATGACAAATAAGTGTGATGATATGAATGGCACATGAGAAATGGCTAAAGTTCTTATGAAAATGCTTTATAATGGTGTCATCAGGAGAAAGCGACACAGAGAACTGAGCAGGGCTTAGACAGGCAATCAGAGAGTGCCGGACAGTCTCAGGTAAGTTTGTTGATCTGTTATCAGTGTTCTGAAATATCCCAGCCAGCATGTCCATGTGGGGCCCATAAGGTTTAAATTTGGGCTGCAGATAAGGGTCCCAAGTGGGTTTGTCCGCAGTTTCCACGGTGGCCCCCCCTTTGTTTGCCCATATGGGTTTCAAGTTGCTGTGTGGCTTTCGTTGGACTTTGCATTTAGCCAATTTGAATGTGAACATTATTTTACTTTGTGTGATGTGTTTATCTGTATTGCCTTTGGAATAATTTAAGGGTTAGGGTAACCCTAACCCCTAACCTTTGAAACCCATATGGGCAAACACAGGTGAGGCCACCGTGGAAATTGCGGACAAACCCACTTGGGACCCTTATCTGCAGATGGAGCCAGACAAAAAAAAAAAAGACAAAAGTCTTTTATTTTCCTGAGTTTTGGTAGTTCTGAGTAAGGAATATAACCTTAGGTCTGTTCTAAGAGACACACTGGTCAGATTCTGTGTGATGGAAGGAAGGATCAGAGTCAAAAAGAAAACTTGAGGCTTCAAGTGACAGCGCAGCTGAATAAGCTCGCTGAATGATGATGTTTGTTGTGCCCCAACACTCAAGGGAAATATCCGCCCATGTCCCAAACCGTCAGAAATGGGGGAAAAAAATTGCAAAATACAGTAATAAAGAAAACATATGGAAATTGCCCGATGGCACAGGTATTTCAATCCTTACCCCAAAAAAACCAACTGTTCTAAAAGCATTGTTATTTAATCAGTGAGAACGGATCAGTCCTCTCACTGTCACAGTCTGTGGTTATTACAAATAGCCTACTCTCTAGGGATGGGAATCGAGAACCGGTTCTTGTTGAGAACCGGTTCCCAGTGTTTCAATTCCTTGGAATCGTTTGGCGATTTTGCAAACGATTCCCTGATCGATTCCAGTGGGCGCAAATGACGTCACCACGCAACGTTGCATGGCGAGTCCAGCGCAGCCAGCAGCCAACAGTAGGGTGACCATACGTCCGTATTTCCCGGGACATGTCCGTATTTCACTTCCTGTCCCGGGCGTCCCGTGAAATACGGACATGTCCCGGGAAATACGGACGTATGGTCACCCTAGCCAACAGTAAACATGGCGCCCAAGCGGTACAAACACTCGAAAGTTTGATTACACATCCCTAAAAAAGACGACAACAGGGCAACTTGTAAAGTGAATATTTCACCAAAGGGAAGAAATACTACCAACATGCAATAACTATGAATGAATGATTAACGTTTGTGAATCTAAACCCAGCAACGTTAGCAACGTTAGCAACGTTAGCATGACCTCGGCTAACACTGCAGGTAACTAACAAACTAACACTGCCTATCATGTTAGCACCATTTGCCTCATTGTAAAGCCTGCTGTTAGTAACGGTTAAGGTTAAATGAATGCCTTCTCAGGTATTACATTTAGATGAAATCATGAGAGACAGAGCCTGACTGGCTCAGAGCCAGAGGCTGGTGGTACTACCCCCAGTTCACCTCTACCTCCAGCTTCTCCTTTCACCAGAGCAGGAAGAGTTAAATTACCCAGGCCAGGGTAGACCAATGTGGACCTCACCGTTGTTGGGTTTGTAAGGTCATGATTTGTGTTACTTCTAAACTAAACAAAGTTGATGCATATCGACCGGTTTGTTGTCCTTTTTCTCCAAATGAGAATCGATAAGGGAACTGATAAGGCAAGGCAAGGCAATTTTATTTATAGAGCACAATTCATACACAGGGCAATTCAAAGTGCTTTACATCTACATAAAATCACAAGAAGGCAATAAAACCATTAAAAAGGAATAAAAAAATAAAAGAAAGAAATTAAAAATGAAAGAAATTTAAAACCCATTAAAATAATCATTAAGTAATTAAAAAGTGAAGAGTGCAGATAAAATACTTTCAGGTGTCATATGCACAGCTAAATAGAACTGTTTTCTGCCTGGATTTAAACATTGTCAGAGTTGAGGCCTGTCTCACATCTTCTGGAAGGCTGTTCCAGATTTTAGGGGCATAAAACTGAAACGCAGCCTCACCTTGTTTAGTCCTGACTCTGGGCCCCAGCAGGAGACCCCTCCCTGAGGTTCTCAGAGCCCGAGTTGGTTCATATGGCTTTAACATGTCAGAGATATACTTTGGCGCTTGACCGTGAAGAGACTTGTACACAAGCAGAGCTGTTTTAAAGTCTATTCTCTGAGCGACAGGAAGCCAGTGCAGAGACCTGAGCACTGGACTAATATGGTCGTATCCTGGTTCTTGTCAGGACTCGAGCAGCAGCGTTCTGGATGTACTGCAGCTGTCTTATAGCCCGTTTAGAGAGCCCATTGAGCAGGCCGTTACAGCAGTCTAACCTGCTGGAGACAAACGCATGGATCAGTCTCTCTAAGTCTGGTTTAGACACTATTCCTTTGATTCTGGCAATGTTTTTTAGATGGTAAAAAGCTGCTGATGTTACAGATTTAATGTGGCTGTTAAAGTTCAGGTCTGAGTCCAATATTACCCCGAGATTTCTAACTTGATAGTTAGGTTTTAGAGAGAGAGTCTCAAGGTGACTGATAACACTTTCTCTTTCTTTCTGTGGGCCACAGACAATGATTTCAGTTTTGTCTGAGTTTAGCTGGAGGAAATTGTTTTGCATCCACACACTGATCTGTTCGATGCAGCGACACAGTGTATCTACAGGCCCGTGTTCTCCTGCCGTCATTGACACGTAGATCTGAGTGTCATCTGCATAATTGTGGTAGGACACATTATAGCTGCGTATTAGCTGGCCTAGTGGAAGCATGTACAGATTGAACAATACGGGTCCCAGGATTGACCCCTGGGGAACCCCACAGATCATAGCCATTTGGTCTGAGACACAGTTACCAATTTCAACAAAATATTTCCTGTCCTCCAGATAGGACTTGAACCAGTTTAAAGCACGACCAGAGATTCCCACCCAGTCTTCTAACCTCTGTAATAAGATCGCATGGTCAACTGTGTCAAAGGCAGCACTCCAGCAGAACTAAGACTGTGACTCTACTTGCATCTGTGTTCAGGTGGATGTCATTTGTCACCTTGATCAGAGCTGTCTCAGTGCTGTGGTGGGGCCTAAAGCCTGATTGGAAAGTATCAAAAGCATTGTTAGACAGGAGAAAGTCACTAAGCTGTTGGTATACAACTTTTTCTAGGACTTTGCCTAAGATTGGCAGGTTTGATATGGGCCGGTAGTTGTTCAGTACTGTGGCATCAAGACTGCTCTTCTTTAGAAGAGGCTTAATGACAGCAGTTTTTAAGGCCTTTGGAAATGTTCCAGTCTGGAGTGAGATGTTGACTAGATGAGCGAGTTGTGGTAACAAACTGCTCAGCACAGACTTTAGGAATCTAGTGGGTAACTCATCAAGGCAGCACGTTGATGAACTCAGACTGCTGATGGTCTCTTCGACTGTTTTGTCAGTAACAGGTGTGAAATGTGTCAGCTCTAGGTGTCTAGCTGGCTGCAGAGTAGTTATTTGTGTTGTGGAAATTATTGCATTTTTAATGCCTTGAACTTTGTCATTAAAGAATATTGCAAACTCATTACACTTGGATGTAGAAATGAGTTCTAAAGGCAGTGAAACTGGAGGGTTTGTTAATCTGTTTACTGTAGCAAACAGGACACGAGAGTTGTTACTGCAGTTTTTGATGATTTCAGAAAAATAACTCCCCCTTGTTCTACGCAAAGTCTGGTTGAACACACATAGCTTTTCTTTGTAAGTCTCATAATGAACCTGGAGCTTTGACTTGCGCCATTTCCGTTCGGCTCTCCCGCACTCCCTTTTCTGTGCCCTGACCGACTCTTCTTTCCTCCATGGCGCCCTTTGCCTACTTTTAACCATTCTAACCTTGACAGGAATAAGATAAAGAACCGAATTGTTAAGCAGAATGAAAAATGGCATTGGAATCGTAAAAATCTTATCAATTCCCATCCCTACTACTCTATCCAAGAAAACAAAGTTTGAAGATGTCACCACTGGATTATTCATTATTACACTGTATAGCACAGACACTTGAACCCAAACACGCCTCATTCACACGGGCGATGAGACGCACAGTCCTGCTCCCCGACACACACACACACACACACACACACACACACACACACACACACACACACACACACACACACACAGATGAGCACGCGCAAACACACGCAGATGCAGCAGGAAGCAAGATAAACGCACACGGGGGTTTGGTGTCCTACTTTCCATCTGTGGAGAAGCTATTCTCTGTTTCTCTCTTGCTCACTCCTTCACTCACATACTCATCTCGGGGTGGGAGGCGGCAGCGGTGTGGGTCTCATCGCGGTCACGTGACGCACACTGCTGCTGTTGTTGCAGTTCTTGTGCGTCGGGATAGCGCTGGAATTCGTATTTGTGTGCATCGCTGCTCATGTGCAGAGATTTGACTGTGTGCATGCTATTACGTGAGATGTATGTCCAGGCTGTGAGTGTGTGTGCGCGCGTGTGAGGGGATGTGTGCACTCGCTCGCTGTCAGGCTGCTCTCTGCCTCCTCTTCAGTGTTTGTTTCACCATCAGAGTGTGATCTAATACAGGGATTACTATGGGATTAAGTGAGCCTCTTATAAAATAACAGCTCACTGCTCCATATCACCACAACAAGGGCCATTTGCTCTGCTCTAACAAAATGCTCTCACAATGTCTCATAGGGGTGAAACACCGGGTTTTAGAAAGGAGTGAGATGTGTGCTAACAGTATAGAGGGACGAACCAAAAGGAAAAGTGACAAAATGTTCACAAGGAATACATTTTTCTCAATAAGTGTGAAGTATAACAACAGCGTTGGGTTGTGTAGGAGTTTTAATACCTAAACAGATATCAGTGTACATGTAAATGTAAATGTATTTTATTCATACAGCCCTTTACAGACAATCATTACGATGTGCCAAAGTGCTTTACAGCAGGTAATAAATAAAGAGAATAATAAGTAAAAACAAATAAAAACAATAAAAGAACAGTGAAAGCAATAAAATAAAACAAAATCGAATAAGATGAAAAAAGATAAAAGTGCCATCATACTACTGTGAATCTTCTTGATTTAAATCTGCTTAAAAAAACAGCAGAATTATATTGTCTCACATCTACTGCTCCTTTTAGCAACTCCACGCTTGCCATTTTTCTCTTTACAGTACGCCTCTTAAATGTTGTGATTCCCTCCCACTGCTCTCATGAGTGGTGTTACAGCCACCACAGGAAGATTTTCCCTTTCTTTGTTTTTAATACAAAGAGCTTAAATAAACCAACAGTGCACTTCCTGCCTGGTCACAACCCAAAAAAAAGAAAGAAGAGAGAATAACAGGTGGTGAGGATAGTAGAGTTTGTTAAGATCAGAAGAGAACTAAAGAAGACGGGACATATATTCACCTAGTTCCAGAGTGTTTTCTGAACCTCATTGAGCTTCGTTGGGCCATATGTTGACGTTGTGACGTTTCTGCTGCCCTCTTGTGACCACAAAGATGAGTGAACGCATCTTCTGACTTGTGGAACCTGAAACAAGGGGCACCACAATCGTAGGAAAGAAATTCTTCCATTTGTTCCAGGAAAGAAAGTACATTTTGAATTGTCTAATTTCATCAACATGAATAATCCCTTCTAAATTAAATGGGCGATGCATATTTAGTATTTCATTACAAATAAAATTCTCAGGAAACTGGACTGGTCTATATATTTTTCTGGTTTCTTATGATTATACTGTCATTAAACTTCTAAAAAGGCTCTTAATTTTACCAACAGGGGCTCTTAGCATGGAAAATCTGTTACATCACAACCCTTTTACACATAACGCTATTACATGGAACAATAAAGGTATTAACATGGGAGAAGATCTCTTGTTTTTTACACAGTTTAGAATTCAGATGAGTAAACTTAATGGTAAGGTCCATCATGGTAAGGCAATTTTATTTATAGAGCGCAATTCACAAGGCAATTCAAAGTGCTTCACAGCTACATAAAATCACAAGAAGGCAATAAAATCATTAAAAAAAATAATAATAATAATAATAATTAAAAATAAATAAATAATTAAATAAAAATGAATAATAATAATAATAATAATAATAATAAAGAAACATTAAAAATAATAATTAATTAATTAATTTAAAAGTGAAGAGTGCAGATAAAATACTTTCAGGTGTCATATGCACAGCTGGGTGCATAAAGGTCACTGGGTCGTTATTTAGGAACAAAAGATTTAAGTGAGAAGCAAAGTATTGAAATTTTGTGCTGGAGGTCTGTCCCTTCTAATGAAAAGCCACTTTCAGTTTTAAGAAACACCAACAATAGAATCATTTTTGATTTTACAGTAACAACGTGAATGCAACAAATGTTACATGTACGTAACGTGTTTTGTGAAAGAAGGAAAATCTCTCTGCTGTGGAAGGCATTATGGAATGATCTTTTTATGGACGTGGATCAGAGGAAAGCATAACCTCATAACCTCCTTGTATTTCAAACAAATGGAAAGAAAAGTTACAATTTGACACAGTATGTACCCAACAAATGTGTGACCTCCCAAATTCGTACACATTAAAAACGTTTGCATTTTTGTTTTTTAATGATGACCCAGAATCCTTGACTGTTTTTGGAGATTTGGACTGCTGCTTGAAGTTTTCCCCAGCGCATCCCAAATATTCCTAATGAGGTTATTTTTTGGACTCTGCGGTTGCCAGTCCACGTGTGGAAAAGATATCTCAGGCTCCTGGAACCACTCTTTTTCTGGAGGCTACTCCCAATCACTTGCGTTCTCTTCACCTCCTGTGTGAAACATTACAATAAGTTCGACTGTTAATTGTCTCTGATTTCAGTTCAAACGTGATCTTAGATCATGAAACATTCAAGATTTTTCACATTCCTGACTGGACAGTTCTCCACTTAAAGCAACTGAAACGTTGTAATTATTGCAGTTTTTTTTTCCAGGGTTAGTCTCCTATCTGTTTGCTTCGCTACATCCAGGTGGTGACTTTTTAATTTTTTTTTTTTTTCATTTTTATCAGGCATTGTATTTTTTCCTTCTCGCTTAGTCCTCATGGTGGTATATTTAATTAGCTCCCCATTTAATGGATTTGTGTTTTAAATAACTTATATTTCATGATAGATTCTTTCTCTGAAAATTCAATTTATAGCATGTTTATATGTGTTGTAAATTGAATTGCTCTTCAGTTATTGACAGAAAAAGATCTTTGAAGGCAGCTTTCTAATGTCTTTTTTTTGGAGAATAGATAGACAGATAGATAGATAGATAGATAGATAGATAGATAGATAGATAGATAGATAGATAGATAGATAGATAGATAGATAATTACTTTATTCATCCCAATTTGGGAAATTGCTGTGTTGCAGCAGCATACAGTAAAATATATGGAAACAATTAAAGCGAAAACAAGCACTTAGAATAAAATAAAATAAAATAAAATAAAATAAAATAAAATAAAAATAGTGAATAAACATTAGGTATATACAAAAAAATACAACAGACAGGCATTGTACTCACTGCTGTGTTTTAGCTTTACACTAGTATTTCATGTTCCGGAATTATAATTTTTTATTGCATGTATTCCTCTGTATTCCATATTATTTTTTTGTGATGAACATAATGTGCGCATGCGCTACTGGTTATTCATCGTGTGGGAAAAGTAAAATAAGAAGTGCGTCGACCTCGTCGTCATCGGCTCGCGCAGCTGAAGCACGAGGAATCTGCTAATCTCAATTAGCAGAATGTTAATTGGGAAAAAAAATTGGTCTCTCCCACACAAGTTTTTTCTCACTAATAAAGTCAAATAAGTCTCTTTTAAATTAATTCATGAATTTTATCCAACTAAGCACTTTCTTCAGAAATATAAAGCTGATATTTGATATTTCCTGTTCTTTTTGTAAGCTTTACCCAGAAACATCTGCTCATCTGTTTTGGAACTGTACATGCTCGAAGAAGTTCTGGAAAGACATCGTTGCTCTGACATCCAACTGTATCCAGCCAGATTTCCTTCTTTTCTTTGCAAATTTTTTGTTTGGTATCACAGATTTCAAGGCGAAAGATTCCTCTCCCACATACCTTATCAATCTAATATTGTTGCTTGCTAAATTTCATATTCATAAAAGTAAAATAATGCACAGAAAACCACTTTTTGCCCTCTTCGTAATAGATGTAAAATCTTGACTCAATTTCGAATTCAATTAACAAAAAGGCTATAAAAACAATAAGTATTTGGAAAGACTATAACTTATTTTTGTAACTCGCATTTACTTGTGTAATTTTTTCCCTTTTTTCTCTCTCTTCTGTTCTAACAGTTTTCTATCGTTGTATTTATTAACTATGTTCTTCTTTCATTTTATGTCCTTTGTTCATTACTGTACACTATTTCTTTCATGACTGCTGTTACTGTGATATTGTGAAGATAAATAAAGTTTATTTAAAAAAAAAAAAAAAAGGAAATCTAACACGGAACACGGAACACTCCCGCTTATGAAAATGTCGAGCAGATTTGTTGAAGAGATCTGGGTGGATTTGGATGAATATATATGCACAAATCCCACATGGGCTGAATGCTACGCTGCTTATACCGCTGATATGGACGGAATGTTTCCAGAAGACACCGACCCGTTTGTAACGGCGATGGAGTCCGAGTCGGACGAGTAAGTACGGCCGCAATATTACCGCTGTTCCCCCTCCAGTAGCTTTGGCGTCACATTTTACCCTCATATGAAGGTGATAAGGGTACTGAGGGAAAAAAATTAACAAAGCTAACCACTGCTTACTGTGGCAAATAAGCTATAAAAGCGAGTCACACTTGACTAGCAACAGGACCGCCATGCTGGAGTTTTTTTTTATTTGGTGCAGAAACAGTTAGCCAGCATCCTTGTCAAGGTTAGCTAACCATACCTAACAATAACTATTTAGTCTTAAGTTTGCAGTTGGCCCACGTAGGAAAAATATATTTTACATCCTTTAATATGTAACAGCGTATGATTTGTAGTGTCCATCGAGCAGCTAATAGTTAAAGCATTAGCATTTTCAAAGCTAATCATGGACTTCGTGGTCACCATGGATAGAGCTTGAAAGTCCCGCCCCCTTTTTTGCTTTTTTTTCCTACTTCCGTCGTCCCCATGGGACCTCATGCCTGGATCTATTGACATGGGCAGGATGATGTCTTCTGTTCCCAGTCATTATATGCCTTTTTACAGTACACGCATGATGTTCTGGGGTTAAATATGGATGAGTTCATGCAAAAACATTGGCGTTTTGTCGTAGGAGTGCCTGGTTAAACGTTGTAAAAAAAAGTTAGGGTAAAAAGACTACATTGCGTCGCATATGCTACGTCACTGATCATATTTCCCACCATGGACGAAGCCAGACATATCACCACCAGCATAGCAGAAGCTCTCCACGTGCCCTGACTGGTAGTGGTTCTCTCCTCGGCTCACAAGTTTTCGTTCGCCCTCGAAAAACTGAGTGAAACTGGCCAACGACAGCGCCATGATTGCTCTTCTTCTTCCACTCCTCCGCGCGCCCAAACGTGATGACGTTTATTTTCCGTGCCAAACGCTACATGCTGTAGTTCGAGAAATGCTCAGAAAAATAACTTAACAATGAGGCACTTATGCCCGCTAAACTGTTACGCTACTGGTATGAAAAAATATTAAAAAATGTCCTACACAACATATGTGAAATGCAAGACTCAATTCCATCAAGCGCAAAAAATAGTTTTATTCCGTCATGGCTCCGTCATTGACTTGAATGTCAAATTATTACACTTCCGTGGTCCCGAGGGGAGGAAGTTGAATGACGTCAAGGAGGCGGGACTTTCAAGCTCTATGTAGGCTTTTATATTGGTCACCCAGGAGCATGATTACGGTGGCCGACACGTGCAAACGGTGAAACAAATCCAACAGTAAAACGCTGCAAGAGAAAAATGCGACAATCACAAAAACGACCGGAGCACACGTGCTGCACTAGGGGGTCTCGACCTGTGGGATAGGGCATCGACTATGGGAGATCTACCATATTAATGAAAGAGAAGAAAGTCAAAAGGTATGTTCACGTTTATGTCTTTTTTAAACACTTGGCCGTAATCTTTCACCTTATTATAGCGACATAACTCCGCTGCTCTTCTATAATAAGGTAAAAGATTACGGCCAAGTGTTTAAAAAAGACATAAATGACAACGTACCTTTTAGCTTCTCTCTTGCATGTGTTTTGAGGTTTGCAGCGTTTCTCTCTTGCATGTGTTTTGGGGTTTGCAGCGTTTCTCTCTTGCATGTGTTTTGAGGTTTGCAGCGTTTCTCTCTTGCATGTGTTTTGGGGTTTGCAGCGTTCCTCTCTTGCATGTGTTTTGGGGTTTGCAGCGTTCCTCTCTTGCATGTGTTTTGGGGTTTGCAGCGTTCCTCTCTTGCATGTGTTTTGGGGTTTGCAGCGTTTCTCTCTTGCATGTGTTTTGAGGTTTGCAGCGCTTCTCTCTTACATGTGTTTTGGGGTTTGCAGCGTTCCTCTCTTGCATGTGTTTTGGAGTTTGCAGCGTTTCTCTCTTGCATGTGTTTTGGGGTTTGCAGCGTTTCTCTCTTGCATGTGTTTTGGGGTTTGCAGCGTTCCTCTCTTGCATGTGTTTTGGAGTTTGCAGCGTTTCTCTCTTGCATGTGTTTTGGGGTTTGCAGCGTTTCTCTCTTGCATGTGTTTTGGAGTTTGCAGCGTTTCTTTCTTGCATGTGTTTTGGGGTTTGCAGCGTTTCTCTCTTGCATGTGTTTTGGAGTTTGCAGCGTTTCTTTCTTGCATGTGTTTTGAGGTTTGCAGCGTTTCTCTCTTGCATGTGTTTTGGGGTTTGCAGCGTTTCTCTCCTACATGTGTTTTGATGTTTGCAGCGCGTGTGCTCCGGTCGTTTTTGTTATTGCCGCATTTTTCTCTTGCAGCATTTTACTATTGGATTTGTTTCGGCGTTTGCACGTGTCGGCCACCGTAGATAAGATCTCTCAAGGCCAAATTAAGGAACTTCGGTGCATCTGTTATTATAATAACATATGAAACACTGAACCATCCCTTCTAAAAGGAAAGTTGTTGTATATAAACTACAGGCCAAATGAAACCATGAACTTTTTTTTTTTCGTAAAAATTTGATCTCGCTTCCAAACTTTTAGCCTGTAGCATAGTTAAGTGGGGGTGAAAAAACCCAATTAAAAACGTATTAAATGTCAATGGTAGCCTTTTTTCACAGGCTAATAATTAATAACAATTAATATACCGATGCGACTGGTAGCATGAGATTGCTAATGGATGTCAACAGAGGAGGGGGGCGCTTGTGGGTCCTGACTGACGTGCCAACGCACCAGCAGAGCATTCTGGGATTTGTAGAATTAGCGGCGCATGCGCAGTCTGCTGGCGGGCCAGCTCTAGTAGACATTGTATTATCTCTCAGGGCAACAATAATTACGCCCTCTGGCCTGAGTTTGACGTCTGTGCGACATCATGTGATGTGTTTGAAATGTTGCAGCGATTAGTCTATTGATCTTGGTTTAGTTTCACAATATGAATCTAGGCTCTATATGAATGAATTGGATTATTTTATAAATAATTATGATTACAATGAATTGAATTCCAATTGCTTGAATTGGACTTTATTATTTAAGTGCCTAGAGATGACATTTGTTGTATTTGGCGCTATATAAATACAAATGGATTGAAATTAATATACTTACACCCAGGGGTGGAGCAGCGATTTTAAATGTGGGGGTGTTCCAGGGGGGGCACATGAGCGCCACATCAAGCCCAGAGACACGACGCTGAAGTTGGCATCCGATTCGCAAATGAAATGGATGGGCATAAAGGGCCATTTCACTGCATTTTTTTGCATTTTGATCGCCCTAAACTAGGTCCTGTATAGAAACTACAATAGCTACACTGCTCAAATCTGGATAGAATTATTCTAAAGAGGCTATAGATTCATTAAAACCTTGTTTGGGATTTGTGAAACCTTTTTCTGATTTGGGAAAATGCAGAACAGGAACATTTCACTGCATTTTTTTGCATTTTGATCGCCCTACACTGGGTCCTGTATGGAAACTACAATAGTTACACTGCTCAAATCTGGATGGAATTATTCCAAAGAGGGTACAGGGTCTTTAAAACATATTTTATGATTTGTTAAAACTTTATTTGGTCATTGAAAATTCAAAAAGATGAAATCATCTTGCTGTAAAAGTGGGGGTGTCATGCCCATGTTACACCCCAATGGAATACAAAGAATTTGTTATCACAAATTATGCATGTATTTTCCTGAAAAACAATCGAATGTGAAAATGGTTCAATCAATCCTTATTAATCCCCATCCATCCTTATATGTTTTTATTATATATCTTAAAATCTAAACTGCCACACAGTCTTTGTTTCTTATGAATTTCTGTAAACCACAATAGAAACTCGGGATTCAGAACTAACACATTGGGACAGTTTACAGCAGTCTTTCAAACCCTTCCTGTCTGTGTACGTAGTTTCACACCAGAGGAGAAGAAACCTGTTGATCCCGAGGATGAAGAATGGTGTCTCCCTGCTGCTTCCTGTCATCGAGATTTGTCTGCATCAACCAATGCCCGACTCCCGCGCCATGCAACTTCTTTGCCCTCACTCTCCAGAGTTCCCAGGGCCGGACGCAACACCTCAACTCGAATGAGTGCTCGAAGATTGCCGAGATCCACCGCACGGCGTTCTTACAGAGGTCAAAGAGCGCCTGGTTACACGGGACGCAGCTTCAGCGGGTGTCATACAGGATACAGACCAAGAGAGTACACGCCTGCACGCTACCCCAGAAGAAGGTACAGGCCAAGAGAAACATCATGGCGTCACCTTCCTGTGGTCATCCAGCCCACCAGGTGGTACCAGGTTGTCGGGAGTAGGCAGTGTAGCCACTGCAAAGCCCGGGGGTATTACCAGATGACGTCCTGGATGTGCAAGTGCTGCAAGGTTCCTCTGTGTCTGAGACCATATAGAAACTGCTATGCCAAGTGGCACGGGGAGAGTTTTTAGCTCAGGGGGCTGAAGTTGGTTCTCAGTGAGAAGTGGTAATGTTTATCCTCCAATGACAAGAGGAGTTTTTTTTTTTTTTTCTGTAATATTTGTTGGTCTTGAGGACTTTGGCTGTTAAATTTCTGCTCTTTAATTCAAGATATTATTTTGGTGAGTGTAGCGGTTGTTGCTAGTTACCACGTCTTTGTTTTCGTGTTTCTGTGACTTGTTGTTTAAGGATGGCCGTTAGCTTGCTTCCTGTAAGCAAAAACTCGTGCAGAGTAAAAACAGACGTAGTATTTGAACTTGGTTAAATTACAAACATGAACAGGTCGAGGCTGTAATCTGTTAGTGTTCTTGAAAGGATTTCAGATGGGTTCAAATGACTTTCACAGGTCCTGTTTGTTTTTTTCATATGTTTGGACAAAGTGTGAAAAAGTCAAATAAATAAAAGTTTTAAAGAAATTAAATCAAAACCAGTATGATTATTGTTAGCACAGTCCAACTGTACAGGCCTGGTGAGCCACTGTGCCCAAGAGAACCCTCTTCTCCTTCTTCTTCTTCTGCTTTTGGCCTCTCTCTTTATCTGGGGTCTAAAATGTGTTGTTTTGGGGGGGTTTCTGACTAAAACACCACACGTCAACTTGAGAGTTGATTAATGATCTGTGCCCACATTCCGTTCCATGTGTGTGAATTCAACTGACCGGATTCTTTTCTTTTTAAAAAAATCTAAAGTTGCTGATAACAAGTGGACATGGCAACTTTGGAGACGTGTTATAAAGCAGGCGTGTTTATTACCAGCTGCCATGAAAAGTCATAAGAAGGTTGCAATATTGCAATGCTCCACACAACCTGACCCTGTTATTGTTCCCTCTAAATGTTACCTGATTTGGTTAATTGTGACTATAAAATGCTGTTAGGCGTCATGTTTTATTAAACGTTATATAGTATCTTATTCAGGTTATTAATTAATATAGTTTTAAATGTAAGTCTGCAGTAGAAAGCTTTCTCTTAGTTCGGGAGAAATAGAAACGAATCCTGACAGATGGCGTCGGATTGATTTTAGTCCATTTATTCTTTACACCCGCGCCTGTTCAAATTCAGGGATTCACATTAATGATGCAGCAGTCCGAATTCACAGCTAAAATGATTAATCGCCGTTTTATTGGTGATTAATCGATAAGGAAAATGAAAAACTGGTATTGTGTCCCAGTTGTGTTGCACATTTGGTTTTTTGGAATAAAACTTAAGAACAGGGAGCGACTTGAAAAGCAGCGTTCCTGACTTTGGGATTAAGCATTTTATGTTGCAGTCATTTATTTTATTTTATTTTATTTTATTTACACATTTCTTTATGTAGAAGCTCCAGTGATATTGAATGTTGAATGTCCTGTGTGGCTACGGAGCCGGTCCGTATGCTCACGCTGCTTTGTGGATCTGGCAGCTGTCCACATCGTCAGTCTGGCTGCAGAAATCCACAGATCGGTGTATGCTTTCACCAAAGCTCTAATGTCCCACATGAGGCTGTGTTTTGCTTTCTTTGTTGTGTGTGTGTGTGTGTGTGTGTGTGTGTGTGTACACACATTTCGCTCTCTCCCCGGTGGTGCTGGGGTGTTTGGAAGGATAAACATAGCTGCGTTGGTGTAAAGCTGTTTTCTCCTCGGCTTTTGTAGCTTTAATCAAAAGCAATCTGGAGGAGGGAGAAATGGAAGGAAAAATAGGGGTGAGAGAGTTAGAGCGGGGGGGGGGGAAGACAGGAGCAGGAGGGAGAGATGGTAAAAGGAAGAGATTTGGTGGGGGGTGTTTTATTTTAGCTCTCTTTAAAGAGTCATCGGGGAGTGTTCAGGAGTAATGAGAACCCTGATGGCTGGAGGAGCGGGACTCACTCTAACCTCTGCTTGCTCTTCTCCATCCTCTCACTGTCTCCAACCTTATTTCCTCTGTCCACTCTCTCTCTCTCTCTCTCATTCTTCCTAATACGGCATTACATCCTTGTACAGCTGCGTTCACACTACAGACCTTGGTGTCTCAGTCTCTCCTCCTTTTCTGGGATGCAGTGATGGTGATGTGAATAAGGAACAGTGATCACATTTTGTTGTGATGCTCATTGTATGTGTGAAGTAAGGGTGGGACGATATGCTTTGGTCACGATTCGATTTGTATCACGATTCTTGATAATTGCGATTCGATATAACCAGTAATTGCAATTTTCTTCCTCCTTAAAAAACAAACAAGTTGAATCATACACTTCTAGAATGAATGTCGTTCCCATAAACGATGCACATCAGTCTGTGTCAGTCAGTCCAGCAGCTGACATTTATTTCAACTGAGACAAAAAGAGCTACTTAACATGTACAGCATCTTTTAAAGTTTACAGTTACAAAATGAATTGAAATGTCCACACAGCACAAATGTGGGCTAGTTTTAACATAACTTAATGTAATGAATTGATGAAGTTTTTCTGGACACGGATATGACGTAATATAATCGATTCAGGGGAGAAAAATCGATTTTTAAAATCATCCCATTAAAAATCGCGATATGTACATGAATCGATTTTTCCGCCCACCCCTAGTGTGAAGCCTTCAAAAAGTGACTTTAAGAGGTGCGTTGCCTCTTCAAAAAAGTCAAAGGATGTGACAAAAGACTATTTTTACCCCTCAGAGTTCCACCAGTAATGTCTTGACAGTGCATACGTTGCTATACTGAGCAGGTCATCAGCCAGCTGCCGCACTCAGCTGACACTAAATGTAACCTCGTCAGGAACCTGTGGGTTGCTTTTGCTCAGTGGCCGTTATAATACAGCGGTTCATTCAAACAGGATGGCTGCGTCTCAGAGCATGTGAACGGAGAGGAGCGAGCAAAATACAGTCGGAATATAGTGGAGTTTTTATTAAATGGCCGGAGCGATTGCTCCGTCCCGCTCCGATACCGCCCACACCACGAGTCTGGGGCATGCACAAATCCTCCCAGAATTCACCTGAGCCTTCAACAATTAACAAAACTGTTAGCCTACACTTCAAAAATCGTTCGCTGTGCCACACGACAAATTCTTAGCGCTCAGCTCCGTTCACACGCTCTGCTGCGTCTTAAGTGTTTCCTTTAATATCCTTTAATAGATAAATAACATGGTGTTCAGTCAGAGGCTTCTTCAGCTCAGCAGCAATAACCATACACAGTGACAGCTTATGATGATTAAGGTTAAAAAAAAAAAAGAAAGTACAATAATGAAAACTAGGTTGATTAGCAAAACAGGTCAGTATATCTCTGAGGGGAAAATGCCAATCAGGAGGATTCCTTTGCTGGACGTTCTCTTTCAGAACCTCACTAATAAACTTTTACCCAATGGTCCCACGAACAGAGGTCTTTATCCAAGGTAAATGCTTTCCAGAGCACCTCCCACTTTTACTGTGTGGATAAACTTCTTTTAAGTTGTTATGGACAGGATTACATGTGAGCACCTCTTTAAAAGCAGGCGTTTGGGCAGTTTGCTGGTCAGTAGTATCAGGTGTGTGTTAACATACATCTGCAACGGTCTTAGAGAAACAATTGTTGCTGCCCATCAACCAGGGAAGGAAAAACATTCAAGACAGTTGCCAGTCTTCCCAAGTTTTGCAAGTTCATCCCCAAGTCAGACTGTACAAGGCTCAAATAAATAAAAAGAAAGAGCTGCATCTCAGACTCTACAGGCCCCAGATAACAGGTTAAATGTCAAGTTCAAGACAAGTGCAATTAAAAAAAGAATGAACAAATATCGCTTGTTTTGAAGGGTTCTCTAGAAACATATCTCTAGAAAGAATATGGCAGCACGGCTTAGGTTTGTAGAATTTCATCCGAACAAACCACAGGACTCCGGGAACAGCGTGCTTTGCACAGACAACACCAAAGTGGAAATCATTGGCTATAATGTACAACACCACGTTGGACCAATAACAAAAACCTCATTCTAACTGTTTAGCATGGTGGTGCTGAGTGCTCTCGATCTATAAAATCATAAGAGATCCTAAGAGAGCTGTGCATAAACGAACGCATGCAAACCTGAGCAGCATAGTAAACAAGAAGGGGCCGTAATTCCTCCATAACCACGTGAAAGACTGATGACCTCATACGAAAAGCAATTCCAGTTATTGCTGCTAAAGGTGGTTGTACAAGCTATGAAATCATGGGGTGTGCTTAGTTTTTCACACGCTGTCTGCGTTTTAGCTTGTTTTTGTCGTTTGATCAATAAAGTCAGTGTAATCTGTCATTAGTTGTTCAGCTGAAATGGTTTCGCCTTAATTCTAAGAACTCCTGCCAGATGCATAAACAACGCATACAGCACGCAAACTGCTACTTTTTCAATACAAATATGTGCAATGAGAAGGTGCAAATTCTTCAGACCAGGCTAGCACACATTTTAAGAGCAACACAATTCTGATGTGAGATGTAAATTAAAAAGGGAGGCGACATAATTTAATATAAAACAGCAGAGCATGGACAAAGGGATTTTTTTTAATGAATCAAGGGCAGCTACACTGAAAAAAATGACTTTTTGGTGAAGTAAACTCTAGTAGAGTAACTGTCATAATTTCTACCTTGTATTTTTAAGATTCAGTAAGAACTTGAGCTTCTTAAGTAAAATTAAACATTTTATTAACGTAATACATGAATTATGGGGGAAGAGTAAGTTTTACTCAGGTTTCCTCATATAATTTAAATGTTTAATAGTTGTATGTACATAAACCTAGAAATACTACATAAACTTTACTCTGAAAGTGTATCGTTAAAATCTACTAAGTTACTTCATAACAGCAAATACTACAGATATATAAAATTTAGGCAAGACAAGTCAAGTTTATTTGTATAGCACAATTCAACTACAGGGCAATTCAAAGTGCTTTACAGATACATTAAAACAGTAGAAATAAAAAGCATGATTTAAATTTTAAACAAAAAAAGCAAGAAATAAGAACAATAGATAAAATCAGTAGTTAAAATGTGATTAAGTTTGAAACTCATTTACTTAAAATTATGTTGAGTATATGAGTAAAATGATGTTCCTGCCTATGAAAAACAAGTAGAGTTTACTTAATTTGTTAACTTAAAACTTAGATGTAATTAAGTAAATGTTACTTAATATCTTCAAAACTGTTATGTTTTATGGTGAGTAAAATTTACTTGATATTGCAGCATTAAATATTACTTAAATCATTTGAGTGCAAATACTTACAAAGGTTTTTTTTTAAGTATATCTTATGAGTTGTTTTTTTCACTGTATGTGTGTTATGGCTGTTAAAGATCTTGCCCATAAAACGAGAACTAAATTTAGCTTAAAAAGACAGCAAAACTTCTCTGATCTAAATGTGCATCTTGAGTGTTCTTCCTCAACATGCAGGACTGTATAGTACAGGCTTTACGTGCTTTGGTCCTCCACTGATAACTGTGACGCTCTTTATGTGTGACCCGTTGTGCACGTTTCCCCTCCATACAGTAAAAAAATAAAAAGTTTAACTTCTACAGGGTCCTTTCCCTGTAACGGAAGCCAGATGATCGTTTCTGTTTAGTTTTTTTTTCCCACTCAGCAGTTTCAGTTTCACATTTGGTAAAACTGTGCTTTTTATTTATTGTTGCTATCATTATCGGGTCTGTGTAATTGGTGCCGATAATGTTTTTTCATATGCAATTGACTAATTATTGAACTATCTGCTACCCTTCATGGCTAATGAATGGCCGTAAATCGGGTCTATGCACGTGTGTGTATAGTTTTATGTTGATTGAGATTGATAAAAACTATGTTTACCCACAGTTTTATGCATCGGGGGGCCTTAGTGAGAACCAGATGATTTTTTTTTATTATTGTTTTTTTTTCATTATACCTTGACGTGTAAAGCCAGCACGTCTTTTCAACCTTCATTCAAGCCATGCCTCCATTATTAAACGAGTTGAGCTTTGTCATTTGTAACTTTCAGACGTGGCTCGCCATCACTGCTCTTGTAGTGATGTTTTTCATTGATTTAAATTGAAAAGATCCAAAATCCACACTGCACACCGTCTGCTCTCCAGCAAACTTAACTGGTAAGGCTGGAGCTGCATTTAGCTGCGTTTTTATCTTTAACGATGATGGGGACAGAGCAGAAAGAATTGACATTAAACCTTCATTTGGTGACCAGAGACATGACTCAATGACCCTTTCGACGACATGACTCCCCTAAAAAAAAAAAAAAAAAAAAAATATATATATATATATATATATATATATATATATATATATATATATATATATATATATATATATATATATATAGTAGGGCTGGGCAACGATTACAATGTTTAATCTAATTAATCACATGATTTCCCTGATAAAACACGATTAATCGCATTTCTACGCAAAATCCAAAAATGAATCCAAAAGTAGCGTATAGCTTTAGCATTTAGCTTTATTTTAAATGTGCTGCCATATGAATGAAAGTGCCATAACATTTGTTGTGCAAACACACTTTTAACATCAGCATCTTTCTGTAGTTTTTATGTAGAAGCCTCGCTCCACTGTCTGTTTCCTTGAATGACTTGCTGCTATCAGTTGTGTGTTTTGCCTTTAAGTGATATTTTAGACTGGAACTACTACGCTGAGAAGACAATTCAACTTGGCTGTAAATGCAGGAGTTTTTTTAAAATTTATTTTGAAATACATGCTTTTATGTTGAAACAAGTAAAACAGGAAGTAACACCGGTTATCACCGTGAGCTTCACACAGAGACCGAGAAGCACCTGTAGCGGTGATGTCCAACTTTAAAATGAAAATGGCCGAGTAAAAGTTCCGTACCCTTCTCCATGTTTGGTGGTTCCGCAGCAGAAAGCAACAGACTTTTACAAAATAAAAACCTGTGCTAATGCGCGATAAAATAATTATCGCCGTTAAATAATTAACAAGTTAACGCGATAATAATGAGTTAACTCGCCCAGCCCTAAAATATATAATAACTAATGATGAAAACATGCATAAGTTGGTATGAACTTAATTAAGTTCAGCTTTACATCGCGATAGACTCGATGAGGTTTCACCTGTTAATACCTGCTATAAATGATACTTGATGTCATTCTTTTTCTTTGGAGTTTCAAAAACTGGCAAAAAAATGAAAGATCGTTTAAGAAGATTTTTCTTGTCCGTGTATAATAGTTTTTTGTGATTGTGACGTTTGGGGAGCAGATCTTTTTGTCCATCCAGAAACTTGTAATACAGCTCACTCGACTGAGCGCGTCTGATTTTCTCTGAATTTGGACTCTCATCAGCAATTTGCAACCAACGTATAGTCAGCATACATATGTGAGACGGCACAAATAGAAAGAGAGAAGACTGTAGATGTTTTTGGGGTTTTTTAACAGCAAAAGGAGTGTCCTTTAATCAAGCAGTTGGCTTCGTGTTCCTCGTTTTGGTGGCCGAAGGCGGCCCACGTTGGGAGCCAAGCTGCTCCCTGGTATAACTGCCAGGATGTGGATCTTAAAAGACTTCTATAAAAGCTCTTTTCCAAACGACTCATTGGCAGCGGTGCAGCTCTTTAGGAAGTGCGTTGTTCCATTTCCCGTCTGACAGTCACAGCCACTGAAGTTTGGCCTCATCAGTCTGGCAAAAGAACTGGCAGAGATGGTTTTCACTTGCTAAAGTCAAAAATAGCTTCCTCTCTCTAAACACCTTATAGTGATACTGATATCAGAAGCAATCGACTCCTCACCTCTACTTTTCTGGTAATTTATGTAAATACAAGTCATATTTTGACATATAGCGCCTGATCTTTTTGAATGACAGCTGATAAGGGATTGTAATCTGGGCCTGCATTCTTTTTCTCCCAGGTGATTTGGGTGTGCAATAATTGCCGGAAGCAGCAGGAGATCCTGACCAAGCCGGGTGACTGGTTCACTGGTCCGTCTGGGAAGCCCGCTGGGCTGGGTTCAGCTGTCAGTGAGCCGTCCGTGTGCCAAACTCCCGGGGATAAGACGCTGCGATCTCGCTCCCAAGCACCCACAGGCTCCACCTCTGCAATCAAAGACCCCAACCGACTGAGCGCACCCGGGGCCATATCTGGCACGGATGTTCGGTCACTTAGCGAGCCACCACGAGACACGTAAGATGAAGGAAACCAACACAGCTTACCTTTCAGTGACGGTGCATGAGAGAGAACTGTGTAAAACATAGCAGATGTGGAATGCATGACATTGTTGTTTTTTTTGTTTTGTTTTAAAGTTGTTTTAAAGTTATTAGATTAGATTAGATTATACTTTATTCATCCCACGACGGGGAAATTCACTTGCCACAGCAGCAACACAGCAAGAAACGCAACAACAGACATGAACAAGAAATAAAAAAAGAGAATTTAAAAAAAAAAGAGAAAAAGCAAGTACTAAAAAGTAAAGTGACCTAGTATAAATAATATTGCACATTATGAAGTTGAAATGAATAAAATATGAATAAATACGGATAAAGAATGGTGGATTGTCATGGAAAGGCAACAACATGATCAGTGTGTTGAAAAGTCTAACAGCTGCCGGGATGAAAGACCTACGGAACCTCTCCTTCTTGCACCGTGGATGTAAAATTATTATTATTGTTAATAATATTAGTTTGCTTGTTATCATCGATAGTTTGTGCTATTCCCATATGATGGACTGTGGGGATGCCCTTTCACTTGTAACTTTCTAACAGTGGACACCAGTGTAAAACACATATTATTATATTATTATTATTATTATTATATTATATTATATTATATTTATAATGGATTTTAGAGTCCCTGCTGACAAAACAAGCTGTTAGAGAATTCATCTAAAGATTTTGGAGTTCATAATGGTCATAAAAGAACTCTTAGTTTTTCACTACTTTGTTATACATGGCCACATAAAAACCACATAGATGCAAACATTACCTGGTGATTTTAGAACATTCAGCCTGATTAACAGTGAAAATATGATTTGAAGCCCTGTTTTTCATGAACATAGGAGTACAAACAGCATCAGATTGAATTTCTTTTTCCGTTGTCTCCTGCATGTTCATTGCTTCTCAGGAGAAATGGGCGGGGAGGTGGAGGAGCAGGTCGGGGGGAGCGGCGATCAGGTCAGCCGAGGCTGCAAACCCAGGTCTCCATGGATCGGGAACTCCGGGGGGATTCCAGGGAGCGCAGGGAGAGCCGGCGGCTGGCAAAGGGACGGTCTTTGGAGCACGATCCCGTTGGAGGAGGTGGAGGTGTAAGACGGACAGAGGAGGGGGCATATCACCACATGGACCACAGCGGGGCTCCCCCCCGACAAGCAGGGCCTTTCCCTCTCGGGGGCAGGGGGCAACCCGTGCCCATGCAGGGTCATGGTATCGGGGCAGGGCGAGGGGAGGTCGGGGACGCTGCTCGACATGGACAGAGGACGGCGGGTGGGGTTGGTGGGCTGCATGAACACACTCTTTCAGAGCAAGCCCCTCCCCCTGAACTCAGAGAACCTCCTGGTTCCGGCCCCGGCTCAGTCAACGGCCAGGGACCCGGAGTCAGACGGACCAAACGGGATAAGGCTGAGAGCATGCTGCGCAACGATTCCCTGAGCTCCGACCAATCAGAGTCTCTGCGGCCACCTCCTCCGCGGCCCTACAAGTCCAAACGAGGGCTGGGGGCCGGAGGGAAGAGACAAACCAGCGTCAGCAGCTCGGAGGAGGAGGGAGGGACCACGCCTGAGTACAGCAGCTGCGAGGATGCTGAGATTGAAAGTGTCAGCGAAAGAGGTGAGAGAATATTGGTTTCTTACTTTCTGTTTATGCAGGAGTGAAAATGACTGACACCTGTATGTTCATTTATTTGTTCATTCATCCATCACATGAGACATCTAAGGCAGGAGTCCATCATGCACACTGCTTTATCACAGCTCTTTATGCTGTTTATGCACGAGACCGTTTAAACGCTGACAATACGAAGAGCTGCTGTTTTATGTTCAAATGAGATATTGGTATGGTGTCATCACACCCCAAATCACCCAAAAATGCCTTCATGTTGTGTGTTCGTTGTTCGCAATAGGTGATGCTGCCCCTAAGAAACCTGCTAATGAGGGGAAATAGTGTACTTTTTTAATACAGTGTATGAAGTAAACAGCAAGCATATTAACAAGTGTCTGATTGTTTTCCAGGGTGTCATATTTTTTTGTTCTCATCTTGATCCATTGGTTTTATTGGTTTTGTGCCCCCAACATGTGTGTGCATGTCAGTGTGTATATATCTGTTATGGAAAGGTTTGGCCCCTCTTACTTCTAGGGTTGACCCTCTGTGGCGTCTCATAGCAGTCTACGCTCCCGGGCATGAAAACACACAACGCTTAGACATAACTATGTCATGTCTAAGCTTGGTTGAGTCATTTCCTGCTAACCATTAGAGCCACTCAGGCTTCCGCTATATATGTTTGTCTGTATAAAACAAAAAGAATACAAATTATGAATAAATAAGCATAGTTAAGAGTGAATATTTCACATATTTTTAAACATCAATCCAATTTTGTTGCACATCCGCTCAGTGCTTCATGAGGGAATAAGCCCTGTGACTACAGCTTGATAGTCTTACTGAGAGAATATGGCTTCTGTCATTTTGGTTATTGTAATATTAAAGACTAAAATCAGAGATTCTGCAAGAAAGGAAGCCCCCACACACTGTCAGAATGAGGGTGGATGTGGTGAAGTCCATGTTGCCACAGTCAGTTTTAGCCGCCAGGGAATAGACTGCCATAGCTTCTGCCTTAGACCTCTTCCCATTCAACTTAACAGCGGACCCTTATGGCACCCCCTGAAGGAGTGTAAACTAGGGCTGGGCGAGTTAACTAGTTATTATCGCGTTAACTCGTTAATTATTTAACGCCGATAAATATTTTATCGCGCATTAACGCAGTTTTTTATTTTATTTTATTTATTTTTTGGGGGACTTTTGTGCCTTTAATGGATAGGAAAGTTCAGAGAGACAGGAAGCAGGGGGCAAAGAGAGGGGGAACAACATGCAGCACAGGGCCGTCTGATGCAGGACTCGAACCGGGGCCAGCTGCAGCGAGGACTATAGCCTCTGTACAGGGGGCGCCTGCTCAACCCACTACGCCACGGACCACCCGTTTTATTATTTATTTTATTTTGTAAAAGTCTGTCGCTCACAGGCTTTTATTTTGTAAAAGTCTGTTGCTGTCTGCTGTGGAACAGGAAAAGAAAGTAATCGGCGGATCCACCAAACATGGAGAAGGGTACGGAGCTTTTACTCGGCCATTTTCATTTTAAAGTTCTTCCAGACGGCGGAGTCGACAGAACCAAAGTCATCTGTAAACACTGCCAAGTTGAATTGTCTTCTCAGCGTAGTAGTTCCAGTCTAAAATATCACTTAAAGGCAAAACACACAACTGATAGCAGCAAGTCATTCAAGGAAACAGACAGTGGAGCGAGGCTTCTACATAAAAACTACAGAAAGATGCTGATGTTAAAAGTGTGTTTGCACAACAAATGTTATGGCACTTTCATTCATATGGCAGCACATTTAAAATAAAACTAAATGCTAAAAGCTATACACTACTTTTGGATTCATTTTTGGATTTTGCGTACAAATCATGATTAATCAGGGAAATTATGTGATTAATTAGATTAAAAATTCTAATCGTTGCCCAGCACTAGTTTAATCATTTGTAAAATCATAGCAAATTGTTTTTATTTACACCTAGAAATGGCCTAGCTTTTAGGGAAATGGGGATGAATACCGAGAGCAAAACCTTTAAGATAAATGGGCGCTTACTGATTTGATATTTTGAAAAACTTTTTTTTTAAATGATAAAACAAGGATTTCTTTATAAAATAATCGCCAAGTTAAAGTCATGGTTCACAACTCTTCTTTTCTGCTATATGCCACCTCATGGCGACGCACAGTCACTGCCTCATAACAACTGGACTGCCAGTCCAGAGCAAAAGCCCTGCATCTGACTGTAGCCGAGCTCGTGTTGCACTGAAGCTTCACTTTCACCGGAAGCTGACATCCATTAAGTGAGGTGTGTTCTTTGGAGCAGAGTTTGTTCACCAGGCGCTGTGACATCCATCAAGTGAAGGTTTAGGATGAGTGTTCTGTCAGGCCAAGTTTTAAACACATCGTTGTGGCTGTGAGACGCTGTTGCCTTTTTTAGCTCGAGACTGAGACCAGGTCAGCTCTGAGATGTGGTAGCTGGCAGCTGAGAGGCATCCAGGCTCGTAAATCATTGTAAGATCAGTGCAGGAATACGCACACTCACACTCGAATATAAAGGGACTGCCGTTCAGTAGATTTTCTCTTTTGTTGAATGCAGATATCCTCCTACACACGCACTGCTTACTTTCACTCTGATAGCACAGTAGGAAGGAAGAAACAACACAATATGAACACTATATGTGAACTTTGACTCTTTTCTGCTGTGTGAAGAAATAAGAAAGCTTTGAATATTTTTTTTTTTGGGGGGGGGGCTAGTACAAGTTGTACACAAATAATACTTGTATATCCCCTCCACCGAAAAGGTTATATGGCTGGTTCAGTTTGCCTATTTGTTACTAGGATCAATAGGAAAGTAAAGGATTTACATTGAGATTTACCTAGAGATTAGTCATGGCCCAAGAAAGAATTAACTTTTGGAATTTCTTTTCTACAAAATTGTTTGAATTATGGAATCTCAAACTGTTCTTTTTGTGTTTTTTTTAGAACCACAGTGTTATACTTTTTGTAAAAGGTGTGATCATACGACACAGTTGATTAGATCTTGTGTTGCTATTACCCTCTCAGTCCTCTTGGTGTGGGCGTTTCTTTGTTCTTTGGAACTATTTTTACTTTTAGAGTGAAAAAAGGGGGAGGAAAAAAAGAAAAGGTTTTTTTTTTTTCATCTTTTTGGTGGAGAAACTTCCAAATCCAGTGACAAACCAACTTATCTTCGGTATCATCCAGGCACAGTTTATAAATTGATAGGAAATACACCAGAGTTTGTGTGCAATAACACTACACATTGTTCATTGTAGCTCTATCTGCTGTATTTCAGCATTAAAGTAGCTTTTATCAGACCAAGACTAAATTGCGGCATTTGTGTCAACTTGATTTGTCAGCTTTTCAGTATTGGATCACACCTTTTTAGATAAAGCATTTAGAAAGGTTGTCGGGTGTGATTACGACTTGTATTTATCTATGTTGTAATGATGTCTACAGTAACTTTCACATGCCGTAAACCTGCCACAAGGGTGTCAAAACAGATACTATACAAGTTAGCTTGACATGATATTGTTTGCAGCTGTTATCTGAGCAGGCAAATTCAGTTTATTTTTTTTATTGGCTCGGTTTAAAAGGTGTCACAAATAAAAAGAAACATTCTATTGAGGGGTTGGTGAATGTTCAGCTGACAAATTCAATCTGGTTCACGTGGGCTGATGTGAATCGATACGTTTTCATTTTCAAAAACTTTTAAGTGCAACACTGAGAGCCTCCAACTCGCCCCATGCTTCCTCTTAAGGAGGAAAGACAAAAGAGGGGAAGCAGGTACTCGGCTTCCTCGAGTCACTTGAGCCCTCGAAGCGCTCGGCTGTCTGGAGTGCTGTTGTCCAGCAGATAGTGAAGCTTAGGACGATGGTTTTACCCTGGTGAGCCCATCTGGCTTTGGGAGCGATCTCACCGTTGAAGGCAAAGACGTGCTGCGGCGGCAGGGGAAACGAAGAGGCCCGTGCTGTAAGTAACACTGGGACACCTCAGGAGAAAACTTATGAGGCGCCAAAGTAGCAAATCTAGACGGCAATTGGAAGATGGAGCATACACAAGCAAGAGAAATCAAGAGTGACCCAAAGGTGAGCAGGTTCAGCATGAAACCGACTCTTACAGACTCTGTTTCTCTTTCTGCCACACTGACTTCCCGGGGAGAGCGACTTGATCAGAGAGTGGGTGACGGGAGCCAAGACCATCAACAAATGGCCATCAGCCAACGACCATCCACCTAAACTGTGCGATGCCAGCATTGAACTGGCCGGGAAATGTCCTCGATGTGTTATGTCCAGTGTCCAGCAAGCAAGCTTTGTCTTTAATGCTCGATGTCAAGGCTTGATTTCTTATTGAGGATTTAGTTTTCACTTAGGACATACATACGGGATTATAAAAAAAGATCAAAATAGTGGATCCCCTACTGCTATACAGTAGAGTTACACGTTTGGGATTATTATATCATAGCCCTAATTTGTAAAATGTCTTATTTTGTATCCCCATTTTATTGTTAGCTATTTTTCCCTTTCTTTCATTTCCTCTTTTTTAAGAGAGTTTTATTGAGGTCGAGGTCTTATTTGCTAGAGTGACCTAAGTAGAAAGAGGTACAGGTTGATGACACATTCATTCTAGACACACAAATAATCTGTCATAAATGTTAATAAAAGCAAGAGGAACCAACTATGTTGAAGCAATGCATTCGTTTGTTAGGGTTTGAAAACTTGCCCTGACCCGATATTGATTCCTTTTCTTTCCTGTCAACCGCGTAATCACAGGAACACATGCTCTCCCATGTGGGTTATGTTCCCGGTGGAGTTATGAAGTTGAGACCTGTGTTTTCTATCAGCGGAGCGTTTGCTTTAAGATTACATAATGTCACTATATTTTGTCACATCTCGTTAACCTCACAGCTTCCCGGCTCTTGGGAACACTTGGCTCTGTTTTACTCCATGTCATAACAGTGTTCTTGAAGTCCTTCACACACTGCAGAAACAACACCCCCCCATGTTAAAAATGATAAATTGCGAAAAAAAAAATTTTTTGGAACGATTTAACATTTCAATGCATTTATTCTTTTTCATATTCGTGCTTTATATTTACAGTTTTTATGTCAAGAAAGCACTTTGTCAAAAAAATAAAACCATATTTATATGACAGGCAAACGTAATGATCCTACTTTTCTTTTTAGTTTTTTGAGTAACAATTGGGTGTTAAATTCAATAGGGTTAAAATGATTACACTTGACCACAATAAAATTTAAAATTGTTTCTTTGGCACTCCGCGTGAGCTATTTCTTCTAAATAGTGTGAAATATCTATGATTGAAAGTGGTGGTATTGCTTCATAGTGACCATCAGCATGAAGTCTTAATTTTCATTAGGTTTTATTCAGCCTGACATTGCTGCATTACTCCAGGAGTAGATCCACAACATCTAATCTGTAAAGTATCTGGGAGGGATTTAAGGCATTTGAGGAGGCTTAGCCATCCTTTGGTATCATTTCTGCCTCTCCAGACTACTTTTTGATTGAGTCCTGCTGCTTTGGTGATAAATTTCTAATTATAGCTCAGGCCTATTTATTCAGTAAACTTTTCCCTCCCTACTGAACGAATGCCTTCTGAAAAGCCCCTAAATTTGGTTGAGGTTTGCATGTGAGAGGACTCGGGGTTGGTATGTGTTGTGTATACAGTGTCTACAATGTGCGCATGTGGGTGTGGGTACAAAAGAGGAGATCGTCTTTGCTGTTACATCCACAGCGCGTGAGATTGTCTCTTTTTTCTTGCAGGCGACTGGGAGTGCTACCCACATGACCCCACCGTATGGCATGTAAGTCACTGACTTTCTTTTTTTTGTAGTTTTCTCCGAACACGTTTATAAAGAAGTATAAAGGAGCTCAGGGTTTGTCCTTATATCTTAAAGGAGGCAATAGGTGTTTCAACATTCATTGTAATGTACAGTTCATTTGTAAATATGACTTACTTGCGAGCAGTCGGATACCTTGACCTCTGAACTTTTATACTTTTAGCATTTGATTTTTCTGGCCTCTTTAGTTCATTTCTGCGTTGAAGATTGATGGTTCAACCGCCCATTTTTTCTATTTGCTTCAATCCAAAGAATCCGCTTGTGTCAGAAAATTGACTTCTTGCTTAAGCATGTCCTTGGCGATGAGCTTCCTGACCTGGTGTATCCAACAGCACAACTTGTAGGCTCTCATGAGTTAAATGACACATTACTGATGTTATATCCATGTATCTCGTTTAGATGCAGTGATCGAGTTATATGTAGTTATCTGTAAATTTACTTTTCAGAAAATGTGCAAATGGTCACAACCTTCCATCCATTGTAATCCGTCTGTAATCAGGTGGAGGGAAATTGCCACATGTAATGATGCAGTTTGTGTTTTTTTTTACCAGTGGTGCAACAATTGTCAGATGTTGACATAAAGTTCCACATGTTCAAATAAAGAACTTTTCAAACTTCTGATTGATAAGATTTTAGCCGCTGTGCATTTTCTGTAAATGTAGTTTTCCACCATCGTAACAGGTTGTGTATTAAGGCCTCAGTATGCTTCTCAGTCGCTATCCGTCAATCCGACTCTGGTCACGCAGAGGCTATTAATCCTTTCGAAGTTCTCTGTCGGGATGTCGGTAATACAAGGCAGTTCACCTCCCGATCAGTAGGCGTCGCTACGTTAAACGACCCAATCTCGCGACGTCTATCGTGAAAGTGGTTGATTGATTGTTTACCTTCCGACTCCGTTCCACTCCTCACAGTGAACGATGGCGACCGAGAGAGATTTTTTTTTTGAATGGTGACCGGCACACAGTAAACTCTTTAAAAAATGGCGGTGTTGTTGTTGTGAGAGGAGGGAACTAACTAACCGTAAAAGTGATTCCGGAAATGATGTTGTTAGCCGACCAATCACAACCGTTGCGGTCTCCGTCGCCTCAATGGATAGATAGAAATTTTGGCCGACGCACGCAAGCAAGAGGGCTCTCCGTCGACCATAAATCAGCCTTTAAGGCCTCAGTATGTTTCTCCGTCGCTATCCGTCAATCCATCTCCGTAGTCCGTCCTTTAGAAGTTCTCCGTCAGGCTGTCGGATACGCAAGGCAGTTCACCTCCCGATCAGTAGGCGTCGCTACGTTAAATTACCCAATCTCACGACGTCTATCGTGAAAGTCGTTGATAGATGGTTCACCTTCCGGCTCCGTTCCACTCCTCACAGTGAACGATGGCGACCGAGAGAGAAAGACTGTTGTTGGAGTTGGAGCTTGTTGATGTTGAAATGCAAATAATTTTGACCAAATGTTGACCGGCACACAGTAAACTCTTTCAAAAATGGCGGTGTTGTTGTTCTGAGAGGAAGGAGCTAAACCGGAAAAGTGATTCCAGAAATGATGTTGTTAGCTGACCAATCACAACCCTTGCGGTCTCCGTCTCATCGACGGATAGATAGGAATGTTGGCCGACGCACGCAAGCGACGGGGAGCGTCTCCGGGAGAGAGCTCTCCGTAGGCGACCATAAATCAGCCTTTAGTCTGTGAATTCCTCCCGGTGGACCATTTTCAGCCACTGACAAATTGCTGAGTTGAGCTTCGCACTTATCTGATTGATTAAGTCAAATTGACCATTTTCACATCCACCCGTGCACGAATCCTGTGGGACGTGAATTTCGTCATTTTCGTCTACAGAGGGTCCACTGACTCGGCCGACTGAACCCGCCAACTACGCATGCACTGGCTCAGTCTAGATTTGGTAAACAAACAAAAAAAAAAACCTCACCAGACAAAGAGCAGAAGGTCAACACAGATGCTTACCGGAGAACCAGTGTTATCTACAACTCTACAATGTACTGCAGACAGATTACAGGCCATTGCATGGGCAACTTCAGCACGGACAACCACCCAAAAGGTGGTATGAGTAGGACTTTGGACAAATGCCATTTTGAAATTTTAACCTATTAAAAGAAGCAAGATCAAAACAATTCAAACATCACCATTAGCAATCTAGCAACAGCATAACTAAAAACAATGCAGCAACCATCTTGTTTCCATTGGATCTCATGGTCAAACTTAATTTGCATTCATAACATTAGTGTTTTTTCCTTGAAGGAGACGTATGCCCTTTTTCCCACAAGCTGACACAATTTTGTGAGGTCTTAGTGACCCACTCTGGTCAAAATACCACAGAAAGATGGTAGAACAGCTAATTTTTCAACTGTAAATTAAAACGTCATTTCATATCAGCCAGCTTTAGAGTGTGGAGCCAGATTGGTCATACTCCCTTGAAGCACATTTTTACCAAATGGCAAAGCACACAGTAAAAAGAGAGCTCACACTTGCAAAACCGAGCTCATACTACCACACACCAAAGTGACCCAAAATACTTGGCTAGCAATTTTAGTTTCAAACATTCCTAACTTTTCCTCATCTGCAGTTTGGCAGCTGGTACTGATCCCTCTTTTAGACACATTCTCACTGATCGTCACGTCTCAAGTCTGGATAAACAACCAAAACACATAATGAAGGGGCCACCAAGTCGATTAATACACCAGTCAAAACTCACTGAGTAATTCCTCTGTCATCTATTGGCTCCAGAAACCCTGGACTTGGCTGTCTGTACTATTCTTCTGTATTTTGTTGGTTTCTAAGTTTGCAGAGGCGAAGAATGAAAACAATTGCTTTTATTGACCTCTTTTTACCAAGGTGAACAATTTTATTTCAGCAGTGCCAGAGTATTGTTGTATTCAGTGGGATTCAAATAGGAAATCGGAATTTCAGAAGAATGCTAATTAGAAGTCAGATGTTCTAGTTAAGTTTAAAACATAGGAAAAAATGCTTTTCGAGCATTATTATCTCATGTATTTCTTAAGTTATAATTAGCTAGTAATAGCAAAGCGAAAAAGCAAGAGTTTTGACTTGAAATAAAGAAGGAGAGACTGGAAGTTTCATTGAATGGGATATTTTCAACCCTATGTGTTACGTCATTTAATTATTGGCTATTTCCAAATCTCTTACTTTATTTATCCAAATAGATTTTTAATAGACTTTCCTCTGAAAACAAGTTTAGACAAAGCCTTTAGGAAATCTAGCCTGCTGATATTTCTTTGGTGGGATTACATTTTTTTTTATTCTTTTGGTTCCATTGCGTTTGCAAACATCTGTATATTTGCGAGCATGTCTCATGACTGTCAGCTATGACCACATCTTTGAATCTAATGCAGCATCCTGTAACCTGGCAGCCATCCAAGGAGGGAGACCATCTGATTGGACGAATCACCCTCAGCAAGAGAAGTGCCACCATGCCTAAAGAAGCCGGGGCGTTGCTTGGGTTAAAGGTCAGGGGTCACAGAAACATGGCAAAATGTTGGAATTCAGTCAGTGTTGCCTCCCTCCCTTATGACAGCTGTTTCCTAACGACTCGCCTCCCGCTTTGTGTGTCCGTTTCTCTTTAGGTGGTGGGGGGCAGAGTAACAGAGTCAGGGAGATTAGGTGCCTTCGTCACCAAAGTCAAGAAAGGAAGCCTGGCTGACGTGGTTGGACATCTCAGAGCAGGTATAGAACAACTGTTACAGTAGCCTGAACTAGAAAAGTCAGTTTCTTATTTTAACTCCTGTTTGCTTGCAAAAAGTCAAATATTTGTTCATGCAATGGCATTTTCTTTGTCTCTTGAGGTCTAAAAGAAAATGTAATCTCATGATACATTTTCCTACGTTTTGATAGTTTAGCTTGATTTGAGTTAAACCCGATTGTGCTGCTTGTTTCTGCAGTTAAATTACTTGAAAAGCACAGAGCTACCAATATTCTGCCTTGTTGATACTGTCATGATGCAACATAAGAGCCCATGCTAGAAATGAAAACAACCGTATCAGAAAGTTTAGTACCGTCCTCTGTGCTACAAAACTCTACTGTTGACAAAAACTAATAGGACATTAGTTTCACATACATGGTGCAACAAATAAAGATTATTCCACCCCTGAAAAGTCTCCAAAAAAAAGACAATCTATTTCAGAGAAAAGTATTTTTTCAGATAAAATGTTCTATTTGTTTTTAGAATATTGATTTTTACATTTATTTGGAACAAATTAATTTTTTTATTATCTAGAGAAGCTTTTTGGGGCATTTAGTGACAGTAAAAAAACTGGTTTTTAATATGTCCTCATTCCTGGACACACACACACACACACACACATCCACACATCTCCTCAAAAAGGAGAATGCAGAAGGCGATCATGAAAAAACTCACACCAATGTGGATAACTGATTTCAGGGGATGAGGTTTTGCAGTGGAATGGGAAGCTGTTACCCGGGGCGACGATGAAGGAAGTTTATAACATCATCCTGGAGTCTCAATCTGAGCCTCAAGTGGAGCTAGTGGTGTCCAGGCCTATTGGGTAAGTCAAGAATGAAACACATATATCACATTGTCTGAGCCAGATATATCATATATCCACATTTGAGGAAAGATGCAACCCTTTAGTTGTACTTGTTAGTTGCCAGTTTGCGCTGCATTGTATTTAACCCTTATTCAATCAGGCAGTTAACTCTGACTCTGGCAGAATTCAAATGAGAGTGGAGAGTGGGACACGTATTTATATTCTGACCATGACAGCACTGCCAGCCTCTGCCAAGTTTTAGACCGACAATTTTCATTTTGTCTCATATGTCCTCTTTAAAAAAAAAAAGCACTTGCATTTGTTTGTAGGTTGGTATAAGGTGAAGTGTTATTGGCCAGATGAAATTGCCTTTATGCTCCATAAAAAAAGAAGAGTGGCTGCATTTAAAAGTCATAGTTGAAGCCTTGTCAGAAAATCCACTGGGCTGACTAATATACATGAAGGTAGTGTACATGGCCTGCAGTTTTTGAAAGTAGCCTTCACTTACTTTTTAAGCACATATAATTGAAGTAAAAAAAAAAAAAACATGAATCGTCAAATAGATACTCTATATGAATTTGGGTTGAGAGTTAAGTTGGCTATAAAAAGGCAGTATTTCATAATTGCTTTACACAGGCATTCTCTTAACTTTATGGACCAACATTTGATTTGTTATTGGAAGTTTCTAATTTAATCCACTTGAATGTTATTTCTCAAAATATCTCAATTGAATATATGCTTTTTTTGGGGGGGTATTTGGAAGTTCAAAGGAATTATTAGCTTGACTTTTATTATAATAAAGGCTTGTTTTTACACTTAAAAACTTGAACATATATACCCGGCAAAAAAATCCATTCAATACACTCTTCTTTAGAGGTCGTAATTGCTTACCTTTTACAAATTGCAGCACTTTACATTACAAGTCTATTTTCTAATAAGGAGCCAAATCATTGCCTTGTTTTTAATCAAACTAAGATGTATTTTAGTGTGAGTAATGCTAAAAATGTACTTGGGAAAAACCTTTCCAATTCTAAATGAAGTAAATATAAATTCATTGTTCTTTGTGAATGTTTAATTGTATGTTTACTGGTAGAGAAACTTTACATCTTTTTTGTTCAGCTGACCTGCTCTGTGCCGTCGCCGCACTTTTTTAGCAAACATTGGTGATACATTAGAAGCACTTAGTTCAGAGTCTTGCATTAAACATTGCCCCTTTTTTTTCCAATGTTATTGATGGTAAATTACACTTTTCTCTCCAGGAGAATTCCTGGCTAAGAAATGGCCTACCTACAATTTAGCTGTACATTTTACTACTATTTGATAGCAATGAAGTGTCATGCAGATATTAGGTGGTTGATTGTTTTATTGGGTTTTTATGAAAAAAAGAGATAAGAAATAAAAACAGGGTGTAATTAATGGATTCAATTTGCCTTGATATCATCAAACTATTGTTGGAAGATTTACCTCCAATTAATGATTTAGAATGAATATTCGCCCAGTTGAGTCACTCTTTCTCAATTTAACTTACACAGTAATTGATAGCAAATATCTTGATAACAACTGTGCAATTACTTCTCGATACTGCATTATTGAGAATTGAATGAAATACACATGGATACACATGTCGGCATAACATAAATGGATTTGAGCTTAGGTTTGTTAAATGATTCAATCTTGTTGGTTGTATGTAAAACAAGCACTTAAAGTGATAACTTGTTGAGAGGACATGAAAAAAAACATGGAACAATTTCCACATGATTACTTTTTCTTTCTTTTTAACATTAAGTAATCCTATTGTATGAAATGAGTGTGTTTACGGTGGGTCAGCACAATGTACTAGCGTTGATTTAGCTCTTTTTTTGGGCTGGACCTCGAGTTAATCAGGAGGGTTAAACCTCGGTACATTAATGTTGAATGAACCCCTATAGGTTTTATGAGGTTTACATATTGCTATTGTTATTTCAATTAGATCTATTTTCATTCAACAAGACTGGCATAAGTAACATAGACAAAATACTTGTTCATATAACAACATTCAAATTTATTTTAGTGAAGATTGTATTCAACTCACCAATACATAGTAAGTGGACACAACAACAATTACTTGATGCTGATAGAAAGCAACCTAATTCTGTGGAAATTAAGTCTATAATATGTTGAATATGAAAATTAACTCAAGCACAGTCACATTCTCAAATTTATTGTTGAATTGCTGAAAATACCTCTGTCCAAGTAACCTCACATAGAATACTAAATAACAAAGATCCAAGCTGTCATCAGTGTTTTTGATAAGTTGTGTTGTTAGGAGCGTGCTGGCGCCACATCACATATTTGACAGTATATACCCACTATTGCAGTTTTGAGATTCTATCTTACATGCTAATGGATGGGGAAAAAAAAGTTGAATGTATTGATTTCTCTCCAAACACTCACGAAGGGTGTATAGAAAATATCAGTAAGTAACTGCTCTTTTTTTTTTTAGAATCCCTTGACCTGTCACACGTCAAAAAAAACTATTTTGGCTTTATTGGTGCCATTTTGTATCCCTTAATGAACTGGTCTGAACTATATATTATTATATTTTTTAAGGATCCCAATTGATGAAAAATACAAGCTTTGATCAAAATAGCTGCATTGAATCCTCCAACTCTCGTAAACTGCAAGTTCACTTGATGGGATGCAAAATGGCAGCTGGCAAACATCCATCATTGTAGCAATGCTTTTGCTAGCTTTTAAGCTTTCTGTGCTGTAAAGACTGAGGATTCCTAAATAAATCATTTACAATATCCCTGTAACCTTAACTGTTAAACTTGGCACTTTGGGACTCATAAAGCAAGCTATTTTATTTGATTTCATTTACATATTTATATTTTTGATTTTGGAATGAGATCCAAGGCAACCTGTGTTTTGCAAAACACTTATCAGTTTAATATTTGAGTTTAAAATCAACGGATATAAACCCGGAAAAAAAAAAGAAAATAGACACGTTAGTTTGTTGTTTCTCCAGAACTAAAACAAGAAGATGAATTGGAGCTGGTAATTAGCCTTGCTTCTTTCGCTCTGTATGCTATGCTAAGTCAAAGCTAACCTGGCTAACTGACCAGACTACAGCTCTGTACTTGATGCAGAAACAGTTCAGCTGTGTCCATCTTCTCCAATGGCTCTTGCTAAAATTAAGTTTCAAGGAAAATATTAAAGAGTATTACTTTTCCTTGTGGGTGTGCAAACAATTTCAAACGCAAACCTCCTTCTGTGCTACTTACAAATCTAAGAACAACAAAAGAGCTCCGCACACCTTTGATTTTAAGATGACAAATGACCCTGATAAGTGTTGCGCAGATTGCCGAGCTTTCTTTATATCACATCCAGTTGGTGCAGTGGATTCTGGTGTTTCCCCTGGGTTGTGGACAAGAAAAAATAGTGGCGTGGACACATTTGAGCCACTGGTTTCTGTCCTGCATTATTCCATCTCGTTATTTGGCCTCCAGAAATGTATGAATGAGTCTGGGGAACACTGCAGCCACGAGAAGAGCTTGACTCACATCTTTCCCTTTGCTTCTCCATGACTTTTTAACCACATGGTATTTCCATCTGAACATCCCAATAACTTTGATTACAGTGCTGCTTTGTCCCTGTGCAAGAACTGCTGTATCTAAATTAATTTGCATGCATGCCTGTTTGTTTTAGTTTCATTTCTAACCTTGCTTCGTTCAGCTCGGATGCCAACATGAAGGTGACTGATGTGCTGTTGCGGTTTCTGTTTCAGTGATATCCCAAGAATCCCCGACACGTCCCACCCTCCATTAGAATCTAGTAGGTATCTCCTCTGAGTTGTACTCTATTTGGAATCTGTATGTTTGTCTGGCTGAATATGTGTCTTACACTGAAGTGTTCATTTTCTATTTTATAAATTTGAGTGGTAAAAATGACCATGCAGTTTTGTGTGCTATGTTTCAGCTCATTCTGTTTATTTATTTGTAAATCATCAGCTGCACTTGAAGAATTTGCTCTCGCTCTTTATCTTAAGATAATGTGTATTTTTGCCAGGTTTTGTAAATATATTTGCAAGCAAGGTTTGATTAAATGAAGAGTCCAAAGGTCTGTGAATCAAGTTAGGAATTGAAGGTGATTAATCTAGCTCAGCTTGGATACTGATAGTCTAATTAGGTGCTCTCAATTTGAAAAAAAATCTGAGGATTTTAATTAGATTTTAATTCTTAGGTTTTATGTATCAGGACATCATTAGAAAAATCATCAGGGTCTTAAGATTAGATTCATTCAACCTTGAAGGAACAATAGAAAATGGACATTTGTTTATTCTGTATTTAATAACAACGAAGCTAAAAAACAGGAGTAATGTGTAAAAGAGTAAATGCATCGTTCTTCCTTCTATAGGAATTAAAACGGTAAGTAGCAACTTCTGGAACAATTCGCTTCTGCAAAAAACAAACACAGTATATCAACACAAACATCGGAAAGAAAAGTGGGCAAAATTTCTGTCAACAGTGTGAGAGACTGATAAGTCACATAGAAAACGATTTCTTCATTATGAGTATTTATGTCTTGATATTTGAGACCTTAGTAATGAACGAGGATGTGCTTTTGTTTTTCACATGACTGTTACCATGACTGCCCTTAAAGACACAGCAGAAGAGTGAATATACGCCCCCTGAAACGGCTCCAACCTCAGAAATGTCACAGAAATTTGAGAACACACTACTTTGAGTCGACGCTTGCGGAGTTTTTACACAGAACAATGTTTGCATGAGACAGGTTTTTACTTTGTCACAACATTTTTTCAACCCAAGAAACTTTGTGTTGCAAAACAGTCCACAGTTTGTGTAACAAGGACCGTGCAAGGTGCACCATGGATCAAGTTGCATAGGCCTGATTCATGTAAATAGATCAAACACAAAACTGAAGCAGTGGAAAAATCCACAATAATGTATATGCTTGAGTCGCCATGATGGCGTAGATTCACTCTTCCTGTTGTCCTCTTTCTAAGTAGAGGTCGCTGTTGCTTGGCTCACCCATCACAAATGTTCCAACCTAAGGGTGGACTGACCACATTGTACTGGACCCACTGGACACAAGGCACTAACTACTCATGAGTATGTCAACCAACCCCTTTTTAAGAAAAAAAACAAACTGAAATATACCTTTAAATGAAAGTAAAAGAGTCCAAATTTAAAATTATTGGCACAAGTCTGACATGTAACTTAGTTGTAGGGGATTATTTTTATTCTTTTTATTATTCACTGTTATTCATCTTTATGAAACGCATTGAAATGTTTCTCTGAAGGTTTAACTGTGTGAGGTGAACAAAGTTTTGTGTGCATAAACTCGTGGAGCCAAATTTATGATATAACTAATATACCGTGTGTAAGAACCATAAATGTACACTGCTGAGCCAATGGTCTGGGTTTGCTTCAGGTGATCAGATCTAGGTTCAGCGACTGTTTGAGCTTAAAACTGCCTTTATATACTGAATTAACAGGCTTTTCCATCAATAGATTTTCTTTTCATTTCAGTTCAGTCCCATTCAATACCACTTTACTTTCTGTAAAATTAAAAAATAAAACTAAAAGGAAAGAAAGACGATGAGAAACCCCAGATAAGATCAGGTCCATATAAATTTTTTCGTGTGCACAAAACTTGCAGTGAGACAAAGCCTGTCACATTGCACCACCTGTGATTTTAGGTTGTAGATGTCTCCAACCCTTCCATTGACAGTTTTTTATTGAATAAAATCAAAGAAAAACTGAATCCTGCGTTTGAGCTGACATCCCTCTACTTGAATTTCAAATATTTTCTTTGTCTCTTGTCTTCATAGCAGGTTCCAGTTCTTTTGAGTCCCAGAAGATGGAGAGACCATCCTTAAATGTCCTGTCTCCCTCCAGTCCTGGGATGCTGCAAGATGCTCCACAGTTAATGCCAGGACAAGTCTCGGTGAGTGTGTGCGCTGTGACTGCATTGGGCTCCTTTAGTGTGTTCACATGAACACTCGGCATCAGGCTGCTTTGTGTGCCTCTCTTTCAGGTGAAGCTGTGGTACGACAAAGTCGGTCACCAGCTAATTGTTAACGTGCTGCAAGCTGTGGAGCTTCCTCTTCGACCTGATGGGCGGCCCAGGAGCCCATACATCAAAATGTACTTCCTCCCTGATCGCAGGTAGGCGAGCCACCCATTCATGGGGGGACCTATTGATGAAGAATAGAAATTTTGCAATCTTGTCAAAAATTGAAATCACTCAAAGCCTCATCAATGCAACTCCAAATCAGAAAAAGTTGGGACGGTATGGAAATTGATATCCTATAATAGTTTGTATACATACGTATTTGTTTTTCAGGCCTGCAACACATTTAAAAGGAAGATGTCTCTCTTCTTCCACAGCTGTGCCTTTATAGTGATTGCAGGATATGGTTTTGTGCTATCTTGTTGCAAGACACATAGACTTTCCTGGAGTTCATCATGATGACAGCCTATGTTGCTCTAAAATCTAAGTGTATTTTTCTGTAATAAAACAGCCCCTATTGAGAAGTAAATGAGGTTCTCCAACCTGATACAATCCCAGTTGCTAAGTGCTAAGAGTCTGGATGCTCCTTTTGGTTCTTCTGAAATGCAACAATGGATATATATTAACAAATGAAAGTAAGTTGATGTTGCAAAACATATATTTTGTGTATTCATACAGTACTTACTGCAATGAAATAAATGTCCAGGTATGGGTAAAAATTAGGGCTGGGCGAGTTAACTCGTTATTATCGCGTTAACGCGTTATGATTTAACGCCGATAAATATTTTATCGCGCATTAACGCAGGTTTTATTATTTATTTTATTATTGTAAAAGTCTGTTGCTCACAGGCTTTTATTTTGTAAAAGTCTGTCGCTGTCTGCTGTGGAACAGGAAAAGAAAGTAATCGGCGGATCCACAAAACATGGAGAAGGGTACGGAACTTTTACTCGGCCATTTTCATTTTAAAGTTCTTCCAGACGGCGGAGTCGACAGAACCAAAGTCATCTGTAAACACTGCCAAGTTGAATTGTCTTCTCAGCGTAGTAGTTCCAGTCTAAAATATCACTTAAAGGCAAAACACACAACTGATAGCAGCAAGTCATTCAAGGAAACAGACAGTGGAGCGAGGCTTCTACATAAAAACTACAGAAAGATGCTGATGTTAAAAGTGTGTTTGCACAACAAATGTTATGGCACTTTCATTCATATGGCAGCACATTTAAAATAAAACTAAATGCTAAAAGCTATACACTACTTTTGGATTCATTTTTGGATTTTGCGTACAAATGCGATTAATTGTATTTAATCAGGGAAATCATGTGATTAATTAGATTAAACACTTTAATCGTTGCCCAGCCCTAGATAAAAATCTTTTTTTTTTTTCTATTTATTTTAAATTTATATTTTCAATACCGTCCCAACTTTTTCTGTCTTCTGGTTGTAGCCAGTCAGAGTAAAGCATTAATTCTATATCACAGGTCCCCGTTTTTAATGAAGAAATACTCGAGAGCACCGCCTTTATACCCCCATCACTCATGACATTGTTTTACACAGTGACAAGAGCAAGCGAAGGACAAAAACAGTGAAGAGAACCTGCGAGCCCAAGTGGAGCCAGACGTTCGTCTACACGCATGTCCATCGAAGGGATTTCCGCAACCACATGCTGGAGCTGACTGTGTGGGACCAACCTCGGTCACCAGAGGAGAACAGCGCCTTTATGGGAGAGGTAGCATATCCGAATCAGTGCACCTCTAAGTCTCTGCTGTTGTCCTTTCCACTCGCTGTAGAGATGATGTCTGATAGCCCTTTTTAGGTCATGAGCAACAAAATGACGTTATTGTTAATTTTTTTCTTCAATTACTTGATATGTAAGTGATCTAGTGCAATAGAAACATAAGCCCTTTTTGCACAGTTTGAGAGATAATTGTGTCCTGTCCATTCATTAGACATGTGTTTGAGCAGCACATAAATGCTTGATGTAAATCAGCGAACGGCAGCGAAGCGCTTGTTTGCAGTGCTGTTTTGATTTTGACCTCAACAGGTCCTGATAGAGCTGGAGACGGCCTTACTCGACGACAAGCCTCACTGGTATCCACTCCAAACCCACGATGTCTCATCTATCCCGCTGCCCCGACCCTCCCCCTTCCTGCCCAGACGACACACAAACACAGACGCCCCTGACAAGAAACTGCAGCGTAAGTCTCAGCCAGATATTGACTTCAGCCGTGTGTATTTCTGTGTGTTTGTTCATATCCCCTGCGTGTGTGAGTGTACATTTGTATCACCGTGAAAGAGAGGAAACGTTGTGATTCCTTTACTCTCATCGAGAAAAGTATTACATGTACTGTATGTCAATATAAATGTCTGTTTTCACCAGCCCTCCCTAATTCTGTTTGTACTTGGATGTTTGCATGTGTACATGTACGGTGTATATACACAATATTGTGTTCCTATGTGTGTGTGTGTGTGTGTGGCTTTGACTGTTTAGGTTCTCAGCGTGTAACAGAGCCTGAATTTGATGAGGGTACAGCTGTAGTATCTAAAGGTGGGTGGGGACTGTTTCTTAGCATTACATCCAGTGTCTCCTGGAACTTTTTCTTTTTATTTGCGGTGTTATTCTGGGCTTCTCTTGGCAGCCTGCAAAGTTTGTTTTCACTTTCCATTTTATGCATAGATGTATCTCAAAGTTCTCAAACTATCTCAAAGTTTTGTGCCGAAATTTAGGACACACACAACTTTCAGTGGCAAAGAAAGTTCTCACCTGCAAAAATATGAGCATGTCGGAGTAACGCTGGAAACCGCTGTCATTTGGGAATTAAAAAGTATTGCCACTCACAATATTGTATTTGAACTTTCATCTTTTAAAGTCATTTGTAAAACTGTCTCAGTTGTATTATTTGGAATAAGAATATTGAGACAGTGGGACAGAAACCATTCGGGCCCCATGCTCCAGTCAGACATTCTTCTTTTTTTAGATACGAGTCTCATCGAACCATTCTTTCGACCTGTTGCTGGTGGTGAGCTGCTCTTAGAATCAGTTTAGAGCTGATTCAGCTTTAGAACCTTCTAAAAACTAGTTTGCTTTTCCAGAGGCAGAAAGCCTCCACAGAGCCACTTCATCTGCTCACTTTAAATGTCTCTTCCAATTGTGCATTCTGAACACAAGTGGGATTCATACACACTGTTCTGAGCTGATCGATGGACACCTGCAGGTTAACATTACTTGACAATGATTCTAAATGCGATTTCAAATACTGCGTAATGCCAACTGGTGGTATTAAAACATCAAAATACACTGCTGTTCAGTCTTTTACTGGCCTCGTTTGAATTGAGCTGCCCAGTTTTTTTTAGATTAAGGTGGCCACAACATTTTAGCAGATCTGGTTAGTATTAATGACCCTGTCATCGTCCCCTGAAATAAGTGTTTCTTTGCTCTGGACCAGCAAAGAGTCGGTGCTCTTGTAACCTTGTAACCACAACTGAACTTTGATCAAAAAAGGGAAATCTAAAAATGGTGTTTCGGAGATTTATTTAATTTGATTACAGATGAGATGGAGTATAGACAACCCCTCGAGAGCTTAGAATAAAATGTAAATCTCCTATAATGAAATATTGCCCTCTTCCATCCAACTGCTGTTTTGTTTTTTGAAGAACCCACTCTTTCTAATCGCTTTGCCTTTACAACAATTCAAAAAAGATAAATACCACAACATCTTTGGTCACATCCTGTCAGCGACGCCTGATTTTGTAAAAGTAAAGGATGCAATATGTTGCGCATGAAACAAAGACAAAGACGTGTAGTTTTGTCACTTGTAAATGGGCAGGTTTGCTTACACCTAAAACGGATAAAACCGGCTGTTCTACCTCTGTAAAATGATCCATTAAGTGACATTGAATTAATTCCTGTTTATTCATGTAGCACCAGTTAACAACAAAATTAATCCAATAGAATCCTTTATAGAGAAGTGGCTTTTGTATGCATGTTAGAAAATTGTTGATAAATTAGTTGCAGTAAACAAGGTCAAAGTTGCTTAATGTGTGATGAGAGGACCTCACAAGTGTGCTGCTTCCTGCTTTCGGTGTGTTTTCAGCAAAAAAAAAAAAGGAAGTCAGCTGTGTGTAAAGACAAATTTAAGATTGCTGCCTCTGCTTAATCACTTTGCGTTTAACAGAAAGTATAGAGTTCGGCACTATCGTGTATGTTGACACGGTCACATGGATCACTTGAAGGCGCATCAGGCTTTCTATTTTTATTTTCATCTTCACACATCTTCTTTTTTGTCACTTGTAAAAAAAAATACAGGAGACAGTCATTAAAAGTGCCCAGCTGTAGTTCTATTATTAGTATAATCTTTAAATAGTTTGTTTCCAGCAGGCGTATTGTCTTCTCGTTGTCATGACAACATTTATTGTTATCAGGCTCTATCGTAGCATGAAGACACTTAAGATTACTTTGTGCCGGCCCCAGGTAAGCAGATATGAGTCAGCAGACTTCTAACACGTTTTTCAAAGCTTTTAGCAAGTTTTGCCTCTTAAAAGTCCACACATATTTTCAGTTTGGATGATTCAGGACAGAATAGGAAGCCCTGTGATCTGCAAGCATTATAGGGAATATTTTAAATCTTAAATCATTCAATATACTTATTTGAGCTGCTCACTGAAATCCATTTTAATTACTGCGCCTTTCACTGTACTGTCTGTTGATTTAAAGGTACTGTTTAGACTTTTTAAATGTACAGAATTATATTCCTGCGCCTGATGTAAATACATCGGTTCATACATAGAAATTTACCTTAGGTTTTTGTGTTTATGTGTGTCTGCACACGCATGCGTCACCATTTCGTGCTCTCCAGCAGATGGGCGCGGCAGAGAGAGGCAGCGGGAGTCCACATCCACCCTGGAGGTGCCCGAGGAGCAGCGCACGCCCTCCCATCACATACGTTCACGCTCGGTGTCCCCGCACCGTGAAGAGCAGGGACGCATCCGGTCACGGCCACCCAACGTTCCCACCCAGAGGTCAGAGCTGAAGACGAGGTTTTTCATCCGTTTCTTTTTTAGCCAAAAGAAGCACTCCTGTGGACTCCTCGTTGATGATGATTGCTCATAAAAGACCAGCATCAGCCTGATGTGAGGACACTGGTCACTTCTTAGAGGATAAAGCAGCAGACAGAAAATGAGAGTTTGTTGGAAGCCTGTAGAACTGAGTCCATCTACTAATGATGTGGCAGCGTGAACACTGAGTGCTGCCAACTCTGCTTTTACTGGCCAAGCCAAGAGAGCCCCACAAAGAGGCTGCTGCACTGCCGTCTAACCACCAACCAGACATTAGCCTGACTGTCCGTCTGTCTGTCTTTCTTTTTAAGGAGTCTGGATGATGAGCTTTCTCACACTCGTCGTTCTCGCTCTCCAGCACATCACTACGATGCTGGCAGAGGCCGCCATCACGGGGAAGAGTACCTGGACGACAGGTGCGTGTCTGTGTGCGAGCACTGAACACTTCTTGTAATATAACTAGACAAAATGTAATCCGAGAGCAAAATTTCCTCTGAATATTTGCTTTTTGTGGTATGAAATTATGGTCCGTGTTGCAAAAACCGCATCAGCTGCAGAAGGGTGTGTGTGAGGAATGAGAAGTGCTTCTTGTATTTTTGAAGTTTTCTCTTTATCGTTATCTTTTTTTTCTTTCTACATATTTCCATGCCCTGTATTTGAACAAATTTCCTTTAAAAAAAAAAAATCAGTTTTCTTTGTATCTTGAAAGCGTTTGGTGCTGTCGCTATACGCTGATTTGTAATGTTACATACAGTGACTGTAGCCGTCATTTAACAAAAGCTTTAGCTGAAAAAAATCTGGGGAATTTCTGAATGTGTATGCATGTATGTATGTGTGTGTGTGGAAGTAAGCAACAACTTCTCTTTCCTTTTTACTCTCTTCTTCTTCTGCTCTTCTGGTTTTTTTGACTGTTGTTGATTTCCTCATGTGTCATCCATCCCCATGGTAACCACAGTGAGGTCATCATGATCCACCAGTCAATGCGAGGCAAAAGTGCTGAGTGCCTGCACACCAGGTAAACTGGACAGTATTGTTTACATTTTGCTTTTGGATGATGTAGAGTCTGATGTGCTTAGTGTTTAGTGTGATTCTCTCACACTGCGTTTACTTAGAAAGAAAGAGAATCTCAGATACAGACAGATATTAGAGAATACAATGGTGCTGTAATTACAACTGAAGATATTCACATAGGTTTGTTCAAGCCAGGACTTTTATCCCGCTTGTGAAGTTTGCGGAAGATTCGATCACATATACTTGAGTCCCTAGAACCTTTAGTGTCATGGTATAACACTGTAATTTGCAAAAAAATATAAAATCTTTGCAATTTGAAATTGAGGCATTCTTACAATCACACAGAGTAAGACACCACATTGCAGTAGGGATGGGAATCGAAAAGTGTTCCCAGTGTTTCAATTCCTTGGAATCGTTTGGCGATTTTGCAAACGATTCCCTTATCGATTCCAGTGGGCGTGAATGACGTCACCACGCCACCAGCACTCAACAGTAAACATGGCGCCCAAGCGGTATAAACGCTCGAAAGTTTGATTACACATCCCTAAAAAAGGCGACAACAGGGCAACTTGCAAAGTGAATATTTCACCAAAGGGAGGAAATACTACCAACATGCAATAACTATGAATGAATGTCGCGTTTTCGATCCGCTCCGGACTAACGTTGGTGAATCTGAACCCAGCAACGTTAGCAACGTTAGCATGTCCTCGACTAACACTGCAGGTAACTAACTAACTAACTAACACTGCCTATCATGTTAGCGCCATTTACCTCATTGTAAAAGCTGCTGTTAGTAACGGTTAAGGTTAAATGAATGCCTTCTCAGGCATTACATTTAGATGAAATCATGAGAGACAGAGCCTGACTGGCTCAGAGCCAGAGGCTGGTGGTACTACCCCCAGTTCACCTCTACCTCCAGCTTCTCCTTTCACCAGAGCAGGGAAGAGTTAAATTACCCAGGCTAGGATAGACCAATGTGGACCTCACCGTTGTTGGGTTTGTAAGGTCATGACTCGTGTTACTTCTAAACTAAACAAAGTTGATGCCGATCGACCGGTTTGTTGTCCTTTTTCTCCAAATGAGAATCGATAAGGGAACCGACAAAGAACCGAATCGTTAAGCAGAATCGAAAATGGAATTGGAGTCGTAAAAATCTTATCAATTCCCATCCCTACATTGCAAGATAGAAAGCAGCATCACTTGTAATAGAAGAAATGATTTGAGGGAATTCCCAGTGCCGTTCAGCTGTACTGCTGCTTCAGGTCCACAAGAGGCCACTGCAGGTTCATGATCAGATGGCTGTTCTCCAACCAGACCAACAGTGTGGCGTGCTTGCGAGGGCTTAAAAAAAAGGCACAAAGAGTTTGCTCAGTGTTTGTGGAAACAAGTGATCAAAACCCACTCAGACATCTTGCACCGTGTTCCCATATCTTTATGCAATCAGAACATCGAGAAACAGCCATTTTTCTGGCTGCTGTGTGATAGACACGTACTGTAGTCGCATGCATGTGGGTCTTAGATTGCTGTTTGAGCACAGAGGTAAGTCACACTCTTCAGAATACATCTGTGGGTTTCACAAGACATCGAGGAAAGGTTCAAGACAGACTTTTGTGTTTGTGCTTTGTGAACACACAGATGTGTTTGAGAGAGAAGAATATTTTAAAGTGTGACTGTAGAGGTCAGCCAGCTTTTGGTGCTTGTATGATTGTCTTGTGTTGCTGCAGTTCTGTGTGCTTACACTGCAGAAACCTGCAAGCTTAGCCAGTGATTTGAACTGTCTACGGGGGCATGCAGGTGACTCTCTGATAAAACCCTCCTCTCTCTTATAGGACGCTCTGTGTTTTTACATTCAAATTGAATAAAAGCAAGATTAACAGCTTTAGATGAGCTAAATGGTGGTAAATGAAATCACTGGATAAGTTGCCACTGCTTTTGTTCTGTAGAACCTTCATGTCTCTGTGTCTGTTGTCCCTGCACTCCCATACAATTTTTTTTCTCTTCTTCTATCCATTCCTTTAATTTCCCAATTGTGGCTGCTACATGCATGCTAACATCAGAAGATCAACTAGGCACAATAACACACTGTCACAGAAGATGCCACTTTTGTTAGAGCATCCACAAAAAGACAAACAGGTAAGTCTCCAAGTGTGGGTTCAGTATGCTTCAAAATAAACAAAGTGCTCCCGTTTCCTCATCCAGTTTTTTATTTTTATTATTTAAATAAAGAGATTTTACCATTCTCTATTCCAGCAATGCAGCCATGACCTTAGAGTCACCTTGTGTGACACAGAAACACTTTTACAATCCTGTGGCCCAAGTGCTTTAAGTTATCTCAGCTTTATTTCTGAGAATTTTTTTTCTTTGTAAATGTTTTGAGATGACTGATGGGGTCTAAATGCTGAAATACCCATGAGCCTCAATTCGCACTGTTATGGGAATTTGATGTTTAGCCTTTGTGCTGTAACCTAAACATGGTTTTATAGTTGCCGAAGTTATCCAAAGCTGACCCAGAAAGTGGAAGTGGATTAATTTAAACTCCACTTTGCCTTATCAGCTTTCTCAACAGTGTCATCTTAAACTTCTTCCTGCTGTAAGTGCATTCATAAAACCTGGTGATTTATGTCCACCGATGTGTTTTTTTTTTAATTTTTTATGACAGAACCATATGCTGTCTGATATAGCTGTTCACTTTATAATTCAACATGACAAGCGTCCAGGCTGTGCAGGCAATGGCAGTACTCCAGCTCGCTGTACAGTTAATGAGTTAGAATATGCAAAACTGTGATTCCCCAGGCCAAGGACTGACACATTTTTTTTTTTCTGCCATCATGGCCTTCTTAATCCTGCATCACATCTGTCCTTAATCTCATTCAAAAATAAAATTACTATGTAGTTTTGAAAAAGATGCATTGTTCAACCCCAAATCAGAAGTAGTTTAGAGGGTATGAAGAAAGGGAGGGGAAAAAAAGGGTCCTTTTGTTTTTATCTTATTGCAGCCAGTTTGAACCCGAGACTTTTTTCATGGCCGGCAAATTCTTTTAATTCGTCACCATCCATTTCCGCTTTTCCGACCTGCAGCACATTTGAACGAAAGCTTTGATAGTTAAACTTTTACCACATTACAATGTTGCCATTCCTTCTCAACATTTTGAAAAGGGGTTCTGGCATCGATGACATGAAGCTTCAAAGTGTTTCAGGTGTTATTTTAGTCCATTCTTCCTGCAAACGTGTCTTAGATGTTCGATGGAGTGGGGTTGTTTTTGCTTTTCTACGCGTTCTGTGTCGGAGACAGATCCAGACCTGTGGACTGTCAAACAAAAAGAAGAATTTAAATCCAAATTTTGTTGAATGATTTAAAATAACATTCATCCAAAAAAAATCATATTCAATATTTTAAGTTGTATTTATATTCCGTATATAACAAAGTATGCTGGAATAGTGTTCAGCCATTGAAAAGTAAATAGTTAGTTTCAATGTTACGACATTACGACATTTGAGTTTATCTGATTGGTTTTGATGTTTGGAAGGGAAGGATTTTTGGTGAAATATGAACAAGGATGCATTGTCAACTTCAGATTTTAAGTATTTTATTTAAATAAATGCTGAAAAAGGACCTGAAACACCATGTTGGCCTCATGTTGAACATATTTTACATTCATGCAGGCTGCTTGTGTGACCAGAAACACCTACAAACTGATCAAGTCATGATAGTTTTGTAATAGTGAGTAAATACTACTGACAGATTTTTGGGTAAACTAAATAGAGTAGTCTTACATGTCACTGGATCTAAAACGGTTCATTTTGCTGGACTTCTTAAAAAATTGGGGCAAAATTGAGAGTATACCCACTTCTCCAGGGAGAACTACACCACTGGTCAGAACCTCAGGATGGCCGGTCCAGTGCCCGCACCCTCGTCCTCCACAGCCATGCCTACGTAATGTGCTGCTGCTGCAATGTTGAATACTTAGCACAATAGACGTTAAGCACTGTGTGATGGTCCATCCCAGAGACTCTGCCTCTGAAAAAGCTTACCATAAGGCTTTTTTTGTTTTTTTGCACAGGAGAGTTTTAAGTGGCATTTGTGCACTGTATTGCTTGACAAAGGCTTATTGCAATAATCCTTTGCCCAGGTGGTTCTATTAGTTATTAATTAATGATAATCGTTGATTTAGCCCACCTTTACTGAAATGCAAAAATGGATTTACATTAACATATTAATTTAACTTAAATAAGAAGAGATAATTTGAAAACAATCAAAATTTGTTGATGCACGAGCTGAATTTTAAAACAACTTTGTTTGGCAATTATACTATAATGCATTATTTCGGTGGAGCAGTGACATGAATAAAGGAAGGGGATAGGACCCCCGCTGGGTGTGTAAATGGTGGATGAGAAGATATATTTGGGAGGGGGTGGGTGGTGCGAAAGTCAGCCGGGTGAGGAAAAGACAGAAGAAAAAAGAGTTTTAAAGAATGGGGATCGGGATTGTCTTAAGATGTAGCAGTGAAGAAGATCATTGGACCAGAGTCACGATGACAGAACTGAAGGTGGGTTGTGTTTGACAGTGTGGGGAAACGGAAATGACAAAGAAAAGCAGGATGAAAAGCCCAAGCGGTTCATGCATAAGCTTAACTGAGAACAAAAAAATGGAATACTTCTTGAAATACATAAAAATCCAAAACAGATGCAGGAAACATTGCATTTTAATTTATTCATTATTTTTTTATTTTATTTTGCATTTTCCACACTGTCCCAACCTTTTCTGATTCAGAGTTGTACAAATGGGGATTATGATCAGAGGTGTGAGCAGAATGGCATGTGTGGGTGGGCAGTTAGCTCATCTGGGGGGGCAGAAAACAATACCGGAAAAAATCGGTTGAAAACCACGACTACAACTTCAAGCATAATAATAATAATAATTATAACAATAATAATAATAATAATAATAATAATAATAGTAATAATTCAATTCGGTAATGAAAATATGGTCACACTAGCATAAATCATGACCGTCTATTTTGTTTTGTTTTTTTTGTAAAGAAATGTAGAACAGCCAACTCCAGCTTTTTATTACCTTCATTAAGTCTACATTTCAGATCATTATATACAACAAAAACATCCGAAAATGTGAAAATCGCCTTTTTTTTTTCAGCAGCAAGGGGTTAAGGTTACGGAGGGGGGGGGGGGGGGGACACGATAACAAAAAAATAAATAAAGCTATAAACTTTGCAGATATATGCTTTCTTAAAATCACCACCTGCATTTATTCTATCAATACAACACAAACAGAGATAATAAATTGTGGCCTTTTTTCTCGCCAGTTTTCTTTGGATGGACAGGGCATTTCTCAGGGGGGCAGGACTTGTTCCTGGGGGGGCAGTGCCCCCCCCCCCCCCCCCCCATAGCCACGCCCCTGATTATGATGCAGTTCAAGTCTCTTATCACGCCTGCATGTCGGTTTCAAAAGTAATTGGACTCCATTTTCAACTTGAGGAGACGATGTTTGATGCCCTGCATTTGAAGCATACTGAGACCTTTACACATTCTGCGACTGCGTGAACTTTTCTCAACAGCAGTCAATGATTTTACATTTTGCCACAGACACTCAGAAGACTTCGATTTCACTTTCATGTGAGTATCTATCAGAGTAGCGAAGACTTCATAAAGTAGTGTGCATGCTCTTTTTGAGACCAGCTCCATGCTGCATTCATGTGAAAATATGAGCTTTGTGCCGCTGTTGAAAATGGTCCCGACAACATGGTGCTCTATCACACACTGCGTTCTGATGTTCACTGGTGAGGTGACACTTGGTAAGACACGAACAAACTCATATAGGTGTTCATTTACTCAACATAGTAGACTTAGAGATTATGATAGTCGAGACACATTTTCCACCGTTTTCCATCCTCATGATAACCATGACAACATAGTGACACTCCCAACCTAATGCTGGTCATGGTTTAGTTCACTACCTAACATTAAGAGTTTTGGGAAACTTTTAAAGAGAAAACTTTTCTGTTTGTCCATTATTTCTCTTTGTGTTTGTTTCTGTCTTTCTGTCTCCTCTTCCTCTCCTCCTTCTCTTCCTCCATTGGATGGCATGTTGTGCTGTGGTGCATCTAGTGATCTACAGCCTTCTCTGGACAGGGTTAGGAGCGCTAGCGCCAACTGTCTGACTCCAAACAATCATGCCCCCTCACCAGAGACTGAAAGGTACCAGCCTCTGTACCCATCCCCCTCCCTGTAGTCCTCTTGTAGTTTCGTATCCTCAGCTGCTCCTGGTCTTTGTAGTTCACACTTCTCTGAATGGTCCAACACATGCTAAATTATTAAACTTTCCCCTTCTAACTCCACTCACACCATGATTTTTGCACCTTTCTACTTATTCCTGCACATTGCATCAGTCTTTAAAGTTGCATTTTAAGGTGCAGAGATTTTCAGAAAGTTTGTCAGTAAAATTCTGGGCACTTCCGTTTGTCCAGTTTAGGAATTACAGTAATAACAGTTTAGAAACATTGTGCCAGACTGTAATTTGGTGTCTAGAAAGCATTCAGTGACATACAAGCCATTCTGTAAACTGCATAACCCGCCAAATGTTTGTTTACCAAACTTAACTCTAGAGGGATGACTCACACAGTTAGCACATCTTTCTAACTTGCCAATGACTCAGCTTCATTCCTTACTAATTCCATCATAACCTTTCCCAACATCGTCAAAGTGCTGTAGTGGGTGGTGAGATCATTGGTCTGGATTTATTCCAGTCTGTCTTGATATGACATTTTGATTTCCTCATTCGTCTTGTCTTTGCTTGTTGTGAAATGCTAACATTTACCACACTGTTAATGGCCGGGTTAATTTCTCATTTCGTTCATCAAGTCTCACGGAGGTTTAATGTCTCTGTTTTTTGTTCCATCAACAAAGCTACACACAACTGACATTTCTTTTTTCAAAATGCGAAAATGTGTTTTCTTAAAAAGAGAAAACAAACTTTTGTTACTTCCCATTAAAGGTAATGAAAACCAAAAATGAGCTAAAGGGACAATAAATCCTGGACCTCTGTTGGTTTTCCAAGTTAACAAATTAGTAATATTAACTTTATGAAGAAATAGTCTTCCAATGTTGTATTACAGCTTCTTCTTTTGCCCTTCAAAATATACTGTTAGCTATGGCACAAATAGATAGCCTTTTGTTGTACAAGTGACTAATAACAGAGCAGCTCACACACTTTGCAAAATGGGTGACATATTTTGTATGTGTACACATAGAAAATCTTTGTCCTATTCTCTGCCTCGAAGACGTCCCGCAAGTCCCAGGATTCTTATTCAGCATGCTTCCCCTGAAGATGACAGGTACACTTCTGTGAACCCCCCCTGAAACAGCATCCTCCTGGAGCTTGACTTGTGCCTTAAAATCTGCAATTATAACCCAAGCCACAAAAAGTTTTCTTTTGAACCGCAATAAGAGATGAAAAGATTTTGTCACGCAATAAATTTTCTTTTTTTAATTGAATTGAATTTTTTCTTTTTCTTTTTTTTTGGAAACAGTTACATTTTCTAGAAGCTGACATACTGTACATCTCATTGTTCAGTTGGTCTTTTATTAGGTTGAGGCAAATGTCAAGCTCTACATATGATTTGCCCCGATCTCTATGCTGAGTTCTGACATTTCTGTAAATAGCTGAACTGTAAATGTTCAATTTCCATCTGTTCTGATTAAAGTGAAGCAAGTGACTTTATCTTGTATCATAAAAGTTTTGAAGAAATAACAAGATATGTATCTTTGCGATCTAATCACTAAACTCAAATTTGTCTATTAACTATAAAGCCTTTCTTAAGTCCTAGAAATGCAGTGAAACGGCTTGTCTGGTTCTGTCTAAGTAAAGAAAAATGAAAAATTTCTTGTTAAGTTAGTGACTTTTAGAGAAGCCGATAGACAGATTTTGATTGCTCAAACTGTCCAAGGCTAGCTGTTTTCGAGGCTGTGCTAACACTGTTGAGTGGCAGAGAAACTGTTTTAACCTAGATAAACAAACAACAACGCAACTTTATATTCCAAAATGTCAAACTATCGCTTTAAATTTGGTTAAACCTGAAATCATAGTTGTTACAACAATTATACTTTTAAATACAAGAAAAACTCACCTGCTATTCTTGTCACTTTTAAGCTAACTGTACACTGCTGGATGAACTGAGAGCGAATGTGATCAGGAATGTAGAACTTCTCATGCTTAACGTCTCCAGCGTTGTGATTGATCACGTTGTATCAGGGATGGCTTGCGCACGTTTTAGTTGTGCTGTTCGATATGTAGTTTGATGAGTCGTAGCATCATTAGTCTTTGGTTGTGATTGCTGTTGCTGTAGTTTTGTTCTGTTGACTCTCTATCCTTCCTTCACACTTTTTTAGTGTGAGGTGTGTGCTGCTTGCAACTTAAAGTCCTTTGTGACTCTGGTGTGAAATCCTTCCCTGCTGTCTTTGCTTCTTGCAGTCCACTTTTTTGCTCTGGGAATCTGCAGCTTTTGTGTTCTCGCCTTTTTCCTCTGAGTCTTTGCGAAGTGTCACTTTTTCAAAGTTTTGTGCTCAGATATGACAGATTTCATGATTTCCATAATTCATATCATAAGTGTGATTCTGTGTGTGTCCTTGTCATCTTCATGTCCATGAATGGAGAATATGGATGCTACTTCCCTCTCAAGAGTCTTTAATTCACCTCAGTACAAAGAAGAGGTACACACACACTTATGTTCACACACTTATGTGCAAACACACCAACGCGGACACACGTGCTCATAGGCACAGTTATGGATGAAGCACCAGTGTGTGACACTCCTTATTCTTATCACCATCATACCATCAATCACAGCATGCTTCCCTTTTCCAGACCATAAACTTGTAAGACCAGTGACAACCTATGACACAGTCAAGCTCTTCTAAATCTAAGTGATTTATTCTCCATCATACCGTCCTCCATCCGCCCATTCATCTTTTTATTCTGTTTTGTACTGTTCCCTTTGCTCATCCACCATTCTCCAGGCAGCCTCGGAACCTGGAGCCACCTGAATGTCAGACTGTTGGCAGGAAGCTGTCTGACAGTGGCAGGTAAGACATGTACTGTGGGCTCAGCACATGTCAACCATCCTCATTGACAGGCAGAGCTTTGCAAGTTCAATCGACAGTTTTAACAAAGTCATTAGGAGGGTCTTTAGTAGGGTTGCGTTGTTTTTTTTGTTTGTTTTTGAGAGTGGTTACACTGGTTAATTCAAGTGTTCTATTAGTGCAACAGACTTTTACAAAATAAAAGCCTGTGAGCAACAGACTTTTACAAAATAAAAGCCTGTGAGCAACAGACTTTTACGATAATAAAATAAATAATAAAACAGGGGTGGTCCGTGATGTAGTGGGTTGAGCAGGCGCCCCATGTACAGAGGCTATAGTCCTCGCTGCAGCTGTCCCCTGATCAAGTCCTGGATTGGATGGCCCTGTGCTGCGTGTTGGTCCCCCTCTCTCTGCCCCCTGCTTCCTGTCTCTCTGAACTTTCATATCCATTAAAGGCACAAAAGCCCAAAAAAACATGTTTATTAAAAAAAATTTTTTTTTAAATAAATTAATAAAACCTGCGTTAATGCGCCATAAAATATTTAGTTAACGCGATAACAACGAGTTAACTCACCCAGCCCTAACTAGAATACTTAGTTTATCCCCAAAGGGAAATTGTAGTGTTGCTGTAAGAAGAAAAAAAATAGGCGAACTAAATTCACAATTTTTAATGTAGGTCCAAATTAGACAGATACAGTATTTTTGCCCTACATGGACAAAAATTGCATTGATTTGTGTGGAGTTGTGACTGTATCAGTTGACAAATGTCAATGTATTGAACTGTCTTCATAAAAAAAGGCAGTGATGTGGATTTAGTATGTAAGTATGATTTTTCCAAGGGTACCATGTTGCCCTTTTAAGCAAGAAACTTATTCTGTTCAAAACCAACATTATGTGGGAAGCTTATGCATTTTCACTCCCATTTCGTCACATGCTATACTAATAGATGGTCAGAAGCTGGCTGTGTCAGTTTTAAATGCACCAGGTACCCCCAAAAGTGTCACTTTTAAAAAGTGCATGGTTCCCTAAGCTGATAACATAACTGTCGCTGAATGTGCGTCTGTTGTAATATGGAGTACGTTTGTGGTGCATTCAACAATCAAATTAATTTTTTTGCTCATTTTAATCCCTTATCTCACTACTTGTCATGCCTAATCTTATCCAGACAGAAATTGAAATAAGGATCTGTTGGTTAGCAATGTCGCCTCACAGCAAGAATGATCCTGGTTTGTATCTTGGCTAGGAGCCTTTTTTTGTGGAGTTTGGTCCTATGAATGAACTTAAAGAAGGAAGTACAACACAGGTGGAGGGATGTATACTGAGTTCCTTCATACTCTGTATGCAGCTGCTGCTACTTATTCATTAGCAAAGATTATAAAATTGTGTTTTACTGTTGCTGTTTGCTATAGGCTTAGCCGGTGAATCCTTGCTGTGGCAGAGGAATATCTGGCATCACGCAGCTGCAGAGCAGTTCCCTCAGAAAGACAGTAAAGTTGTACCTCATGTATTGAAAACTGATGTAAAGGGGATCCTGACTGAGTGTGTATTACGAGTTGGGAATAAGAATGTGTTGATTAAGCCTCTATTCTCTTTTATACAGTGAAATGGTTAAGCCAGATCTTTTTTGGAGGATTCAATTGCTGACTGGAGTACATTTTCAAAAGTTTACCTTCCATGCATTATTTATGAATGACCCATAAACAATTGCAATGTGCATACAAGCAGTTCAAATCTGTAAACCATGTGGCTACCCTCAGGTTATGTTTAGCCATCATTTATTTTTGAAAACGTTGAATGAGATGTTTACGTTAGCTTGTGCTAAATGTTCATTTGAGCATGTGACAGTGTTGAAATGTTTTGAAATGACCAAAAAAAGATTGACATACAGATTACATTTGTGAAAAGTAGAAATACAGCCCAGGATCTACGTTTAACTTTATATGATAACATAAAGTTTTGATAATGTGTCACATAACATTATTTGCGCTGTTTATTTATTCCTGTTCTGCCTTTTTTTTCCCACAACCCCATTTCTGTTCCTGCATGCTGCTGCTTACACACTGCATTGTGGGGTTTGTATGGCACTCGTGTGATTGTGCACATCTGTGTTGGTGTGTGCATCAGAATGGAGCCCATCACCATCTTAACGGGCTCCAGAGAAAAGAAAACCTCATTACTGCCCCTCGGTAAAGGGATTCCCTTTGAATCACCCCCACCAACCCCCAAGGCCAAATCCACTGACACTGTGACAGATCCTCTTTCATTACTTGTGTACACTGTGGTGGAGAGAAACAAGACAGGGCTGCTTTCACTTCTGCCTACCTGTGTCAGTTTGTGTTTGTGTCTAGGAAATGTCTTTGTCACATAACAGGGTTGGACGATGTTGTTTGTATATTTATTGGTTATGTTTTATGTGGAAGTCGTTTTTTGTGTACTTATAAGTGTCAGATTGATAAATGTAAAATGTTTGTTCTGCAAAATGGTCTATCTTCAACAATTAAGCATACCTCTCGAGAAATTATTGATTAGATCATTCTCAACAGTCGGAGGAGAATTACAGTTGTTGGTCAATAAATGGCAATTTTTAATCAGAGTTTTTAAACTTATAATAAAACAGGTAATACACTATATTACCAAAAGTATTCACTCATCTGCTTTTACACGCATTTGAGCTTAAGTGACATCCCATTCTTAATCCATGGGGTTTAATATGTTGTCAGCCCACCCTTTGCAGCGATAACAGCTTCAGTTCTTCTGGACAAGCTTTCCACAAGGTTTAGGAGTGTGTTTATGGGGAATTTTTTAATTTCTTCTTCCAGAAGCACATTAGTGAGGTCAGACACTGATGTTGGATGAGAAGGCCTGGCTCGCAGTCTCTGCTCTAATTCATCCCAAAGGGGTTGTATCGGGTTGAGGTCAGGACTCTGTGTAGGCCAGTCAGGTTCTTCCACACCAAACTGGCTCATCCATTTCTTCATGGACCTTGCTTTGTGCACTGGTGCGCAGTCATGTTGGAACAGGAAGGGGCCGTCCCCAAACTGTTTCCACAACGTTGGGAGCATGAATTTGTCCAAAATCTCTCGGTATGCTGAAGCATTCAGAGTTCCTTTCACTGGAACTAAGGGACCAAGTCCAGCTCCTGAAAAACAACCCCGCATTATAATCCCCCCTCCACCAAACTTTACACTTAGCACAATGCAGTCAGACAAGTACCGTTCTCCTGGCAACCGCCAAACCCAGACTCCTCCATCAGATTCCCAGATGGAGAAGCGTGATTCGTCACTCCAGAGAACGCATCTCTGCACATTACGCGCCTCAGCATCCGCTGACCCCACTCTGTCATTCTACCTGGCCTACCACTTCGTGGCTGAGTTGCTGTCCTTCCCAATCGCTTCCACTTTGTATTAAAGGGATAGTTTGCCTCTTTTGACATGTATGACAGATGTATGACATCCTATATTAGCAATATCATTTATTAGATTTGACTTACCCCCTGCTGCGTCCTGTGAGCCGAGTTCCAGCCGAGTTTTGGCGTTGACGAAGGTAGTCCGGCTAGTTGGCTGGGGCCACAAAAATGAAGCGTTTTGCTTCTTAAAAAAATGTGCGTTCAAAAAAGTAATTACATTTGTATCACAAAATCGTTCGTCCAGAAAAAGTCAGACCTCACAATCGCTATTTTCTCTCTGTATGGGATGTCATACAGCTTCATGTAAAAAGAGGCAAACTATCCCTTTAATACCACTGGCAGTAGAAGGTGAAATATTCATGACAGGACTTGTTGCACAGTTGGCATCCTATCACGGTACCACGCTGGAATCCACTGAGCTCCTGAGAGCGACCCATTCTCTCACTAATGCTTGTAGAAGCAGTCTGCATGCCTTGGTGCGTGAATTTATACACCTGTGACCATGGAAGTGATGGCACACCTGAATTTAGTTATGTGGATTGGTGAGTGAATACTTTTGCTAATTTAGTGTATGTTTTAATTTGAAAAAGATACATTAATAACTCTGGCATTTGTTTTCTGATCTTTTTTAAACTGATTAGGGTTATATGTTCTGCCAAAAAAAATGGCCAAACTAATTTTTTACAGAGTTTCTGAGTCTTTTGTGAGACTGTATGAGAATGAATGAACGTCCGCAAACATGACGGGATTGTTCTTGGAAGACTTTCGCCCTTCTCTGTGGTTTTTCACTCTCTAAATCTTGATTTGCTGCTCTGTTTGGCAACAGGACCTCGAACAGTCAACCCCTGAACCAGCTTCATCTTGCTCGACTGTAGATTTGATGGTGGCACCAATGCTTTTGCTGTTCTCTGATTTCCCTTAGTTGATGCTTTTCCAGTAGCTACATACAGTCATTTATTTATTTTTGTACAACTTTAACATTGCTCGTCATACTTTAAGTCAACATAATATGAAATTCAAGCAGCGATTAACCGTCTCACTGCTGTGTTTTTGTACATTTGTACATGTAAATTAGGGGAATCACAATATATAAAAGACAAAGAGATAATAGCAATGTATTTATTAAGCAACATCATTATCATGAATGCTTTTATTCATATTTATGGTGTATTGCAAATCAGGTACTGTGACAGCCCTTATGTAATGGATATTGTTAGAACACGATGAACACAAAAAAACTAAAATTTAAATAAAAAAACAATGGATAAGTGGCCCCGCTGTCACCTGGACCACAAACACGAGGACTTGTATTGAATTTCTTCTTCTTATTCCCACTCCTGTCGTCCTTGTTTCTATTCCCTCTTCTACTCTCATGTTGATTCTCTTTTGTCTGTTTCCCCCTCTGTCTGTTTTACTCTTGTCTTTTTATTTTATTTTATTTTATTTTTTTTTATTGTGTGTGTGTGTGTGTTCTTTGTGTTAGGGGGCGCATGCAAGGCGGTGCGTCTCTTTCCTCCTCGGCGGCGTCTTCGTCAGCACGGAGAGTGAGGCAGCTCCCGCAGCTTCCACCTCAGAGTAGCACCGTAGAACAAGGTATGATGAGGAAGATATGTTCTGTATTGTATCATTTCTTATATCCTGAGCATAGTTATCTTTAATTTATTAAACCCAAAAATAAATAATAATAATCACGACAAGGAATCCTTTGTCATTGGCTGCAAAATGGCAATTTTGTCAAAATTCCCTTAAATTGATAGATGTGGATTAGTTTATTATGGTCAAAAGTCAGGTTTGCACTGGGATGCACTAGCTTTTTATCCATCACTAAGTCTGTGTGTTAGGTCTTTAGTTTGAAGCTGCTAGATTACGAGAGATTGCAGTGTCGCAAAGGAAGTCGACCACAGATCCACAAGTGTATACTGATGTCATCCGTCGATCCTTAGTCTTGTTTATGGCTGTACAAATGACCTTCAGAAATAGACTGCTGATGTAGCCAACACACTGTTTTTATTAGCCTGTGCAGTCCATTTCAGTCAGGGCAAATGTTGTAGTTTTACCTCCACTTGTTAGTCTGTTATTAGCAAGAATACTCAAAAGTCATCTAAAACATAAAATGCTCCTTCTCTCAATTCTAAGATTTTTACATGTCTGGATATTATTTATGATATATTAATAATGAATTGTCTGGACCTCACAACCTCAGATGAACAACAACACGTGACATATTATACTGTGTTGTTATTTAATACAATCTAAGCCTAAATCAGATGCAGTGAGTGAAAAACTAAATCCACTTTTACTGCTTTATGAGGGTAAATAGCAGCCAGGTGCTGCTAATCAAATGTATTTCATTAACTGATTATCATTCAGTGTGAGCACTTCTATAGAATCAGAAGCATTCAGGCTTGTGTTAACGCAATGAGTGATGATATCAGCAGTGATTCCGAAAGAAGTAATTGTTGCTGCCCCATCAATCGCGAAAGGGTTATAACGTCCCTTCCAAACAATTTGGACTGCATCTGCATTCTTAAGTGAGAAAGATTTTTTTTTTTTTTTTGTGAAAAACATTCAGCACAGTTGCAAATCTTGCCAGGAGTAGTCATTACTTTCAATCAATTCAGCTTGTCGAGAGGGGTTTTAAGAGAAAGTCTTTTTTTTTTTTTTTTTTAAAAAGAACATGGCAGGGTAGCTCAAGTTTGCAGAGCTACATCCGAACAAAATGGAGAACTATTGGAACAATGTCCTTTGGACAAACAAGGCCAAAGTGAAGATGCTTGGCCATAATGTGCAGCATACCAGCACAAACACTCATAGCAACTGTCAATCATGGTGGTGCAGGGATGATGATTTGGGCTTTTTTTTGGCAGCGAAAGAACCTGGGGCACCTTGCCTTCATTGAGTCGACCTTAAACTCCTTAGTATACCAACGTATTCTAGAGTCAATTGTGAGGCCATCTGTCTGTCAGCTAAAGCTTTGCCAAAATTGGGACATGCAACCAGGTCAGTGATCGCAATCACACCAGAATATCTCAAACAAAATGGCTAAAAAAGGAAAGAGTCAAGTTGTTGCAATCGTCACAGTCCAGACCTCGACATAATTTAAATGCTGCGGTGGGACTTTAGGAAAGCCTACAAACCTCAGTGAACTGAAGCAACATTGTAAAGAAAAGTGGGCCAAAATTTCTCCACAATGATGAAAGAGACTGATAATGTCATCTCAAGTTATTGTTGCTGAAGGCGGTTCTATGAGCAGTTTAATCTTGGGGTGCACTTTGTTATTTTACATACTACTTCTACATTTTAGCTTAGTTTTGGCTAAAGAAATAATAAGACGTTGTGGTTCAACTGAAGTTGTATTTACCTCATTTTTAGACCTGGTGAGACCTGGTTATTACCTGATGCGTAAAACCGTAGAATTTAGGAGGGTAAACTTTCGTTTTCACATGACAATATCAATGTAAATTTTATCTTACACAAATTACAACAGTTGATGCAATTGGTCTTCTGCAGTCCATTACATTGGAGGACAGATTTTTACTGGAACTACTGTATTTTACTGTATATATTATTGATATATACCAGTAAGAATATTAATGTGAACGTTTTTCATCATGGTAAATGATCGTTAAAAAATTGTACATATTTGTTTCATGTATTAGAATGTGCCCTTAAACGTGCATAAAAGTATGGAAACGCTTGGAATTTTATTTTAGTATTTTGTGAGGGCTGGACATGTGAAGGGAAGAAAAAACCCAAAGAATTGGCATTATAATCAGGCAGTGAAAGAATGGGGGCGAGACTGAGCTTGACTTTGTCAAAATTGAAGCAAGAAGTCTGACGTGATCGAATGCACATGCCTGCGCTGCGTTGTTTGTATATATAAGTTTTTCATATTTCTAAGTCTATTCATGAGAAAAAAAAAGTATTGGGAAAACAGTAATTGCTCACTGCGTCAACATTACCGTTTGAATCAAATGATTTGCATTTAACTCATGTGGGGTTAAGGAATAAGGAATAAGTTAAGGGTAAGGAATTTGAACGAGCTGCAGTCTTATAAACTAGTATTGTAGCAGTCATTTAGAAAAAAAGCGTGACATAATAAAAATGTCACATACATAATAACAATTGGCAATGTTCAATATATTTACATAATAAAGATGTAGCTTATTAATATTTATTTAATAATAGTTTACTTACCTGTCAAATACAATATGGAAAATCTTCTCTAAGATCTAGAAAAAAGTTACATATTATAATGAAAACTGTGTAGCTCACCTTTGTGCTTTCGTGTGAAAGTGTATCATAAAAAACTAACTACAAACTAAACTACAAACTAACTACCCCTAAATGATACTAATGATCAGAAAGAAACAGTTCTTTGAAAGGCAATAAGAGATTATGCTAATGTTATATAAATAGTGATGAAGTTCATCAGCAAAACCGAAAAATCTAGTTACACCCCAAACTGATCTTTAACAGCTTGTGGTTTCGAATTACTGAAGAACTTTGTTGGGGATTAAATAGTTTCACTAGTTGTAGACTATGAGAGAAAAATCTTTCAGTTCTAAAAGTTAGATAAGCATTATTACAGAGAAAGTGGTGATGGAGCGTGATAGGCCTCCTCTTTATGTGTAGTGGGGTGGATAAGAATTTCTGCCTTTAGTCTTTTATGTATCGTTCTGTTCAGCTCCATGTGTACTGCCTGAACTTGATAAAGTTTTTTGTATTATGTGCAGCCCTGGTAGCAGAGAAGTGTGTTCGCGAACTCAAGATGAGGGTTCATTCTAACCGGGTGTCAGCTGCCAGTACCTCCAGCCAACAGGATCTGGACCGAGCCCTCAAGAACAAACGAGAGGTACACCACAGCTTTTTTTCTTGCCTTGGTCTTCCATTGTCCTGACAGCTCACTTTATAACAAACTCATCAGGAGAGTGGTGGGGAAAGTAAAAGCACTCTAGCCAGCTACCGTAAGCCAATAATACTGCTAAAGTGGATCGTAGAGAATTACATTGAATGTCTCAGGAGGTAATAATTTATGTTACAGTAATGGTGAAGACCACTCAGTTAAATTAATAGGTTGCAAGTATGTAGTCAATCAGGGATTTACCTGGCACATTGAACACATTCAGTACTCTATACTGGCTGGTATACCGGCCATCTTTGTCAGTTTAAAGGCGACATTGTGACTTTTACACTCACTAACATCCAAGTAATTACATTTGTCTGTGTAAGACAAAAACAGATTGAAATGGTTTAATGTGAGTGTTTCGAACACGATAAAAAAAAAGTGTCAGTGCTTTGATACTGCTTCAAAGATGCAACAAATATCACAGGCAAAAAAAAAATGTGAAAATGAGAAGGCAAGATAAAGTATTGATAGGTGATAAAGGCTTTAAGTAAAGCATCAAGGATCACTCGGACATTAACAATAACTCTAATGTATTGTTTACAAAACCTAGATTGTTATTGTCAACGAGACAGGGAAGGATTGTCTGATTGTGAAAGCTTATGAAGCATAGCGGTAATCCCACAACACCCACAACTTTTGTCTACTGGCGCTTTTCCACTAGCTCGCTTCGGCTCGGCTTGGCGCACTATTGTGTGTTTCCACTAGCACGCCGTACCTGCAACCAGGACGATTTTCCGTATCACCTCAGCCCTGGTTCCAAGCGGGCCGAAGCGTTACTAAAACGTGACGTCAGCCGACTGCCTTCCACTGATTGGGCGATGAGTGTCGTCACTGGAAGCGTCATAACGCGGATAATAAAAGCTAGCGTTAGCAACCGTTAGCTTACCTCCAAACGTCGTCTTTTTGAAGCTCGTAACAAAACTCTCCGGGACTTTTCAATACTGTTTTGTCTGGCGGCCAGGAGTCTTCTCTGGCTCTCTTCTCTTGCCTTCTGTGCGACAAAAAGCCACAGGGTGAGCAGCAACACGCGCAGCCGTGTTACGACGACCCCGCCCACGTCCAGGAGGCACGAAGTGTAATGGAAACACAACCAAACCGAGCCGTGGCGAGCCGTGTAGAGCTAGTGGAAAAGCGCCATAAGATAACTTTAATCTTTTACTTCTGAGGAAGACAATGACATGAAATGGAATTAAATGAAAATACACACAATACTATTGGAACTACTGCTACTATATAATGAATTTAATGCTTATCATGAACTGACATTACCCAGGAAACGCAAATAAATATGTGAAACAAAACTACAGTTTGTAGATTACTGTTTCTGGAGCTACGCTTCCATATTGTTGGAGTTTACATGCATATATTTATAAAGAGACTTACATTACAAGTTATCCTTAACATTCTTAATGGTTAGACTGAACAACTAAAATACCAAATATGGTTCCTGTACATATATTATTAATAATTTCTCTAACCTTGTTGCTCGGGAAGAGAAAGAGACTAGCCACTTCATAGATGAGAAGTCTAAAAAGGAGAATAATAATAATAATAATGAGCATAACTGATGGGTTGCCCTAAATTCTGCTGTCAGCTCGTAGCTGCTGACTCCGGGTTTTTGTGTTGCCTACCATGTGATGAGTTTGTAGTGTGTTATATTGTAACTGAAAAATTTGAACTGGAAATTCCAACAGCACTAAAATAACTGCTGACTCATGGTATAGCGAACTCGTGGACAATTTAAACACAGCCAGGGATTTGTTACTTTTTCTTTGGCTTGCGTTAAACCCCTTTGCATCTTCAGAGTAGCACAATATAGTCTATTAAAGTTAGCACGGTGATTCTGCACCGATCATGAAGGTCTTGGAGAGGGAGTTGAGATAAACAGACCTTGTGCTCTCTCCTAATGGGGAGAAGAGGAATGTGCTGTCCCCTTCAGAGTCCAGCCAGGAAAGTGAGTTTGACCGTCCCACTGGAGACTGAAAAGAGAAAGAATATACATAAGCATGGGGGGTTTCTCTTTGAACATGGGATGTGTCTTTGTGGAAGAGTAGCTGCTGCGGCTAAAGTGACTTCCACAGCTTAATTCAGTTAAAATCCACTAACTACTTAGTTCAAGTTGGGGGGTTTCCAACATTACAAACCACAGACTAAGAGCCTGACCTACACAAAATGAGCACTGTTAGTGTGGATCAATGCCACACGAAATTAGTGCCCTCACTAAGATAATAATAATCACAAGTGAGCCCAACAAAGTGGACTAAATATGTTCACATTATTAAAGGTCATGTGACACAAAAACACAATGGGTCTCATGCAAGAACATTTTCGTATTTTTATTCTAAATTTCTCTCACTTTTTTCGTACGAACACGCCACGTCAGATTCAACAAAATCTCTTAACTTGGGAAAAAGTGTGTAAACGACCTGCGTAAATGATGAATGCCACCCGTGCGTATTTAAGTGCACGTGCAAGAGGATAGTAAATTTGCATACTACACGCCCAAAATGATACCATATAAGGCTGTGCTTCCTCTCTCCTGTGCCAGGAAGTGTTGAGTGTTGAGTCATGAGAATGGCATCAAGGCACAAAAAGAACAACTTTAGGGGCTCTGAGATTGAAGTTCTGCTTTCAGAGATCCAGAAAGTAAAATCTGTCATTTTTAGCAGAGTCAGCAGTGGAATTGCTGAAGAAAAAAGCAAAGAAATGGGAGCAATTACGAGTGTCACCTGTAGTTCGTAATGTCACCGAAATAAAAAAGAAATGGTTTGATATGAAAATGGCTTAAAAAAAAAACCATCTCGGCATGAGCAGGTGCTCGATGACTGTAACTAAAGCCATGCAATCAGTTGTTGCCTCATCATGATGGAACTCTGATGGGGCGGTCCATGAGGGGGGTCTTCTGGCACCACACCTTCTGGTCTGCCTGGGCTGGTTCAGGTGGAGACCCTCGTTCATGGCAATATTGTGCAAATCTGGCATGCCTTCTCTGGGCTATAGAGCAGTTTGCCCCCCCGCTGTATGGAGACGCACCCACCTGGCCTTCAGCTCAGTGCGCTCCACAACAGGGGCACGGGTGCTTTGATGCGTATATGTGTTTAGTCTATTGCTCCGATTATGTTTGGCAATCCAGCCACAGCATGAAAGTCCCTCTTAATTTGTACTTGTTGGACAGCGGTGTATGGGAATGTGATGTACCATGGGTGATAAACTGATGAGAGCTTTGATGACCAAGGGGAGCGCACGACTCACAGAGGACTGGGACACACCCGATCTGTCTCCAATCTCCCTCTGAAAGGTTCCAGTGGCCAAAAATCCAAGGGTGGTGAGGACCTGGGCGTGTGGTGGAATTGGGTTTCTCTCTGGAGTTGTGGCTCTAGCAAGCAGCAGCACAGTCCTTGGCAATCTAAATTGCGATGTCAGCCATTCGTCTGTCTCCACATGGATAACTACACGGTTTCTTCCAAGAGCCTGACCCGCTAAGGCATCCAAAAGTAGCAAGTCAGCCGCTGGTTACGCTTCCCATTGACCTTGTTATATGCAGAGTCAAATTAACCTTCAATTAGTGCATAATTTAAGTCAAACAGAATAATGTCGGCATAATTATGGGGTATAATGTATATATTTATTTATGTTTGCTTCAAAGTAATTAAATGTACAATCCATTAGTAAAGCAAACTTGATTAGAATAACAGTGGACTATTTTACGAAACTCCTACGACAGGTCTCGATCACTCGTAAATTCTGTTCGTACCTCAAAGAAAACATAAAATATGAAAAGATTGGTCCATCCATCCATCCATCATCTTCCGCTTCTTTGGGGGTCGGGTCGCAGGGGCAGCAGCTTAAGCAGAGAAACCCAGACATCCCTGTTCCCAGCCACTTCTTCCAGCTCTTCTGGGGGGACCCCGAGGTGTTCCCAGGCCAGCCGAGAAACATAGTCCCCCCCATGAGCTGTCACCTTACCGTGGTGGGGGGGTTTGCGCGCCCCAATGAGTCTGGGAGCTATGTTGCCCGGGGCTTTAAGCCCCTGGTAGGGTCACCCAAGGCAAACAGATCCTGGATGAGGGACCAGACAAAGAACAGCTCACAAAAACCCCCTATGATGTACAATATTGTTGGACAACGCGTTCCTTCGCCCGGACGCGGGTCACCGGGGCCTCCCCCTGGAGCCAGGCCCAGGGGTGGGGCCCGCCGGCGAGCGCCTTGTGGCCGGGTCTGTGCCCAGTCGGTCGGGCACAGCCCGAAGAAATGACGTGGGTCCCCCTTCCGACAGGCTCACCACCCGTGGGAGGGGCCAAGGGGGTCGGGTGCAACGTGAGCTGGGTGGCAGCCGAAGGCGGAGACCTTGGCGGTCAGATCCTCGGCTACTGAAGCTGAAAAGATTGGTGAATGCGCAAATTCTCTTAAAGCAATACTATGTAACATTCCTACCTTAAAATAACAGCTTGAAAAAAATTGTGCGGCTAGAATGAGTTTTAATATTACGATTGGCCTGTCTCCTATGCCCTTCGGGGGTCTGAGTTGGAAAAACTGCGCTATGTAACTTTGCTGGACCGGCCCGGGAGCTGAGCGGAAGTACTTCGACTTACTTTCTGGCACACCTACCGCAAAAACAAATATACCCCTCTCACGCTCCCAGGTACATTTGATTATTCTTACCTTCTCGGTCGACATAGCTTGCACCTTCTGACTCCTCACCGGTTCGTCAACAAACGTGAAACGTGAAAGCGAAAGGGTGTTGTATTTACGACAGTGTAACCGTATATTACCTCCAAGCCTGTAGGGGGAGCTCCATAGTGGGCTTTTTGAGAAGTTACATTGTATTGCTTTAAATCACTCGTACGTACGATTTAAGAACAAATCTGTGTGTACAAACGGTTGTTGCATGAGGCCCAATGTTCTCACTTCATTATATAAGCATCGATAAATATTGCACCCAGTGGGCATTTCTACTCACAGCTGCAACACTAAAATTGTACGTGATTGCACTCCTGAAGTGTACAATCTGCCTACTCTTAGCAAAAGAATATCAGCAACAAATTGTCTAAAAAAAAGAGCTTAAAGCTCATAAAAAACAACAAAGGCTTACCAAAAGCTACACACAAGCTCCTGAAAATTCAAGCACTGCCCAGTTCTGTAAACAATGCTCTCAACATACACTACAGACTTACTGTCACTAGTTGAGCTTACCAACAACCTTAATCAACCTTAAAGAAAAACCTCTGCTACAATTTCAAAAGATCCCAGACAAGCCCCCATTTGTGACTTGGCTTGCTAGTGGAGAGTATTAAATAAAAACTGAACTGAGTTGAGAAAAGCAAGGGGTTGCTTATAAAACAACCAAACAATGTTAAAAGTTTAAACAAAACCAATGCTATCAGCATCATGCTACATCAAGCAAGCTTTCACAGGTGAGGCCAATGAGGCAAACAAGGACACTGAAACCCATGCACCACATAAAGACTGCCAATACAAGGCCAATGAGGATGCAGAGGCCTGTCACATTTTAGGCTAACATTAGCTGGACCTGTCAATGACAATTTGCAGCTACAGCTCCGAGCAATTTTTTTTAATTTGCATGACAAATCCAATACAGTGGGGTTTGAATAATTTTGTTGGCGAGCCTATTGATTCATCAAGTGTTATCATATAATTCCATCACAACACAGGCTGTTTTAAACCACAGCTACAAAATGAAGCTGCCTCATGACAATAATTGCCAGCTCAGATATCTGTAAGCAGGTCACTTTCTTTATGGATATAGTCATCAACTGTTTCGACTCCATCATTCCTCTTAGATTTCATATGTCCTAGTTCACTGTCCCATTATCGATGTTTTGGTTCCCACCAACTTGATCAATATCTTCAACACTTTTATACCAACATGCACCATTTTTGTATGATGTGTGGGTTCTGCAGCTCTATAAGGACCCGAAGAGGAGTAGTGAAAATGTATCCCATAAATCCTCAGACAGTGATGTCAGTGACGTGTCAGCCATCTCTCGAACCAGCAGTGCCTCTCGCATCAGTAGCACCAGCTACATGTCCATTCAGTCAGAGAGACCCCGGGGGCGATTCAGGTACACACACACATTCACAATCTTACACGGCCTCTCTGTAACCAAAGAACTAATAATATATTGTGAAATGTGATCAGCCGAGCTATGCGTGCATCGGGCCGCCACATGATGAAGAGCACCAGTGTGAGTGGTGAGATCTATGGCATGGAGCATGCCGATGGCAGCCAATCAGACACAGCGCTTGGAAGCCTTGGGAGTGGGATCAAGAAGCGGCGCTCGAGCCTAAGCCAACGTGTTGTTGCCATCCTGCCATCAAGGCGGAGTCGAAGTACCTCGCAGCTCAGCCAGACAGGTCAGTGAACAGACCAAATGCACATCCCGAGTAAACAACTATGTTGTCAAGAAAGTTGACATCTGTTTAGGTTTTACTAGGCCAGCAATTTATTTATTTTAAAGGGATGGGGATTAGCTTTGAAGAATTTTAGAATTAATAGGCTGTAAAAGTAGAATTACACTGCACCCCAACCAGTAACTGTGTTGACCATTGATTATTCCAAGTCTAAACCTGAACTACATCTATTCATCATTACAAAGTAATCTGTTAAACAACAATGGTCAGGAACAGCATTATCCACTCATGTTACTTAAATTACTCCCATGAATGAGAACTGCAACTAAATATAATTGATTCTGTGGCATCATAAACTCAAAAAAATGTTAGAAAAACAAAGTTGATACCTGCTCGGGAGCTTGCCTGATTTGCCTGGAGATATGTACTTTGTGTTTAAGGCACATCAAGCAATATGCTAAAATCTGAAGGTGCACCTAAATTCAAATCTATGCAAAATCGTACCAATGTCATATTATCGCTCTCATCACTTTTTAAATGTCTACTTTATGGTTAATTTATTCATGAAAATATTTAGTTAAATAACTTAAAAATTAGCTTGAAACTTTGTAAAATCACATCAAATCAAACAAAAATCTCATTTAAACCTATTAAATAAAGACCAATGGAACTAAGAGGGGATGAGATAGACTGAATGGGTAAGTTCATATGTATTTTATATAGATTCAATGTTTTTTGCTAATTTCCAAACTATGACGTCAATCCATTCTTTTTTTTTATATCCGCTGAATCCAATGTGGGGTCGCTGGGGTGGCTGGAGCCTATCCCAGCTGTCATAGGGCGAGAGGCAGGGCACACCCTGGACAGGTCGCCAGTCCATCACAGGGCCACACAGAGACAAACGAGACACACAACCATGCACGCTCACACTCACTCCTAGGGACAATTTAGAGTCACCAATTAACCTAACATGCATGTTTGTGGGTACCCGGAGAGAACCCACGCATACACGGGGAGAACATGCAAACAGAAAGGCCCCAGCTCGGATTTGAACCAGAAAAACCCTCTTGCTGTTCCCCCACACTATGACTTTAAATTTTCAAATCTCTGTGGTACTGAGAAGAGAGCCACACCAGTCCTTTTGAGTAGCTTCACTGTGTGAGGTTTTCCCTGTTTACAGTAAGCTCCATTAGCATATAACTTGCCTGCATCACAATATCAGTCACGTTCAGATCTCCATCTCTTTAGAAGAGGTTATGATTTTTTTCCCAACATGGGAGACTGGGAGAGCTGGAGCCGTAAAACGGGTAGCTTTCATGACACAGTTTACTGAATGTGTTTGTCCTCTTCTCTTGAGGTGCTGGTAAGTCTGCACTGGTGGTTAGTTGTGTCTTGCTCTGTGTAAGACAGAAACAGAAGACAGAAGATTTTGTTTTCTCATCGCTTACAGTCAAAGCCTTTGATGTGTCACACACTAAACATTCCCTCCATTCAGCAACTGCACCAATGGACTGAGGTCCCATTTAAACCCTTGGCTAAATAATTTTCTCAAGGGAAATTAGTGTGTGCAAAGTGCTTATTGACTTTGTTTCACGATGAAAAAAAGCTGAAAACTGAAAGAACATTCACGCATTGTGAGAGGGAAAGACATGCGGTAAGATGGAATAACACATCTACCTAACTCATGAAGCTTGTTTGTGAGTAATGTAGGTTTTTAATGTTTGGTGAGAATCCAAACAGCCTGAAGAGGTGCACTTGTTGGTCTCACTTATTCAGTTTAAGTTCTATTCATTATTGCTCTTCTATGGAAATATTCAGCTTCTAAGGATACAGTTTTCCTACAATGGCCTCAGGGTGTGACTCTTTGAAAAACAGCATGTTCTGTGGAATGTTTATATATATATATATGACTGTATTTGTTTGCTAGAGCAATTATTTTGTTGCAAACGAGGCGGACTGGTTTAGATTCACTGAAAGCTTGCATCATGAATGTATACTTATCAGTCCATTCTTCATTAAAGCTGCAGCTTTTCACATCAGCTCTGTATTTAAGGCTCTTTGACAAGGACATTTTTACCCCCCTAACCCCACACAAAGGTTTTTTTTCTCTCTTTATGCTTTCTACAAGGCTTTTCCACCATTTAGAAAAAAATGGATTCTATACATGTACCCCTGATGTGTGGAATATGTGCTTTGGGTAGAAATACTGTATTTGTTTTACTACACGGTACCATGGATATTCTGCTAAATATGGACTGGTACTCTGCATCTAGTCCATTTGCTGCTGCAGTTTTATTCTTAAAGACAATGTTGATAAATAAACCTTGAGTCTTGCAGAGACTACGCAGACACACAATATTAATATGCTTGCATGGAATGAGAGTTTGGATAAACATATTTATTGATTTTGGTGTGTGTATTCATTCTTAGATTAAATATATGTTTATACAAGAGCAATATGGTCATATAATTAGTTTCGTCAAGGGGTCAAAACCACCTACATGCACTTGTACAGCATTGGACAGAAAGGATCATGCAACGAGTGTCTACCAAACCACTGGCGCTCGGTGAAAACATATGTACAATTGTTGTTATTTATTGGATTTGTTGTTGTTGTGTGTTATTTCAGAGGCAGCGGGTAAGGCGGCGGACAGACAGAAAGGTAAAGCAAAAGGCAGGAAGTCAGACACTACAGGGAACACTGTAGGACACTAATAAAACAGAAGTCTAGGGATGTAATGCTCATGCAGACTTAGAGTTCTCACTTATGGTATAATATGATATATGTCAGATGTATGGTTATCATAAAGAGAGCATGCTACCATATTGTGCACTTGGATGAACGTTTAGAGAACTGCATATATCATATAGAAGAAGTTAGAGGAAATTTGTCTGATGTTCCTCGAGTTTGACTGAAAATTTGGTCTGTTTTTAAGTTTATGAATAATTCATAAAGCATCACAATAGACTCCTTACAAACCCAGTTACAGACTGAATGGGTCAAACTCTGGCAAACAAGGATCCACAGAAAAAAACGAGTACGAGCAGAAATTGAGGAGTAGATAGTAAGCTCACTGTTCTCTGAAATCAGTGAACCCTTCCTGAACTCTGTCTCTGGCACGCTTCCTTACTCCACCCTCCTCTCTCACCATTTTGTTTGAAGGCTGGTTCAGTTCTAGAAAAAGCCCGGCTGAGTTGGTTTAAACTTCACTGAGTGGTTTGATTATTATAGCATACTGTGCTTCTTGTGCTGGCCTTTTCCTTATGTATCACAATGAAACTAAACCTGAGGGAATTTATGTTCAAGATAAAAAAAGGGCTGGCTTTTAAAAAGAGCTGAACTCTTCCTTTACGGTTGTATTTACGCTGTGATTTCATCAGGGGTGGAAAGTAACGAATTACATTTACTCACGTTACTGTAATTGAGTACTTTTTATGAGTAATTTGTAATTTTCTGAGTAGTTTTTGAAATGTGTAATTTTTACTTTTACTCGAGTACATTTTGACCCAAGTACTTTTACTTCGCTACATTTAAAACCCCTCACGTTACTGAGTAAAACATATATTGATGGTGAAAAATTAAATGCGGGCAGAAATTTAAACAACAGTCCCGGAACTGAAAGTCAATTGCGTGGCCTTGCCTTAAGCGCGCCCTTTCCATTGTTACATAATCTGGTGTGGTGGATCTAGGCTACCTGCGCTTTGGAAGATGGCTGCTAACCTAGACGTGGAGACTTTGGAGGAGGAAAGGTCCGAAGACGAAGAGGATACACATTCTGGAGGAGACGAAAGCCAGAAAAACCCGTGGCCAAATTTAGAAAAATTATTCGTTTTCAAACGCACGAAAGGCAATAATGTGATTATGCAGTGCAAGATGTGCCTGCCAGCCAAAACGGAGCTTTCGGCTTTCAGAACATCGACTTCAAACTTACTTCTTTAATACACCTTGAAATCGATTAAAACAACTTGTAACTAATTTGATTCATGACTCATCCTTTTTTGCATTAAGAAACTGAAATTAATTAAGTAACTTTTACTCAAATTACATTTTAAATGAAGTAATTTTGTACTTTTACTCAAGTAAATTTTGAGATGGGTAATTTTACTTTTACTCTGAGTAGAATTTAGGCAAAGTAAAGATACTTTTACTTAATTACAATTTTTCAGTACTCTTTCCACCTCTGGATTTCATCAACCTGTCAATTGTCACCTTCACATCCCTGCTAGCACTCAAGATGTGAGCAGCCTGACTGAGCCACTTTTTGTCTTTATCCAGATCTTCCTGCAGTGACCTCACCACCAAAATATAAATGTTTGTTCTGCTTAAAAACAATTGTGCGTCTTTCAAAAGAAAAAGAAAAATATTTCACGTTGTCTTAATTTGTGCACATTTTTGTCTCGTACAGCAATGTAATTTTCTTATTTTGTATTCCATTTTTTGAGATGTTGGTGAGGTCACCATGGAATATTATTTTGCATGGGCTGGCCTGCATAGAGATAAACCTCAGCTTCAAGTTATCAGGCTTGTCAAAGTTTCTGCCTTTGTTAAAATCACTCTTTCTAAACAGAATTTCACTGTATTTGCCACAGAAGCGCCGGCAGGTAAGAAGGTTAGTAAGGCCGGCAGCAGCAGCATCCAGAGGAGCGTGGAGACGGGCATGGCAGTGGAGTATCCACGAGGAGGATCAGCCATGAACCGGCAGGCCAGCAGGGAGTCCACAGATGGCAGCATGAACAGCTACAGCTCTGAGGGGAAGTATGTACACACCAAAAAATGCTGCCAGTACAAAGCAAAAGACAGACAATAAAGAGTCAAAACACTGCGAGCACAGAAGAATGTTATGCCGTAGCAGCGGCTCATATCTCTGTCTCCGAGAATTTGGTGTAATGTGCAATGTGTAAATATGTAATGACCAGAACAACGCTGACAAGACCCAAACAGTTATGGCCAGATAATAGGTGTTCTAATAATACAAACATTTACTCCATGCGGTAAAAGATTTTCTGGGATTTTAATCCAACTCTCCTAGAGAAAGCTACACATCCAAGGCACTTGTGCTACACGAAGTTGGAAAACCTGTAAATTGCATATGAAAAACATCCAACTTGTTATTGCTAGTGGTGCACAAGCTCCAAATGCATCATATCCTGACTGTGTCATAATGCAACCAAGATTGTCTATGTGTTAGACCCTTCCTCCTGTGACAGAAGCAATGTGTGAAACTTCCCATTGATTTGATGATCTGGCATAAAATGAAAGTTTGCCCAGCTCTGTCTACTGACATTTTCCTGTCGCGTTTCTACGAGTGAGGACATTAAAGCAACTCTTGAGAAGTTTTGAACCTTAAAAGTTTCTGCTTTTTTTAAATGGCACCTTTGTGGCCTCTTCAACATGACAACAAATTCATGTGTATTGCTGCACATGTGCAGGGTTCACACAAAGATCAGTTTTTAAAACAGTGGTGTTAGATCCCACCATTGTTCGGGGGAGCCAAAGAGCTGCACACCATGCTGAGATATAACAAGTTTTTAGCTAGTAGCTCATTGGGAATCCCTTTGTTTGTGCAAAAATACTGTATATAAATACAGTTAAAGTGGTTGGACCAATTTGTGTGTCTCTGTGACAGGCTGTTGCTAACAAAGTGCCTAAAGATACAATTTAAAATAGTTTCTTTGCTAGGCTGTTATGTATCAACACAACACTGGTTCATCCCTTGAATTAGCGTCTTTTTTAATGCTTGAATGATCCATAGGGCAGTGTAAAAAGGCTTAGCAAACAAAAAAAACCCGCATTCCTCTGAAAATGATCAGGTACAAGGACTGGACTGAAAATGAGTGAAAAAGCAGCCAACATCCAAAGAAAAACTTTGAAAGACCTTCAGAAAGCCTGGGGAAATATTGCTCAGGAAAATCTGGCTTCTCAGAAACAAAATCTACAGAGATGAGGTGTGTTTCAAGACTTTTGCACAGTACTGTATGACACTAGAGCACAGTGGATTACTTGTTTGTGTGTGTCAGTTTGATCTTCTCAGGTATGCGTTTAGGGGCCGACAGTCAGTTCAGTGACTTCCTGGATGGATTAGGCCCCGGTCAGCTGGTTGGCCGGCAAACACTGGCAACACCTGCCATGGGTGAGTGATTGGCCTTCTGTGTCTGCTGCATATTTCATATATATATATATATATATATATATATATATATATATATATATATATATATATATATATATATATATATATATATATATATATATATATATATATATATATATATATATATATATATATATATATATATATATATATATATATATATATATATATATATATATATATATATTTTTTTTTTTTTTGTAGAGAGAAATTGTTAAAGCTTTTATTAAATGTGAAGAGAGAGATATATAGCTGAATTAAGAGGCCACTCAACAAACTATATTAAGGCGAAATGGGAAAAAGAACTTGGAACTGTAATCACTTCTGAAGAATGGACAAATATAATTGACACACAAATCACCACTACGACCTCACACCTGTGGAGAGATTTTTCCTGGAAAAATTGTATCAGATTTTTTATAACACCTAAGCAAAAGTCTAAGCAGACAGGACTACAACCTACTTGCTGGAGAGGATGTGGACATGGTATGGCAGCTCATACACATGTATTCTTTAGCTGTCCCACTCTTAAATCCTTCTGGGAAGGAATTCAAAACATAATTAGAGAAGTCCTGCAGTATAATTTTGATTTTACCTGTTTATCATTTTACCTGGGTAACATGGATATGGAACTACCAAAGAAAGACAGATACCTCCTGAAAATCTTTATGGCCGCAAGTAAAAAAGCCATAACAAGAAGATGGCTCAACACAGAACCTCCCACGGTTAATCAGTGGAAAGTCATAATTAAAGACATCCAAACTATGGAACTATTGACTTTTAGCCTCAGGTTACAAAGGGGCAAAGGTGATGCCCTCTGGGAAAAATGGGACCCCTACATCGCAGGAGGGGGTGATGACCTATCTTGATGCCTTGTGTACTCTGGTAATGAAAAGCAATGACCATGATGTTATAGTTTGTGGCGATCTGTTCGCAACCCCGCGGTTCCCCTGATGTTTTGTTTTTGTGAATATGCGCATGTATGTTTATATGACTAGGTTTTGCAATCATTTGGATGTGTGCATGTCTATTTTTTGTTGTTTCTCTTTTGTTTTTGGGGTCGCATAGCTGGTATTTGAATTGTTTTGCCACATCTGATTGTGACCATATCTTGTTTTGTTTTTTTGTTTTTTTGTATTGATGTTGTAACTTGAAAAGATAGAAAAATAAAGTTTGAAAAAAAAAAAAAAATGTGAAGAGAGAAGTATAGTAGTACCTTAACACCTGAAACTGAAGAAATTCTACTCCATGGAACAGTTTTGAATGCCCTCTGAAAGTTTTTTAAATGTGTCTTTATATGAAGTTTTGTTTTCGTACCTCTGCAGGTGATGTTCAGATTGGTTTGATGGATAAGAAAGGACAGCTGGAGGTGGAGGTGATCAGGGCCCGAGGCCTTACCCCCAAACCAGGCTCCAAATCCCTCCCAGGTAAGACAGTACAGACCATTGCAACCTGAAGCCATGAGATCTGCTCACATGTAAACTCTGATCTTCCTCCCTTCTCTCTCTGCTTTTCCATTGTCTCCACTTCTTACCTTTTCCTGACCTCCCTTTTAACCTCACTTCTAGCTCCCTATGTCAAGGTGTACCTGCTAGATACTGGAACCTGTAAAGCCAAAAAGAAAACCAAGATCGCTCGTAAGACTCTGGAGCCGCTCTACCAGCAGCACTTGCTCTTTGAAGAGAGTCCACAGGGCAAGGTGCTTCAGGTAATGACCGGCAACGCTTTCTTCAGCCTTTCTGTCATTACACTTTCCCTTACATTATGTAAATGTTAATAAGATGACATTTCATTTTTATCATTTTTGTGGAGGGAGGTTGTAAAATCACAGTTTAACTGAAAATGATCAGTGATATTATTACATGTACTGGATGCCAGCGCTATAGAATTTAGTCTTTCTTGGTAACAGTTGCTTTTGGGACTTATCTCAAATTACTTCAAACTTGGCCTCAGGGGCGGTCGGTGGCGTAGTGGGTTAAGCAGGCACAGAGGCTACAGTCCTCGCTGCAGTTCGAGTCCCGCCCTTTGCTGCATGTCTTCCCCCTCTCTCTGCCCCCTGCTTCTCTCCAACTGTCCTATCCATTAAAGGCATAAAAAGCCCCCAAAAATAAAATGAAATGAAATGAAAAAACTTGGCCTCACTTGAATACCTAGAAACTTGAAGTATCCACAAAATCAGAAGTAGCACTACATTCGTGGATTCTCCACTTACACAGTCCTGATTCAGGTCATGAAGACAGGAAGTCTTCTGTGCTGCCTGTGTGGAGTGTGAAATGTTTGTATTGTTGTGTTTCTTTCCAAGCCCAACATTCACTAATTCAGCTCATTCTCTCCTGTAGGTGATAGTATGGGGCGATTATGGACGATTGGACCACAAATGTTTTATGGGTGTAGCACAGATCCTGTTGGAGGAGCTGGACCTCTCGAGCACGGTGATCGGCTGGTATAAACTGTTTCCACCATCTTCATTAGTGGACCCTACATTAGCTCCGCTTACGCGGCTGGCGTCTCAGACATCACTGGACAGCTCAGGACCGCCGCCGGGCGTTCGGTCCTAGTGACCAAAACCGCGAGCACCTACCCCCAATACCCCTGAAATGATCAGATAATGGACCGCAGCTACTGGACCACAACTGAGCAGAGGGTGGAAATGCCCCAAGGAGGACAACGAGAAGCCCTCGATCAACCAATGAAAAGCCAGACGGAGAGACAGGGACCGAGAGAGAGAAACGAGAGAGGGAGAGACAGAACTAGCCAATCAAAGCTTAGCTGGAGTCTGACAATCACGTCTCACACCTTCCCTCTTCCTCCTCCTTACGCTTTTTTGTTTTCAGTCTTCCTTGCTTTCTTTGTTTTATCCACTGAGCTGCATCTGTGGAGGTTGCTGTCCAGCATTCTTCATTTCTCTCCATAATTTCTTTGATTCCTCCTTGATTACTCGCGCAGCCCTTATCAGAGCACCTGATCAAAGTGGAGTCCTCCACCTAGTTTCCCTCCAGCCAATAAGAGTAGAGCTTACTGCTAGGCGAGCGGATTAAGTAAGGTGTGGGATTTAGTAAGTAGCAAACTGTTGGAGTTTCATGCAACTGTTTTGCAGAGGTTGGCTGCTGTCGCTGCAGCTGTTGACATGGTAACCATGTCATAGATGAGTATGAAGGGGAGCAGTTCGACACGACTCGTTAAGGACGCCGAGCCTGCACGTACGTGTGCACATTGTTAGTCTAGTTGTGGAAAATGAAAGGAAGCACAAAAAAGCTCAACTCTATCAATCGGACAAAGTGCAAAAACTTTTCTGTCTAAACAGAGGAAAGAGAAAACAGAGGCCAAATGAATCATAAGCTTTTTAGTTTTCATTTGGATCATCATTTTTATATCTTTGTTTTCTTAAAGAATCAGAATAGTCCCACAAGATGCAGACTCCCTCTGTATATGTGTACGTTTGGTTTTCGAGCGGTGTTGTGCCAAAGGCCGGAGATAAAGGTCGGGCCACATCTCCTCGAACAGCCTTTACCTAACCCCCACCCGTCCTCCTGAACCCTCAAACTCCCCCTGTTGGAGGGAGCAGCATGACTCGGGGACGCCACGCCCCGGCCCCAAGCTGCATGCATGTTTCTTTCGTTCTGTTCGTTTAGGTTTTGTTTCGTTCTCTACTTTTTAGTAAAATTGAAAGATGAGACGAAATTAACGAACAACTCTCAAAAAACAAAAAGAGAAAAAAAGACTAGACTATGTGTGTTAGTTCCACATACCTTTAGGCCAGCTTGTATGTTGCATGTTCTTGTACAGTTTGCTCGTACTGAATATGAATACAGAGAAAAGCCAAGCCATCCCCGCCCCCAAACAGGAGCGGACCAATAGTGGGGGGATCACTCCACCCAGGCCACACCTACCACTCTGGGTCTAAATATTCATATTAGAAAGTCTCCAGAAAAACTGTCTTTTTTCAGTTTTTCTTCAAACCCTTTGAACAACAGTGCTGTTCTGTAGAACTGAGCATACTCAAGCCCCCGGCGTATCTGAGGATGTAGGTGTCTAAACTGTAGTTTAAGACAGATGGGGCTAGAGACAGAGATATAGAATGTGTGTATAACAGCTAAATGTATATGAAGTATCATTATGAGTTTGACAGAAATTATAAAGATATAGTTATATGAATATAAAAAGAGTGTATCTGACTGCACACCCACTACAAACACACACACACACACACACTCACCTTGTACATACAAATCAGGATGAGCGGCTTGAACTTAACTCATGAACAAATAAAACATCGCTGACACACAAACATTCCTGGTCTTGTTGAGGGGAATTCGCTTCTGGTGCTTGAGCCGCTGAGCGGCACCGAGCCACAAGGGGGCACTAATAGGTCTTTATTTTGGACCCAGTTGCAGAAAAAGAAGCAGAACCAATTAGAGCAAAGTTGACTTTTTTCTCTCCTTTAATCATCGTTTTTTCCCTGTTTATGACTATGGTTTGGACTGGACTTTTAAAGCCAATGACAAATCTGGTTTTTGCGCACATATTTTTGCGGATGTTTTCGTTGATCCTTGGCGGTGTGGCCGACTGCCCTTTCCTTTGTCAGTATTACTTCAGGAATACTGATTGTTTACAGCCCATGGCTCCCAAACCACAAATCTTGACGAAAGATGAAGTATTCACTGCAACAGTTCTTGTTTGTATAACAGATGTGGCTCTACTGATGTGTATGTTTTATATTCAAGAGTTCATTTTTATTATTTACAAATAAAAGACAGTGTGAAAGAAAACCTGGCTTTCTAGTGGTCTCAAGTTATTGGGAAGCAGGGGACATTTTTACATGACTGTTTTATTGGTGCACTTTATTTAACCCAAAGAAAGTCTTTAAATCTTTTTTTCTGGATGCAGGTAAGTGAGCATCTGCACAGGAACGAGTTTTGTAATAACTACTGTATTTTCCCAGAAGTCAAACTTCTTGAAATCTAAATTCAGTGTGAATTGTCTGGGTTTGGTGTTATTTGTCTCACCCAAATAGCCATTCTTAGTGTTCATTGACTTTCTAAAGCCGATAGCTGAGAGTACAGCAAACAAGGTTCTAGGAGATTTTAAAAACATAAGGTTAAAATGAAAAAAATCCCCTTTTTAAGGTGGCGAGTCTGCACAGAACAGCATAGAGAATATATTTGAGTTAACAATTTTCTTTTTCACACTATATTTGCTTAACGTGACTTCTCAATTGGCCCTGTGATGGATTGGCGACCCTTAATTGGATCGAGCGGGTATAAAGAAAATGGATGGATGAATTCTTAATTGTTTTAGTTCTGTAGTCCTAATCGCTCCTCTAGTTGCCGCCTCACCACAAATCAGAACAGAAAACGAGGAGAACTCAAGTGATGCATGGCTTTGTCAAGCCCAAAGGTTTAAACTTCATCAGCTCAGGACATCAGAAACTTCATCTGAAAGTCTGGAAGCAGAAGTCCTGGAAGACGAACCGAACCATCAGTGTGAAGATTTGGTAGTTTTAAAGTCTTCTGTAATCGTGAACTCTGCATATTTTGGTCTTTGAATGCTGCTCATTCAAAAGATGAGGCAATGTCAGCCTGTGAATGTTTTGTTTCATGGTTTTCATACATTTCCCACACCGAACAACCGATGCTGAGAGCACATGCTGTTACACTGTAGTGCTAAAATACTGCCTTGTTTGACATTTTGAACCCTTGGTATGCAGAAGAAGGAATAAAGGTAATATTCAGATCTCAAATACAGCTACAAGTCTCTTTGGGTATGTTTCCATGCCCCTGCTCCAGCTCATTTAAAGTGATGGTTCGGAGTAGATTCAACCTGGGGTCATTTGAACCGTGACATCCAGCCAAGTAGCCCACCCGAAGTTTTTCCGATATTGGCTGAACATCAGCCGAGTTACTGAGTTATCCCGAATAGCTTAGTACAAGGGTTAATGGAACCTGGCAGTATCTCCAAAATTACCACACTAAAATCACATGCCATGACACCAAACTTCTACAGTAGTACAAATATGGTCTGTACTCACAAAACGATGCATTTGGAAGTTTGTACATAGTCCAGGAGTTTATTATTATCAACACAAGCCTGATAGCTTCTCTGCTGCTAAAGCTGCGTCGACGTCACTTCCTTGATCTGGGAGCTTCAAAGTAAGATGAGGGTTGATCTACTACTGTAGACAAAAAAGTATATGCTATATTCTACATGAATTTTTATGAATTTTTATGTTGTAGAGTTGTGAATTTATTTTATCAATGGAGAAATTGAGCAGCCTTGCTTTGTTGTCTACAGTAGTAGATCAACCCTCATCTTACTTTGAAGCTCCCAGATCAAGGAAGTGATGTCGACGCAGCTTTAGCAGCAGAGAAGCTATCAGGCTTGTGTTGATAATAATAAACTCCTGGACTATGTACAAACTTCCAAATGCATCGCTTTGTGAGTACAGACCGTATTTGTACTACTGTAGAAGTTTGGTGTCATGGCATGTGATTTTAGTGTGGTAATTTTGGAGATACGGACCAGGTTCCATTAGCGCTTGTACGAAGCTATTCGGGATAACTCAGTAACTCAGCTGATGCTCGGCCAAGATCGGAAAAACTTCGGGTGGGCTACTTGGCTGGATGTCACGGTTCAAATGACCCTAGGGTGAATCTACTCCGAACCATCACTTTAAGCCGGGTGTATTCTGCTGGTATACAGTGCAGCAATCTTTAAGTCAGGTTTTCAATCAGACTGAGGTCATATCAAATCAAATCAAATTTATTTGTATAGCACATTTCATGTACAAACAATTCAAAGTGCTTTACATAAAATAAAAGCATTGCAGCAGGGAGTGTAAGAAGCATTAAAGTACATAAAAGAATATAAAGAGAAAAATCATTTAAATGAATTTAAAAACAAGCAACAGTCCAGATAAATTCAAAGATATCGTGCAGATTTCATGCATAGACACATGAGAACAGAAATGTTTTTAACCTGGATTTAAAAATGTCTCCATTTGGTGAAAGTTTAATCTCCACTGGCAGTTTGTTCCACTTGTATGCAGCATAACAGCTAAATGCTGCTTCTCCATGTTTAGTCTGGACTCTGGACTGGACCAGCTGACCTGAGTCCTTGGATCTAAGAGCTCTGCTGGCTTTATATTCCTATGTGTCTCTTGTCCCCTCAAATGCTGCTTCAGCATGCTCGCTGTCATTTTGGAGGGTGAATCTGTGTCTTGGTCCTAATTCTCTGGAAGACTGAAACAGGTTTTCTACCAGTACTTGCCTATATTTAGCACCACCCATCGTTTTGTCATTTCTGACCAGTTTTCACGGCCCTGCTCTGACAGACATCCACGCAGCACGGTGCTGCTACCACCATGCTTCCCTGTGGGGATGATTTTCTTGGGTGAGAGATGTTGAGAGTGAAGCAAACAGTGTTTTCCTTGACGGCCAAAAGTTATATTTTTAATCATCAGACCTTCTTCCGCATGTTTGGGAAGTCTCCCTCGTGCCTTTTGGCAAAAACCCCAAATATACTGTTTCCTTTCTTGTAAATAATGGCTTTTTTTCGTGGCCACTGTCCCATAAAGACCATTGGTAGACTCTGGGGCCTTTACAAAAAGGTGAAATTTTTAACTGAAATCACGTGACACTTTTCACAGGCGTGCTTAATTGAACTAATCATGTGAATTGGTATTATATTACAATATTGGGTCTTATGGTGGCAAAAGGGGTGTACATGCAGTACATGAACATTGTGTTTTAATTCTTACTTTTCTAGGACTTTTAGCTACACTTTTGTATTTCAATTTTACTTTCAGTAGATGTTGTAATATTTTGTGTAGGTCCATCACATAAAAAAAAAAAAACATGTGTAGATGTAAGGTAACAACATAGGAAAAGAAACCAAGGAGGTGAATCTTTTTAAAGCTGGTAGAATTACTTTACAGTGTCCACCATAGACAAGTCAAACAGTTGTTTTAACATCACTCTTTTGATTTGGGCACGTGAGTATATAATAAAAATAACTGTCTTGCCCTGTAACGTGCCCATCTGACTATCATCAACTTGCATCAATTATCAAAATATAAAACACACGCAGTCAAAGGTGAATGTCAGCTTTATTGTCTTCCAGGGTGAACTCGTAAAATATATAACACTCAGATACCTACAGATTAGATGCATATATCATTGCAAAATACATAGGGTATGTAATACAAATGTCTACATCTCTTTGCTCTGCAATGTGACGTGAAGTGTTTTTTTTTTTTTACTCTTTACTGCCCTGCTGTGGCGAGCTGCCCGAACAGAATTAGTTTCCAAAACCGGTGGAATCTCGTTCACTTATATTCACCTTTTCTTGTGTGAACGCCTTTATAATAAGTTATATAATGATAACAAAATGAACAGTTACTAATTAAAAAAACAAAACAGAAATATATAAAAGCACACACACCTCTGATTCAGCTGGAGTAGAGACATCTCCCATTGCTCCAAGACATTAATTAAGATGTTAGAAAATAGCTGCTAATAACTTCACTCTGCCTCTCCCTGAGAGTGAATTTGTAGATGATAATTAGGCCAACAAGAATCTTTTGATGAAAAATTAACCTCATCATATGATAATCCGAATACTGTTTACTGTTTACATCTTTACGTGGATTACCGCTCAGTTATCACACTGGATCCCCCAGATAATGCAGTTCAAATCATTTTATTTGAATCATTGTTTGGCTGACAAAGTCATAAAAGCCAAGCTGGGAATTTTCCAAATTGTGCAAATGCATCAACAGACAACTGTGATCTACCATCGGAATGTAGCAGAATTCATCCAAACCAGTATAAAAGTAAGTTGTAGCATGAAATTAGAGACATTGCTGTTTTTTCGGTTTATTTTACATTGACTCGATAAATGCTCAGATTTTCCAAAAAGCTTTTTGAAACTACACTGCTCCATAATACGTTCAAAAGAAGAAGAAGAATAAATCTAATTCAACCACTCGTTACTTCAAAACGTTTGACCTTATCTTTGGTAGATCTACTTATCCTAACCAGTCTTCCTTTCCAGTTTGATTGATTTTTGTGTTCTTTTGTTACATTTCTGAGCACAATGTCAAAGTGAGCTCAGCGCACTTCACGCTGCTTTTCATTGCCAAAGTGTGCAGTGAAGTGTGCCATTTCTGCTTTGAGCGGCGAGGACGTTCATCTTCAGTTTAAACAGACTAAAACAAGAGAGACAACACGACATCCATTCTGCGTTCCTGCGGACTTTCTAAACCAGTTTGGATGTTTGTCAAACATCAGCGCCTGCAGTCCAGAAATCTGCACAGTTTAAATGACCCTCGGGGACTTCTCATCTTTAGTTTCTTTTAACTTATTTTTGCCATTTGTGTATTTTTGCTCATGTTTGTGTGTGTTTGTGTGTGTGTGTGTGTGTGTGTTTCTTTTTTCCTTGAAACATTTGATGACTTTACTTTGAAAATGTACCTGCACTAATTGCTCAGGTGCGACTTGATTATTAGCTCGCGCGTTGCTGCAGTAATGGCTCTAATCTCAAGCAATCCGTAAATTACTGCGACAGCCTCCTGAAGGCATGTGTCTGTTAGCAGCTTAATGGCGGAGAGCAGCTATAGGCGTTCTTTTAGTTTCAATCAGCGGAAGGCACGAGAGTGAGTAGCCCAATTCTCCTCACGTCTAATAGAACAATAGCAGAAAGTAGGCCCATAATTGAGCACTTAATGGTAATAGTGTGTTGTGATGTGTCGCACTTTGTCTCCGGAAGCGCAGACTGAGAACGCGCAACTTTTGCAGTTGCAGCTGCTGTGAGACGCCGGTGCGCTCCAAGCTGGCTGCTGGTGACGCGCTGCCGCTGTTAACAAGCAGGCTGAAACAGAAGGGTGTCATGTCAGATTAGATTTGTTATGCCCCCCCCCCCCCCCCTCGGTGTTAATGGTCTGAAAGGGTTTGGCTGCGTGGCAGCGCTTCAGAGCCCATTAGAAAGTCGCTGTCGTGATAGCAGTCATTACCGCAGTATTCCCCGTCCGCGTGCACCACCCGCCCGGCCCGCGCCGCCCCTCGCGCAGTTTAATCTAATTACATAGCCGGGCTCCTGCGTGCTTTACCCCCCCACCCCCCAATCTTTTTTTTCTGTTGATATTCATTAAAAGACGTGATTTATCACTAAGCTCTCTGAGGAGCGGCCCGCTCAGACTTCCCTCCTCAGCTGAGCGAAGATTTACTGGATCCAACTTAATTTACAGACTCTGATGACTGCTTGAGAATTATTCTGCTGGATTAATAATCCTTGCTCTCAACCAGGCGGACAATGTTTAATATTAGCTTCTCATATAGTGGATATAATGGATAGTGTCAACTGTTATGGGCCTTGTTGTATGAGACTAATTTATTAGGCTTAGCAAAAATGTAGTGATAATAGGCCCAATAACAACGAAAATATTCTCAATAATAATAATAATAATGATAATGATAATAATAATAATGAAATTATTGCGCCATGGTTTTACTTTTTTTTTTTTGTACAAATTGACAAAGCCCACATCGTCTGAATTAATAGATCAATCACTTGTGGTCCCAGGTGAGCTAATTGAACCTAAATGGCTGAAAAGACAAACCAATCGCAGACTGTGTTGCCGCCTGTGGCACGTGAACAATAACCCAACACTTTGATATAAATTCTCTCGTGAAATTCCAGAGAACGTCAGGGATGGTGGAGAGGGTGAAGATTTTGCATTTCACTATCATCTCAACCTTTTCTTATTATGAATAAAATACTCAGACAAGGAAAATAATTCAAACATAAATGTTTGAATTCATCCGTTGTAAATAATCCAACTCACATTTCAATACATTCTAAATTGATTATGTTGCTTTTGTTCTCAATTTCACTCAGTGTAGCTTCTATCTAACAACGTGCGTTCGGCCAGCCCATTCAAATTATAAATTGCAAATCTTATAATTAGTTTTAGTTATCCGCCCGTGGCTGGGTTTGACTGTTCGGGGCCTCTGCGGATGCTGCAGTTAACGGGGGGCCCCGTTTCACATTTTCCTCCCTTTTGTACAGTGGCTCTATTTGGACACAAGGGGGAGCTAAAGTCCATGTTTGGAGAGTCACAACAGTCACCTCATCTGGAAGCAGTAGCGCTTTATGTTCCAGTGGTGGGCTTTGTTTGTTTTGTCAAATGTGATGGGCCTAATTGGATCAGTTTATCCAACATTCAAAAATCCTGCTCCAATTTAAACATTTACACCTCATAATGTTCAACCAAGCAGGAAAAGGTGAGTGTCGGTGTGAAACTATTGGACTTTAACCATAGTCTGGACTTTATTTAACCATAGTCTGTTGGAGTTTCACTCAATTTTGGTCCATATTCAGTTTAAAGCCTCGAATTTTATAATCATTTTTAAACATACACTTACGGTAGCACCACTTTAAATGATTTGGGATCGTTTCAGTCACCTTTAACCATCAGTAGTCTAAAACAGTGATGCATTTAAGTATATCGCCACCCATCCATTCACCGCCACACATCCTATTAAATTATCTTTATTTTACAAATTCTGATGATGGTCTGAGACAGAAAAATATGTCCCAAGGGCATCTTTCTCCTCCCGCCGTTTATCTTCATAACCATCCGTTTAATGTAAAATGAACAACAACTTAACAACGGAGCCCATAAGCACGCGTGTTGTAAGTACATTAAAGCAGGAGAGGCGTGGATGAGTGGATGTGGACTGCAGAAGTGCTGGAAGACGATTCTACTTAAATATACAAGAAGACCCTGCATAATGTGCACATGAGGGGGTTGTGTCGTTCACTTTATGAGAAGACCCCTCGTTCCATTAGGATCTACACATCAATAATGCTCACATAATGAGGATAAGTCTGGTCACACTAAGTTGGATTGCTCCTTGTTTCTCTGACTTAGAGGCACCCGTCCATCAGTTCCACACATCAAAAAGAAGAAAGAAGGGGGTGAGAAGCGGGGAGGCATGTAGAGGGGGTGGGGGGGTGGGCAATAATTTGCTCTATAACCGTGTAATCCAGCCCGATTTCATCTAATACCACTGGGCCGACGCAGCGGCGTGTGCGCACATCCCCAGATGTGATAATGGCGCTTTGTGAAAAAGAAATATCCAGGCTGCTCTCGATATTGTACAGCTTTTTGGATAGAAAGGTGATGATGATGGTAGTGCATGTGTGTGTGTAGGGGGGGGGGGGGGGATTTGTGCTCGCACATCCATTGCCTGAAATTCCTCCACAAAAAAGCAAGGAACGAGAATTATGTAGGATTTCAACCTAATTCCCTGCGGAAATAAACACGCGAAAACCTGAACCAAAGCAAACAATACATCTTTGGATAGTATTATATATTCCAGCCCTGTATATTCGTTCCAGAGTCATTTTTGTCACTTAACCACAAAAATATTAATTAATATAAAACGTTATAGAAATAGAAAAAAAAGTGCCACTGAAAAAAGAGAACTGAACTTTTAAGGTGAACTTCAAAGCAATCGACGGTAAATTTACTGGGTCCATGTTGCATAAATCGCATGAAAGTAATATTAAGTTATTAAGTTTGGTTCAGGTGGGATCAGCGGTGTAAAAGCTCTGAAAATAATTTGAAACGTTGCTTTGTTTCTAAATATAGGCAACTCAATATGATGCCTGCGAAAATTATTTTGGATGTTGTGATTCTGTTGATTGCAAACTGAAGACCAGACTATTTAATGTGCCAAAACATAACTGCGAGGCAGAGTCTACCGCCTGCACAACGTGTCTGAGGTAGCTGTATATTTCTGACTTTGTGTCTAACGCCGGTAGTGTCAGTATGTGTGCGCCTTTACGCGCGGCTTTGGGGAATAATGACAAAAGCAACAAAAGCAGCGGTTGAGAGGGAGAAAAGAAGGTATGTAGAAGAACGTGGAATAAAGAGGGAGTAGTACACCCCCCCCCCACACACACACACACACACACGCACACACCACCCATTCATTTGCATATATTGAAATGTGCCCCCAGTGCCCCAATTTCCCCGGAGCTGTGGTGCGTGCAGCGGAAAGCGGGCATGCCACCGTCGCCGCTCCGATGCCCTGTAGCAGCGCCACTCCGGTTCCTCTCAAAACCTAAGTTCTCCCTCTCACCGTTTCATGAAGCATCATCAAAGTATTGCTCTGTCCATTCATTCTCTATGTATGCTCTTAATATGTGGGCTGATGAAGTTGGAGCCGCCTTAACAAGCGTATAAAAGTGCTGAACAGGAAGAAGTTTAAAGTTTAAGATGACAGCGTGGCCTACATATGGAGCAGAAAATATACTGCGGTATCACTTTTAACCTCCACGCGCACACATGAGCGCGGCCTGTGAATCTCTTCCTAAACGCGCCTTCAATATTTTTTCAGAATCAAATAAAGGATCAAACATGAGACGCCATGGCCATATAAGATATACAGCAGACATGCACGCACACAAACAAGCATGCACCCAGGAGCTGCTTCTGTCAGGCATACAGAGCGCTGCTGCACCTCAGCGGCAGTAAGTATGCAGCCTGACTGATTTATGACAGAACCGGGCGACGCGCTTCCATTTCCATACAGAGATTCCCTGCGCGCTCTCCGATTCCTAGCAGCTCTGCGAGCTTTGATCAATGTCCCGCCTTGACATGGAGTGTGTGTGTGTGTGTGTGTGTGTGTGAATGTGTGAATATGCCTGTGTTAAAGGAGGTGGAGGCGGGAGGAAGAGGAGGAGGGGGAGATGGGAAGAAGAGAAAAAGGAAAAAGCATTCTTTGTTGTCGACAGATGGAGAGGGGTGTAGGGAGAGGTCAAGGTTTGTGCTCTCGGATGTGCGAACTGAGGCTTTAAAAGCGAGGGCCCCTTTAAAATGTGGGCACCAGCGGGGTTGACTCAGACCGATTTGAGACCATGAGCTTTCCTCATATTCTGTCACAACTCAGAGTTTACAATACGTTTCTGCGCTAGTTTTTTGCGGAGGGGGGCTTAATCTTTTCATGATTTCAGAGAATACATACCAACCATGTAAAAGGTGATGTCGCACCTCCAAACATCACCCTGCGTCATCGGTTACCTCTGTAACTGGATCAGGTCTGTTGGATGCGGTGGCCGCGTGTCGCCATCCACACAGCAACAGGCCACCCAGTGCACTCGATGCCCCCTGAGAGAAGGCTGAAATCCCCTCATCCTCCTCTGTAGGAATATTAGTGAAAATGTCGTTTACATTTGATATTGAAATTGAGATTGAGGGGTAACATTCAACTCAGGAAAAAGCAGAATCTTCTCAGTCTCAAAAGTGACTAAACGAGGCGAACATAGGATATCACCACCAAACACATAACGCTCTCCCCGCGGCGTTTGCACCACTTTGTCAGCATCAAAGTGGTCCAAAGACGTGCTCAAGCGCTTCCTGTTCACTCCGTTTTAAAACATTTATGGTCCTATATCAACTTAAGTCCTGCCGTAAGTGGAGTTCTTAGTACAATTTTTTGCAGGTAAAAAATAAAGTATATCGCTTCTATGATAATAATAATAATAATAATAATAAAAATATTAATAATAACAATGCTAACAATAATGATAATAGGCTAGTTTATAGACAAAGAACGTGTTAAATTTCGTTTTTTTCTTTTCGCATTTGACTTTAAATTCATCAAATGAATAAAAGATTGCGAATATTCCAGTTCATGATTAACTTGGGCCAATCACTTTGCACACTTTTTTTGTTCAGTGTCACATTAGAAACCTTAAATCACACACATCTGCCCTGCAAGCCTTAAATCAGCCGGAACTTCCACACACGGTTCCAGCCGGAATAATCACCCCACACGGGGGATAATCGTCATGCACGCGCCACACGCGCGCGCGCACACACATACTCGAGCCCATACACCGGTCCCTCTGATAAGCCATGCGGCGAGTTGCAACCTGCAAACATATTTCACTCACTGGTCATGCATTTTTCCCCCTTGACGTTAAACCTCCTCCTCCTCCGGCTCCTCTCTCCCTCTCTTTAACTCATTCTCTCTGTCTCTCTCTCAGCACCCCTTTCTCCTCCTTTTTTTCTGCCTTGCCTCCCTCCTCCACCACCACCACCCCCTCTGTATTAAGTGCGCGTCCTCTTTGGTCAGTTCTCGAAGCTCCAGTACTCCGAGACACCCACCAGAGTCGACGCCGCCGCCGCCGCCGCTCCTTCGCGGGGCTACCTCACCAGAGTTTCCGCTGCTCGAGCTGCCGGTACCGTCGTCACACCGGGCGAATCTCTCCGTTCCTTGACTATCACTTCTTTCTTACTCGTCCTGTTCCGTTTGTGGCTCTCTCTCTTTCCGATTCGGGCCGTCCTCAGTTGATACGACATTTATAAACTGCTCGTGCTGCGTTGCGCCTTTACCGTTTAAAGCCCCGCGTCTTATATTACCAAACCCCCTTTATTACAACAGTGTTTACAGACTCTCCCCCCTCCTCTTCTTCTTTCTCTTCTTCCTCCTCCTTCTCCTCATCTCCACCCCCCAACGCGACCGCCAACACACCCTCCCCTGTACGGTATGCAACTCGAACCTGAGGCACATCTGAAAGTTATTACACGGGGCGCTTATGGGCCCGCTCGCACTCCCACGGTCTGCACGGGGATGCAGTCTGGATCTGAAGCACGGGAATACAGAAACAGATAGCCTAGATAAATGGATGGGAAGAGGGACGCGGGGTGGGTGGGGGGGACCCTATGGTGTTCTATCTCAATGCTTCCTCTTAAATATGCAGACACTCTCTCAGCAGTGAAGGCGTAGCCTACAGTAGAAAATACAGTAGCAATACCCCCAATATAAAAGGATTGAATTTGAGTTTGTGAGATGTGACCCAGACTTCAATATGAGCCACGAATTCGTCCATTTTCTTACAACAAAATAGGAAATAATCAAACAGTACCCTTTCCCGTGAGACAGAATAAACTCGTCGCCTTTGAGTAAGGTCCACTGAGTCCATTTTTTTCCTGCCAAGATGAACGTGTCTAACTCTTTCTGTAAAAGGTGTAAGTCATCGTTATAGAAATAATCCTGCATCATATCGCAGCTTATGATCAGAACTGATCGTTTCTTGTGAGGATGTGAATGCTTGGTGAGAGAACAATCTCCTCACATTTGGAATGTTGTGTTGTCTGCGGCCTGGATGTGATTATTATTTGTGAGCAGCGGTAACACAGCACACTTTGTCTGCGCTAAAGCCACCCAGGTTATAGCCTGTGTCTATATTTGTGTTGGTTGTTCAACCTGTCTATCCTGTTTGCTGCAGCCGAATAAGCCGTTCCTCGTCATTTTAACACTTGTTCATGTCTCGCCCCCTTTCTGCTTTTATGTGCGCGCGTTCTGACGAGTTTGTGGCCAGCTTTGCCCTCTCTTCTCGGACCAGAGAAGCGCCCACCATATAACACACGGCAGACTTTGTTCACACACACACACACACACACACACACACACACACACACACACACACACACACACACACACACACACACACACACACACACTCTCCTCCCCCGACATGTGTGCATGCAGGCAGCAGCGAGCTCCTGTCCGCGGCTTCACTTGCCCTGTTTTGCGTCCACCTTTCTTTCTCTCTGCATATTGCTTTCATTAGACATCTCTGCCTCTCTTCTCTCCGTCTCACTTGCGCGCTCTCTCTCTCACACACACGCACACACACTCCTCCCTCCCTCCAAGTGCCTCTTGTCCGGCCCCCCTGATCTCTGTGTCCATTGGCTTCCACCGGGTCTATTTCTCATGTCCAGCCCTCCTCACTCCCTCCTCCTCCCTCCCTCTCTCCTCCTTCTCCCCCTCTTTCTAATGACCGTGCATTGGTGTTGTTATTGCGCGTCCCGTCCGTCCCTCCTCCCACTCCCACTCCCACTCGGGTGCCTCGGCCCTGCCCATGTTTTTGTATGTCGGGTGTCCGTCCATCGCCTGACGTTCAAGTTCGCCGGGAACGTCACGTCCGTGCACTTGAACTTGCACAGCTAAGAGGGGGGTGAGGGGAGGGGGGTGGGGGGGGCTTTTGCCATTTTTTCCATCTCTCTCCCCTTCTCTCTCTCCATCCACCTCTCTCTCACTCTCTCTCTTTTTTCTCTGCTCTCCTTTCTCAAAAAAGCCATGACGGCGATCCCGCGATCCATCTTCGCCTCCGCGCTATCTTTATATTATTTCTAATTTATTTAAATTTTTTTTCTCCTCTTGTGGATGTCAAAGGCGTTGGATGAAGATAATTTTTGCCCCACCGGAGTCTCCTCTTTAACCCCGGCTCTCCCCGATGTGATCCGCGCTGAACACAGCAGCCGACAGCCACCATGTCTCGCCGCAAGCAAGGCAAACCCCAGCACTTAAGCAAACGGGATTTTTCGCGTAAGTAGACCTGAAAAAAAAAGATAGAAAGAATGTAATTTCTGGTTCCCTTTCAGTTCATTCAGCAAAGGGGGTAAAGGCAGCAAAGCAGGGGCTGGTGGTCACCGGACGCACCGCTGGGACCCGCGGTCAACTGGACTTCAACAGCTTGTTTTTTAAAGTCCGACACCTTCGTGCGCAAAAGCTGCTCGGAAATTCCCCCAAAGCATGAAAGAGAGAAAAAGTTTTGTGTTTGGGTCCGCATCCGTTACAACTTTTGGGCTACACGGCGTGAATGTGCATTCACAGGCTGCAAAATGCACTCGCTGTGGATCCGATGGTCGCTCCGGTCAGTGGAAGCGCGCAGATCGCGTCCTCTTCGCTGAGGTTCGTTGAGAAATCACCCCCGGGATATATCGCTGCCAGCAGAGCTGTCTTTATCATCTGCTGGCATTCTTCTATTTTTGGATTTTTATCAGAAAAAAAAACTTGGAGGTGGATTTTTGGATCGAGGGAGGGAATCTGGTGTCTGACTGCCTCCGTTTATCAGCAGCTGAGCAGGAACACAGATCGACTTAATTGTTACACACTTTTTTAAATTCTCATAGCTCCTGCTGGTGTGTAAAAGCTGTTGGTTAGTTAGATGAGAGGCTTTAGTTTTTAAACAGACAGCAGATCATCTGCAGAGGTAGAGACACAGACAACAGATTAAATTCGGTCTTTTGTAAATGATTTCCTCACAAAGTAAAACTTGGACGAAATAAACAAACAATCATCAAACAAGTTAAGATTCCGGGTCCTCATGTACAGCTAAGACATGTGAGTCAACTGACATGTGCAGATGCATTGAGAAAGTGACAGGACTAAAATGTTTAGTTGATTCAACAGAATCCAACTTTACGCATGACTTTCATTCATCAATAAATCTTTATTTGGACAGAAATATTGTCTTACAAAAAGGTGATATGTGACAAAAGAGTAAGTGCGTGTGTTTGGAAACTGCAGGACAACTACCAAAGTAGCGTCCATCACCGGACCATGTACCGCACTCTACGCCTCCTCACAGGGGCTTCCCGAGCGGCCGCAAACACGAAACAGGAAGATATTTGAGCATCTTTACGCATCGGTGCTTAATTATGTTTCGGTATGTTGACTGGATGTCGCCTGTGTTTGGTTTGGAGTGAGAGAACGACTGTGCGTGCATGTGTGTGTGTGTGCGTGTGCATGTGCTCCTTTTGGTGACAGCGCAGTCACCATGGCTTTCTTCAGTCGCTAGGAGGCAGAGCACGATCAGAAAATCCAGCTCTAAACTTGAACCTGATGAGTTTCACCACCACCCCTATCTACACGGGCTGCTATTTGGTGATCTGTTTAGAATAAAGGGAGACTGTACACGACATGGTGAAGGAACGAGGGGGGAGGAAACCACGGAGGGAGGGAACAACCCCCAGTCTCCCCGAATCTGCATCTACCATTCTTCTTCATCACCCCAAACCCACTTTCCCTCCTTTCGGACCTTCGTATTGTTACACAGGCTGCAGTCAGGATACAGAGCCCTGATATGAAGCCCGGGCCCTTCACCCTCTGAAATCCACACACCACTCACAGAATTACACTTTTTAAAATACATATACAGACAGTCACATTTGTCGCTAATAGAAGCAAACTCCTGTCCTTGATCGGTTCTTGTTTTTTGTGCACCTGCGTTTTCAGTTCCTATTTTTCAAACGTCTCTATATTTACAGGAGAAAAATTCCAGTGCTTTCTTTTTTTAAACAGCACAGTCAGAGTGAGTTTAAACAGTACCTTTTAACGAGAGTCAACAGGGTTTTTCAAAGTCACAGCTGGACGTTTCTCCAGATTAAAAAAAACACTCAGTAATTTCCGTATTTTGCCAAAATGGAAATATTTCTGTTCAAATAGTTTGTTTTCAAGGGCAGAGAGCCAGTTTTCCAACATTTGAATGTTTTAGTTTTATAACCTCTTTTCTACATTTATCAGAAATTGTAATAACATTTAGTACAATGTTATCTATTTGAAAAAAACAAAACATTCATACTTTTGTTTTAGTATTTTCACCATTCTTTCTTCAGGAAAGTGTTAGTGTAGTACATGTTGTAATGCCTGATTTTAGTGGACAGCTCTTCGTCCTCATTGCAGTTCTTACTGCATATTTGACATTACACACAATTGAGTGAATTAAGCTTGTCCCTAAATCTTATTTAGGTGTTTACCCTCCTGTCCTCATGCACCATTAAACCCTACCAAATCCTTTTCTATGCCCCAGATATCCACTCCTGAGTTCAAGTTCAGAGGTGAGGGGCTTATGCATCTTTTATTATTATTTTTTTTTTGTTCTATCCAGTGAATTCGGGACCTCGGGAACTCTTTTATGTAACTTGCATTGTATTGACCTGAAGTTTAATCAAAGAGGAGGAAGTTTGAAAGAGGATGATGAGGAGGAAGGGTGCGGGTGCATTTGGGAATGTGATGGGGCAGCGGCCATGGTGTTGGCGCATGAAGGGAATTCACTGTGTTATCTTCACGTCCCAGTTTGTGCACATATGTCGCACGGAATTGCGCCATTGAAATTTCCTTGAGGGGATGTAGTCCACATTCACACCCACATCTGTCTTGCTCTCTCTTTCTCTCTCTCGCACGTAGTCCCACACACATTCGGTTACACATGCATGCACAGGAGCTCTATCCCACCCCTGTTATCAGACAAAATCTGTACCAATCACCCAGACAGTGAAAATTAAAATCTATTTTTTGATTCTCAGTGGTCTTAAGTTCATTAAAATGTGAAATTGGTGGATGAGTAAAGAAGGTCATCACGCATTAGGCGGCTAGCACAGAGTCAGATTCTTCACCTTGGACTGGAAGATTTTCTTTAAAAGAGGGACAGTGAATTATGTCCTCCCGTTTTGCTCCCCTAATTCAGCCGACGACTCTCCCATCCTCTCCCTCCACTGCAGCCTGGAACCGACAAAAGACTTCTTAAAAAAATATTCAGGACTTAATCCTACCTGGAAAGGGTTAGAAATCAGGTTAAACATATCATTTTTGGGGTTATTTCATGCCGTACAAAAGACTGATATCTGAGAACTATAAGTCAGGTACATGTAATCAAGGCTGAGGAAAGAGTTCTCCTTCTCACAGACACACTCTATCTGTGCTGCCTGTCCTCCTCGTCCATGGCCCATGTATTGGACGTGTTTGTGACAGTTTTCCCCTGTGCTGATTACAGACTCAGAGACCGTGTACAAACAAGGACAGGCAAGCAAAACTCATGCACATATTTAGTTTTTTTTAATGCTGTGTTTAACCATCATTTTCCAAGCTTCCTCTGTCATTGGCTATGGAATTGTTATCTTTAGGCAATCTGATTGGAGCTTTGCTTCTATTCAGGATATTATTTCTCACTATTTATTTCCATGATGTGTGATCCAGATCATCTTGCATTGTAATCATTTTTCCTGCATTACATGAATTTCTATCATTACAAGGCACATTTCCCCAGCCCCTCATTGTGCATACCACATGTCAGGCATTTATTTAGCTTCGTCTCTCCGACTGATCCTCACTGTGAGAGCAGGAGAAAGGTTTTCTTCCCTGTCATCAATTCACTTGAAATAGTTGTATCAATAGGCTGAAATTACAGGAGAGAAAAAGGAAAATAGAAATGTTGACGTAAATGTTGCTTTTTTTGATGAGAGTCGGTCTCACCTTCCAATCTCCTCTTTTTTTTGCCCACTCTTCCTCTCCCCCCCCCCTCTTCGTCTCCCTATTCTTCCCTGCTTGCTCCCCTGTCTGCCTCCCCAGCAGCAGAGCCCCTCTCCTCGGCCGTTGTTTCGTTGGAGGAGCTGTCGGAGCGCTGCTTGGACCGTTCGGAGGAGAGCCGCAGTCTCAATGGGCACCACCCAGGCTCGACTGTGGGCCGGCTGGCCCGGCTGGGTCACAACGGTCACCCCTCTCTTGAGCAGGACCTCCTGACCTGCGGTCAGTGCCAGGCCACCTTCCCCCTGGCGGACATCTTGCTCTTTATTGAGCACAAAAGGAAGCGATGCCACGGGCCGCCCTGTCTTGCTGTGGGCAGAGGGTTGGACAAGCCCCCCTCTCCCTCCCCCGGTTTGGCCCTCACCCCCTCACCTGCTCTGGGCTCTCTGCGCAGCCGGAGGCCGGTCGAAGTGGGCGTCCAGGCTACGCTGGCTGAAGAAGATGATGACCGGTTCTCATCGCCCCGAGGGATTTGCCCCAAACAGGAGCCTCTCCCAGGTAAACAAGCAAACATGCATCACTTTTGTCCTGATATGATCACAGCTGCTCTGAGCTCAAACAGGAGCTGACAGCTTCACTACAGCAAAGAGTAGTAGATTGCCTCTTTTGAAAATACCTGCGGTTTCAGCTGTGTGTGAAAATGGCTGTAAATCTCGAGTAAATTCAAACAATAAATGAACCAGAAGTAGTTTAAGTGGTTTAAATAACTCCTGCAGCTTAAAAGCAGATCTTTGTGTCCCTTTCTAATCATTTTGGGTGGACAGATAGGCGTAGATGTATGTTTTTCTGCAACGTCAGGTTTAGTTTTCATATCACTCATGCACTGTGTCTTTGTTGTGGTACCACGAGCCAGCACAGTCTGCAGCAGAGCGCTCCACCAAGCCTCCAAACCGAACGGTGGGCTGCAGTTTTCCTGACAGGAAACTGCCAGTCTTGAATAAGGAAAAAAATCTGGTTGGTTGAGACTTGTCAGAAGTTTGATTGTTTGTCACATAAACTGCAGACAGGGGGACATCCCAGGTGGGAAAACCAAGACACCCACATGCTTTTATCTATGTGTGTGTGTGTGTGTGTGTTTTATCATCTATTACAGAGTGGAATGTGCGTGTTCGCATATGAGTGAGTTATCTATTAATCAGCTGGAGACTAAATAGTCGTCCTTCTGCTGATCTGGTGAATTCAGAACAGAGTGTGTTTTCCCAGTTTGCCCAGTTTATCCACAGTGAATGAATCCCATGGGCCAGCGGGTTGTCCTTGACTTTGAGGTACCACTGGTCAGTGTGTATGTTAGTTTGTATGTGTTTGTGTACAGATGGGAAATTGCTGGGGGAACAGTATGTTTGCATGTGACTTTCAGTCCTGGGAGTATGTGTAGCTTTTTTCTGGGGTTGAGTGTGTTCTTGTGTCTGTGTGCCTCCATCTCATGTGGTCCTGGCAGTTGTGTCCTTCCCTCGGTGTGGCTCTCCCACCGCCACATCTTACCCGACTCAAAAGGTTCCAGCTCTCCATTACTTCCATTCTTTCCCTCATTTAGTTCACCTCCACACAGAAGCTAATATGTAAAACATTCTAGTTTTAAGCCAGTTTCCCCCCCACCCCCCCACCTCCCCACCCCCCAGTGCTAGAATCAAATGAGAAGTGAGCAGAGTTGTAGTTTTGCTCAGAGATGGAAAGTAATTTATTTAAGCGTTTTAACACCACTAATTATTTGTTGCAGCTCTGTTTTTTCTTCGTCGAACATTTTAATTAGCAGTAGTTTTTAGTGGCAGGCTGCCTGTACTAAATTAGCCATTACAGAAAGAAAAAGGGAAAGAGATGAAAGACACAATCAGAATACACCTTACACCTTGAAGACAGGTCAGGAATCCGAAACGCTACCGTTTATTCTCCACGTGTTTGAGGAAATGAGCACAATATGCTGCGTAAGACGATCAAAATGTGCAGTTACAGGAGGAGGATTTGTAGAAGATGATTGTCAATTAATGATATGTTTGACCTCTGACCTTTGTCTCTACGGCATCAGAAACACGAGAGTGTGTGCGCTTCTCTCTTTAGCCTGCGTCTCCGTAGTGTTTGTGCTTTTCAACACACCCACTCCCACACACTCTCACACACTCTTGCAGACACTCACCAGCTAAACTGGGTTATTAGAGCGATTTACATCATAATACAGGCGTCTGGTTGCTTCAATAGCGTTGTGTGTGGGAACGTCTTGGTAGGAACAGCTGTACACTCAGACAGAAAGAGAAAACAGGACACCAGCGTTATATATCTTGTCTGATGTTGATGTCAAGCTGAACAACAGACAGACCAAGCATTATTGTAGATTTGCTGCTTGGAATTTTTTTGGACTGAAAAGGAAAACCCCGTGATTAAAATGTTTAGTCCGTCTCATTTACATCTAATTTTCTTTTTTTCTTTTTTTTGTCTCTGCTGCTGGATGCACACCAGGACACACACCACCTCACATGCTAAATTTACGCAACACATCCATTCTGATAGCTGATAATTAAAGCCAGTATTTTCCTCATTCACACACACACACACACACACACACACACACACACACACACACACACACACACACACTCAAGCTTTCATCTTAATTGACCCCAAACTGACAGAAGACAGAAAAAAAATAATCTGCTGCTTTCATCCACGATTGTAGCCATCCAAAAACATTCCTAGTGTCAAAAAAAAAGAAAAAAAAAGAGACAAGGCGAGTAATGCATGTGTGTTTCTTATTTGAAAATGCTGGCTTGGCATTCTGCTTTGTCTCAGAGGTTTTCCTTGCAATATATAAGATCTATCTTCACTGAAAACAGCTTCAGAAAAGGCTCGTGTTACACAAATGAATCGCAGCTTCAGAAAAGCTATGTTCTTTTCACATTGAGGACTGAATATTTTCACATTTAATTCTGTTGACTGGCCTTAAATCTAGATTTGAATCTAGATTTCCTACCAGGTTTTAGCTGCCTAATTTTGATCAAAAATTTAAAAAAAAGACAGACATTTTTAAAAAAAAAATGTGGTTCCTTTAAAAAAGAAAAAAAAAACAAGAACATCATTTCTAATTTCATGTTGCAGGAGTTTGTAGTTCCTCACCTACATTTATGTGCCTTTTTATTGTGCACATGGTAAAATATGTATCTGCATCTCTGGTCAGAGCGTTGCTGCGACTGCTGCGCGGCTCTGAGAAACACAAAGACTTGTGGCAAAACGCTGCTATTTACATATCAAACAGCTCCGACTGTGGAGAGCCCAGTCATTACCTGCGTGGGTGTGTGTGTGTGTGTGTGTGTGTGTGTGTGTGTGTTGGCAGAACACTGCAAAGGGAAAATGTTGATCAGTGATGCAGAAAGACAACGTACCTGTCCATTCAACCCACACACACACGCACGCACGCACCCCCCCACACACACCTTAGTACTCTCTCGCTCGTCCATTTATTCTATTAATCCCTGACTGAGATGAAAATATTCTGATTATAATCCCCGAGGTGCCCCTCACTCAGAAACAGCATCGCTAATGTCTCGAAAGAGAGAGAGAGAGAGTATGTGGAGGGGAGGAGGGTGGGCGTGTGTGTATGTGTGTGTGTGTGTGAACGGTCATGTCTTGTTCTATTTCTCTCCCCTTTTTGCCCAAAAGTGGTTATTAATGAAAAAATTCTTGGCTTGAAAATTGACATTTAGAAGGAATTCTTGGGTGGATTATTTCTGCAGTAAATACGGTTTCTGCTGTCCAGTTTCCAAATTGATTTCTCATAATTAAAATCAATCCCCCCCACACACACACACACACACACACCCACACCCACAACCACACACACAGAAAATCTGTCATAATACGTGTGTTATCGAGCTACAGTACCAAGAATCGCTCCTCTTACTTACCAGTTTTTCAGTGAGAAATATTGGCTGATAAGATATCAATATTAGCTCATTAACACAGATATTATCGCTGCTAGAGCCTGATGATAAATCAGAAAGTTTCAGGAATACTAATTCATCAGCCACATTCCAATTTTTATCCAGTCCGTTATTCTGCTCAGCCCACTGAAGAATCATCCTGGCTTGACGCCGCACAACATGAGTATTGTTAGTCTATGATCCACTGATTAGCAATTAGCTTATCATCACTGGCTAATGCTACCCACCTCGATACACATTAGTGCATTTTTAACACCCGTTCACTGTCTGGCTCGGTGTCAGATTGCTCTGCCTTCATCTCATGTCTGTCCTCTCCTTGTTATTCTTTTTTTTCTTTTTCTTGTTTGGCTCATGTGTCTTTTGCTCTCTCTGCTACATTAGCAGTCAATGCAAATTCAGGGCAGCCAATTGATACTGAATCAATTACAGTTTGTTTAGTGTGTGTGCATGTGTGTGTTTGTGTGTTTTTATGCTGTGTCACATCCCAGCAAGCCTACAAAGAGATTTCACACACTGGCTGCCATTACTAATCTATTGTTGCTCTCCCACTTTGTCTGTCTTTCTTTATCTCTCAGCATAAGATTTTATTTAGTGGACTTGAGTGCTGCATTGTGGCTGTGTCGGCATTCTAAATGAGCTCTCGAAAATGTAAACATGTTGGTGTGTATGGAAGGCAACAGCAGCAGGATAACACATGCATACAGCAGGCTACCGGGATCACTGGAAAAGCTAAAAAATCTGCTGCCATGGCCAACTGGCTGTATTGTGTTTTATATTTAGCACTCACACAGAGCCACACTCATACACACACACACACACACACACACACACATGCATAAAAACTGCATATTGACAGCATGTCCAGTCCAAATGGAGCCAAAAAAACCTGGAATTTGCCGCTGACAGTATGAAGGAGTAGTAATAAAACAACAGCAAGCCTGTTGATTTATCCTTTATTCTGTTTGGTAATCCTTCCAGCACACACAAGCAGCCATGCACACACAGACACACCCACAGTCTCTTACATAAGATAGTATGTAAGATTAAAGTAACATTAAAGTGCTAACTACTGTAAATCTCTTCCTGTGTCCTCGTATGAAAGGTTACTCTACTGATTTAACGTTACATATTTATGAATTAAAAGCTAACATCTAGTTCTAATCCTTGCTTGCTTTTAAAATAATATATATTACATGTAGATACATGCTCATAGTGCTGACTTTAAAGTTAGGATATTAGAAAAAATTACAATTAACAGTCACAATTGTAACAATGCACAATAAAAGCTGGCTTTTTTTTTTTAAAGCACATATCAGATTTGTAGTTTGTAGACTGTTGCATCTGAAAGATTCTTCAGACGTGAATGGTATATTCAAGGGTATTCTGAGACAAATACATGCACAGCAAGTGATGCGTATTGCTTGCGCCACAGCTTTGGCATAAAAAGAACAGGGCATGGACAGCAGTCCCCACCGCCATGACAAAGAGACAACAACAACATCAAAGAGTGCAAACAAAACAAAACGCATTCAAGGGAAAGACATCACTACGCCCATGCACTGTGATTGACAGCTCATCCTTGGGAAGTGCGGTGCAGACACACCACCACAGCGACAGCGGCCAGCGATGTAGACAGATGTGATGAAAACAAAAAGATCTCCCATATTATCGCAGCCGACTGGAAAACCATTCCAAACCGATGATGGGACACACTGAGACCTTTAAAAAAAAGCTGCGTTATTTCCCAAGTTTGCCGTATTTACAGCGGTGACAGAGCGCCGGGGACGTCAGTGACGTCAAGTGGGCTCGTGCACACACTCATGTGAAGGAGGATTGTTTATTGATCAAGCTCTTTGTGTTTATGCAAGCGATTCGACATCCACGCTACATTTACTTCTTCGTGGTGACAGGGAAAGCTGCTGTTTTTGGCTCACTTGCTGCGCGCTCTTGTGTGTGTGTGTGTTTATTCCCACACACACACACGGGGGTGCACATGTAACTCAGCTCTCTTATTATGTTGAAGGCAGTTGAAGGCCTGTTCATAAAACTGTTTATACACTACAAAGCTTATTTATATAGGCCACTGGATTACAGACTGGCTCTCTACACCACACACACACACACACACACACACACACACACACACACACGTCCACAAACGCACATGCACACTCTTGCATGCAGTATATTCCCATCTCAACGGCCAGATACAACTGTGTGCTCATTCATCAGTGCTTCCTGTCACACTTTATATGCCTGTCATTACTTTGTGTTTTAGTTTGGCACAAGTGGGGATAAAAGTGTGTGTGAGCAGCCAGCATGGATGCAGGACATGCCCCGTTAAAAAGTGCCAGAGCTGAGCTGACACCTTGTGTTGGTGTTTCTCTGTGTGTGTGTGTGTGTGTGTGTGTGTGTGTGCACATATATGAGGGAACTTTATTCTGGTTTCATGTTCCCCATTTGGCTCAACTATTACTACAACTGCACAAAGGCACCACATACATACAGGACGTGGTTACCTTATAGCTCTGTGTGTGTGTGTGTGTGTGTGTGTGTGTGTGTGTGTACTTTGATAAGTAGAGCGCACAGAGTGTGCTTACTGTGCATACACCAGTTTGTATGAGTGGGTCTAATCTTTCAGTTTGACATTGTGAGTATCACTCCTCATGCCTTCTTCTTCTGCTTAGCAAATTCTAAGCACCTGTAATGCCAAATAAAGTCCTCCTCAAAGCAAGAGAGCACATGTAAGTCCACAGTGCTTCTTTATAACAATTCACTGCAACAGTGGGAAACTCTTTCCCCGTCTCACTGCTGCATTCTGAGAGCACCAGGAAACAATTCAGGAGCTCAGTCATTTCTTTACAGCAGAGATGTTGGGAATCAGAGTTTTTAGCTTGTAAAAGCTCTATTCTGGCCAGACCAGAGCAATTCAAAAACATGATGTGGGCCCTTTTAAATGATTTTCTAAACCATTTAAAAAGCCTACTACCATTAGAGAAAATGATTGTGAAATTAATGTGCAATGAAATAGATGATAACTCTGTACTCAAAAAGATGTTGTTTACGGAACAACGTTTTCACTCTTTTCCAATAAAAACTGAAATAATGGATATATTCCAGTTTTTTTTTTACTTTTGTTTCTCTTATTTTCTTTTGCCTTGTGGGAATTATGGTTCAGACAATAGAAATATATTTGAATCTGTCATTTTATTAAGATTTTACAGGTTTATCCACACACAAATCTGAATATACATGCACAGGTGGATGCACATATACTTTCAATCTAAACATGTGCAATCTGTACATATTGGAAGATAATTATACATTAAGAAAAGACAAGTTGATTGACATGGCTGGAAATTTTTTTGGAATTTGTGTCTTGTGATGTCCCATACAATGGTTATTGTAATGTGACATCCCCGAAGAAGATGTTGAAGAACGCACAATTTAGCAATTCTTAAACGAGACACATAAAGCCGACACGCAGAAGGAACCCCCCCATCGCCACCAGCAGCAGCACTGACTTTTGCCGATAATTTGCGGAGGCTCATTTGAATTTTAAGCGCTACTTTAATCTTCAAAGCTCAAATAGCTTTATGAATATGCATGCAGTGGGCAGACTTTAGTTCATTACCTAGTTGTAAATTCTAATGACCATTAGGTCCTCACAGTAATTGCCAATTGTTTTGCATTTTTGATTGGCCTATTACCATGCGCATTCGTGGCGCACATCAGCCACGCTTGTCAGAGCTGGCATGTCAAGGGGAGTGTGTGTGTGTGTGTGTGTGTGTGTGTGTTTTCATGTCTGTGTGTGTACATATTTTTTTTTATTTGTGCCTTGGGTTAGAGATATGTTTGTGTGTGTGTGTGTGTGTGTGTGTGTAAACTGGCTGTGTTTTTTAGTCTAATATAAATTAAACTAGCATTTTTTTAATTGCGTGAAGACTGAGAGGCAAGAGGAAGATTGGACATATTTAATTTACATGATGTCTTGTCTGTTCCCTCATTACACTACTTGTTTCTAACCAACACACACACACACACACTTATAAAATATGCCCAATGAAACCATCTGGCTCTCTCCTGTATATGTCGGACTTGACATGGTAAAATGATTTCTCAATGCCCATCTCTCTTTCTTTTTCTCTGTCTCTGTCAGCCCACTCATTTTTTTGTGTCACCCCCTCTTTCTGTTTCTCCTTGAACAAACAGATGTCAGATACTTCTCGTTTATCCCTCTTCGTCCTTCCTCCACTCTATCTTCAGCTGCCATTTTAGAGACAGAGACAGTGATTTGTCTTCCTAATTGAGTTTCTCTGTAAACATTGATGAAAACTCTTTAAAAAAGAGACAAAGAAAATGAATTCCATTGTTGTTCCCTCAGCGGAAAAATGCATCTCTTTCTGTACGTGTCATGCGGTAGCGCACACACACACACACACACACACACACAGGCACCTGTGTGTAAGCACTCACTCACAGACACACTTTATTCCACCTGTGTACTCAAAAAGATACCCGTTGTGAAAGTGTTTTTCTTTTTTGTGAGAGGAAGACAAAAGGAAAAAGTCAATAAAATAAATCAATTTTCATTCCGTAATGAAGGCTGACAATTAAAAAAGTGAGAAGAAGAAACAAGAAAAACTAGAGCACAGGCGCTAAACTCTATGTTTTCCTCTTTGGTTCCTTTTGTTGCTTTTTTCTCTCCTTTCGCCCTCCCTTTTGAGCCCCTAATACATACACACACAAACACACACACACACACGCGCTGTCCTCTTCTTCCTTATGTCGTTCCAGTTTGTGAACAAGCGCTGTGAGCGAGATATGTGAACCTACATACCGATGAAAAGGAATTCTTAATTGCCAAGAAATGAGCACGGTTACAAACAGAGGTGTAATGGACGAGTGGAAGGTGTGTGTGTGTGTGTGTGTCTCTGTGTGTGTATTTCTAGGGGTTTTCTCCAGTGGGACTCGCAAGGCCTGTTTCCTGAGGTCTCTTTTAGCCCTCTTACAAATACTCACGCACACACACATACACACCTCTTGCTGCTGTTACACACTTCAAAGTTGTTAATATTCAGCTGGGAAACTGTATCCAGAACACAACTAAATTATTAAACGTACGAACTTTTTAGGCAGTAAGATGAACTGATGGGCCATATCTATGAGATGCTCTTCTCGTTCACATGTGTGTGTGTGTGCGAGCGTACACATGCCCTCTCCTTCTGCCTGGTGCTTGGTCTTTGGCCAAGGGCATGCATAATTAATCTCGTGCCCGCGATAATTTTCTTGATGTAATTGCCCTGGTAAGATATGATAATGGATCATTTACCCCCCTCCCTCAAAATGGACAAAGATGCTCCACAATGTACCTTTTAGGGCATGTTTGTTGGAGTGTGTGGGTGTGTGTTTGGCAGCCCACAAATATTTCAGGTATGGAAACTGAAAAAAAAGAACACTTCAAAAAAACAACTGTTTTTCAGAGTGATTGTGAAGGTGATGGGAAATCAGTTTTTATTAGGAAAATGTAAGAAATATCTCTTTGTTGGTGACAAAACTTAAAAAGAAAAAGATGTTTTAAACTAAAAACATGTGTCTTTCTCTGTTTGAGGCTATCTGAAGATCACTGTTTAATTCCTTTCAATGCAATGGAAAAAAAATCTGCTGTAATGTTTTTATCATAACAACCTCCAATTTGTTGTATTTTGTGGCCCGAAGACAAGTCTCACACTCATGTAACCCCAGCTACTGTATGAAAATTACACCGGCCATCAAAACAAAAACATGTAATACGTACATATGTTCACCTCTCTTCAAATAGTCAGATCATCCTACTCCCAAAACAAGCGTGCTTAGAAATATAGACATCACCTCACTTGTTAGATAAATACTGAAGTGTGAAAGAGCCTTTAATTCCTTGATCTCTTGCCCTGAAATAACTAAGCCAGTGGGAAAAGTCCCACGTGTTCTTCATGAAATTCTCCTCTTTCACACTCTTCTTCCTTTCTCTCTTTGGCAATCGTCTCTTTCTTTAATGTTCTCATCTGCCTCGGCTTTCCATTGGACTACAAATGTGTTTCAACATGCTCTGGACTGTAGTTAATGCTGCTGCTTACCCTTCTCTCTTACCCCCCCCCCCCCACACACACACACACATATCAACTTTAATGTCATGGAACCTAACCCTTCTTTTGGCCTTTGTTTGATTCCTCTTTTTTGTCTCAAGCTCGCTGAAGTGTCTACTCAAAGGTACACTCTTGAGGTTGTGTGCATATTCAACACAACCCAAGCACCGTCTGCCGACGGACGGGCAGGACAAAGGGACACACACATACTCCCAATATTTATCTTTGCTGCACAAGGGAAACACAGGCCCCAGTCTGCAATGCTGGGAGAGGTGTTGAGAGAAATAAGGGGAGGGAAGCGGTAAGGGGGGTGGGGTGGGGGGGGGGGGGTGTGGGGGGGGGGGGGGGGGGGGGGGGTTAAAAAGAAGGGAAAAAAATGGAACGGATAGACAGAGATGGTGAGATGAGGAGAGGGCATGGGGAAGGGAAGTGTTGTGGAGGGATAGGGGTGTGAGGGAGAGAAAGAGAGACGGAGGGGGTAGAACGAGGAAGGGAAGGCTTGGTCCCGGTCGTGACTGTCCATTAACAGATGAACTTGGCCGACGTCCAAATGTTTGATGAGACGGGTGTCACAGCATGTGTGATGTGTGGCTGTTTGGGTTACACGCACACGCACGCACACACGCACACGCACGCACGCACGCACGCACGCACGCACGCACACACACACACACACACACACACACACACACACACACACACACACACACACACACACATGCAGTTACATATGCTATCTTTCCTTGTTCTGGCTCTACATATTAACCCACTGCTGGCATTCAGTGTAAGCTCTTATTCCCCGTTTATCTACCTGCATACACACCTTCTCTCTTCCTCTCTCTCTCTCTCTCTCTCTCTCTCTCTCTCTCTCTCTCTCTCTCTCTCTCGCTCAGACACATGTAGGTAGTTGAACTGGACCAGTTCAGACTGGTTTTCTGGCATGGAAACCATGCAGGGTTAAGAACGACAGTAAAGAGTGGAAAGTCGAGTAAAAAGGTTTAAAAAGAGACAAAAACAGGTCCCACTAAAGCCCCTGACCCTCGAGCGCCTCCACTTTATGAGGGAGAAAGATAGAAACAAGAAAAACTGCACATAGAGACACTGATGGGACAAAAGCAAAAGGCAGTGAAGTAATATATACATGTTTTTAACCTTTGTTTAACTGTTGCTTGTGTCACCAAATGTGATTCACAGCAACAGCCTGGGTCAGCATGAAGGAGGGAGGGTTACACGCTCGCTGTGGATGTACTCTGATGAGATGTTGATGAGTTGGCTGTCTGGTTAAAGCTTGATGAGAGAGTGGTTTGTAGTAGTTTCAGTTCAATCTGGCATTCTTTAAAATGTTTGATTGATGTAGCTTGGTCAGTGCTGTTAAAATAGTCATTTTATTTAAAGTGAATGTTATACTGCCCCTGCTCAAAGGTACATTCAGTTCTATAGGCCATCACTATTAAGTACTGTTAAGTCCTTTCTGTTCACAACATGCTGCTCACTTTGCTATATTTCTATTTTTTTATTTTTTCGACAGTATATGCTCTTGTTAAGTGAATTTGAAACAAACCATTGAAATGATGACTCATGGAAAATTTGCATCCAACCTGATTCCTTTATTTGGTTTTGAGAGAATAAACTAAATGACATATCGTCAGTAGAAGCGGGAAAGAATATACGCGAGAATAATGGCAAGATGTCGTCGGAAGCCTATTTGTAAAATTTGGTATGCACCGATTATTCTTTCATGTCACCGAGTGTTGGCAATGTTCATTCCCTGATAAGCAGAAACAGCTAATCGCTCATATGATCATTTATGTGAGCTACATGTTCACAACGTCAGAACTGATTAATTCATTTTAAACAAAAGGTGTTTCCATCAATTCCTGATGTGCATGAACTCTTTTTCAGAAATGCAAAAAACATCTTGTCGTGGCACAAGCTTATTGTATATGATAACTTTTTCTGAATTAGTTTAATTCCATCAACCTTTTCTAATCAAGACATCAAGACATGCAGATGGCAAAACAACTATCTGATTTTCTCCTTATTGACGGATTAAAAAGGGACATGTCAGCAGAGAGAGATGCTTTCAACAATTTTAGGACCATATTTTGCTGTGATGATAAAGATATAAAGAACACATTATACATAAGGAAACAAGGGGCTTAAGAGCACATTTCTGCAGCCTCCTGATTTTGTTGATCTATTTGAAAATACTTATTACTGAAAATTTCTAATCAGTTGTATCACAACCCACTGCCAGTGATGCACATTGGAATTTTCAGCTGTCATTCTTTGTCATTTAACCTCAATAATTCAATCCTGCTGGACCACTGGTGATATTTTATACTAAAATACCATTTTGACTTTTATTCTAAAGGTTTCTCATGTGGGTATTTGCATCAAGTTATTGGCAGTGTGGCTTAGATCAGTGACCATTGCTGAGAATCCTGTATGGGCAGGCCGTAATTCAAACTCACACACACATACACTCCCTAAGGCTTGTTAGTGGTGTTACTTACTGGTCCAACCTTTGGCTATATCTCTGCTCAGCCCCCTCCTGCAGGCTGTTTGTGGCAGCATTTACTGCATTAAAAATGAGAGCTGCTTGGCTTGGAGCTACCATATCGGCTACCTTCTTTTCTCCCGCGCTCTAATCTTATGTAAACACAGAAATCAGCTCCCAGCTCACTCTGGCAGATGCAGGCCAGCAGTGATGTCCTACTGTGATATATCCTTCTAAAGCCTGGATTAAAAGTTTGGAGGCAGGGGGCATTTAAGGGAGGGGAGTTTATGTAGGAGTTGAGGGGGCAGCTGTCATCTCTTTAGTGTATTTATACCTGAGAACAGAAAGATTGAGCAAAGTCCAAAAGTTGCCTGGAATCCAGGTGGCTTATATGAATTTTTACCAGACTTTGTGAGAGGAAATCTAAAGAGGAGGTTGTCATTATTTAGATGAACCAAATGCTCACACTCTACACATTTAAAGACAAATTTGGAAAGCTAATTCTATTTGTTCATTAATGCGTATGTGGAGTTGCTATGCTTTCATATGTCTGACCTGCCAAAATTCAACAAGAAGAAGTGAAAACTGAGGCAGAAGACTAGGATCCCCAAAAGTAAGACCACGATAGAGTGGAATAAATAGCGTAGAAAAAGATATCTACACCATACGGAAAGAGACATGTTGTGATGTGACCCATGTCCAGTTCCGTGTGCACATAAAAGCATCTGTCTTCAAAGATATATTTTATGTATGTGCACACTCTTGTGCGTATCTGTGTGTGTCTGCGGCTGTCTGTGTGTATCTGCGTCTGTGAATGATCTATGGTTTGTGTTTACCGTGCCATATTTTGGCCTGGCCTGCCGTCACCGGCGTATGAATGATAAATTGCGGATGTCCATCGGATTCACCCGAGCACCTGTGGTCCCTCGCTCCCCGGGCTGTGTGGCAGGAGAGCAGAAATAATAAATAAATAAGCAAAGTGAGAGATAAACATAAAGGCCTCTCAGGGATGTGTGTGACTCCTTTTGTCTTTAAGGCTTGTTCAGGACATCTTAAAGAAAAGAAAAGAAAAGAATAATTAAAAAAGACTCCGTTCTTTGTTGCTTATTTTTTTTTAATCAACAGAGATCACGCAATTGCTTTCAGGATTTCAGGTATTCAGTTTATAGTGAGTTAAAATGGATAAAGAATACAATATATCTTCATGTTTGAGAAGCTGAAACCAGCAATTTTTGGGCATTTTGTTGGCTAATTTGGGAAATTATGTCTCTATCTCGTAACACCTTATTGCCCTTTGTTGCTTGTTATTCTGCTATCTTGTTGCAGAGGAACACTGTTGAACGCTTAGTCATTAGTTTATCGCCAAATTTAAAAAAAAATTCTTCCAAAGTTGCTTACCTGCAGACAGAAGAGATTTCAGTTGACTGAAATGAGTAGATTAATGTATAATGAGTAAATGAAAATGGTAGACGCAGAATAACATAATTAGAAAACAATGAGTTTATGATTCACAATGCTTCTTGTTGTATAGGTCAGGTGTTAAAAAAAGTAAAATGGACAAATAAATTAAAATGTCACACTGCTGCACCTTCTAATTAGACTAATATTAGACGTTTGGTTTTAAGGAAAAAATGCTTTTTGTTGTCTGTTTTTCCATTTAGGCCTAAAATGATGCCTCTAATTTACGGTATTTGAGAGGGGTCAGTCAAGAAAGCAGATTCACAAAGAGCGTTTTTTTTTATTTTTTTTATTTCAGTTTTATGGAGCCGATTTGAAGGAGAAATTAATGTGCATGTAGGAGTCCAGAGTGTGTGCAGCAGATTGGGATTTTTGGATCATATCCTTGTAAATTTCAAACTAAATCTGCTGTGTCATCCACATGCGGGAACTCCAACCCACCTTTTCAGGACTTTTCTCATGTTCTTTTGCTCTTGCTCCTGCCTGCGAGTGTCTCTGGTTGTGTGTCTTTTTAACATGTGTTTTTTTTCAGTGAAGTATCCAGTGTACAGCGATCTGGTGTCTGATTTGTTTTGCAGAAATAACTCGTCATCTTGGCCTCTGTATGTGTATTTGCTAGTCTGACGTCACACATGGCTGCATTCTGCGAGCCACTGCAGCCCTCAAAACACCGCTGCTCGTCCAATTCTTCGTTCACCTCTCAGTCTCTCCTTGCTCTTACTCCATCTAAGTCTCTGGCCCCTCTCCCCGCCTCTCTCTGCTGTGTTGGTGTTTTCTGGGCCTGCTTGTCTCCGTAACAGTAAATACCCTTGCTACCTGACACAGATCCACCTTTCTAGTTGACCGAGCACATAGAGATGGGTAGCAGTATGTGTGCATGCAAGTGAAAAAGTGTATTCTCCAGTGACCCTCTGCCCTCTGGTTTAAAGGGACTGAGTGAGCGCACTCACATGCTCACACACATTCCCTCAAGCATTACCCCTTTCAGAGATAAAACACAGGTTTAATCTTTGACACTGTGTCCAAACTGGCCTCTTTGCAGGTGAGGAAAGCCTCCTGAGGAGCATGTGTGTGTGAGAGAGTGAGCGTGTGTGTGTGTGTACTGTTAGTTTCGCCATGACCTAAATCTGGAGGACAATAGCCTGGAGGCTGTGTTGTGTGTAGAAACTGTACAGTATGTCTCTTTGGCTGTCTCTATGTGCTTGTGTTCAAATTTTTTTAGGTTTCCTCTGTGTCTTCCTTTTAGCCTGATTAACATAGACTTTCAAATCTCTTCGAGATTCTGGTCTGACCAAGACCATAACGAATACGATTCGAAATGGCCTGGTCAACCCGCCTCCCTCGGGTTGCTACTGGTTGTGGCCAGAAAAGGCTGTGCCTAAGCTTAAGCCAATCACACCACTCTTTCCTCTGACGTATGATTTAGCTACCAGCGGGGCTAACTGGTAGATTAAACTCTTACCAAAGCCAGTAGGGAGCAAGGCGAAAACGTCTTTCCTGTCAAGAAATGATTCAAGGGCTGTTCTTTGCTCAATTTTTAACGAGAATCTCCCGTCGAACACTTTCATTACAGCATCTACAGCAGTGTCAAAAGCTTGACGCTGCTCCATGTTGATATTGAATGAAGCGCTTTCGTGTACAATCCATGGGTTGAGTGGCAGTTCAACCACGTCACTACCTTGAACACGCCTCTACCCTGGGCCGTTGGCGCTGCTCAAAGTTGATTGCTTCCCGACAAAGTGGGTGGAGTTCCCATTTTTTCGGGAACTCGAATCCACCTGAATGAGCAGTTTGCCTGAGTAAGTGTAGCAGAGCCGAAGGTGTTGCGTCACTGCGAGGGCGGAGCCTGGGTATCTTCCTTTAGGCTTTCTGCCTTTCTCTTGAGTCAGTAAAGGTGTTATCGGCTATTATTGGATTACCTAATGCGTCTCACTGTGCCCATGTCAGTCTGTGACAGCTCACTCCCAAGATTTGGTTTATTAAAATTACTTGAAGAGACACTTATTTCATCACTTTCTCTTTTGATTTGTAATCATTCCAATACTTTTGCTTTGATTTTACCTTTCCATGTTCAAGTAAAGCATCAATAATACGTATTTCCAGAAACCATATCCCAATAAGCTACCTCATATTATCCACAGCAAGAGGGTTCCTGCATGTTCTCCCTGTGTATGCGTGGGTTCTCTCCGGGTACTCCAGCTTCCTCCCACCACCCACAAACATGCATGTTAGGTTAATTGGTGACTCTAAGTGTGAGCGTGCATATGTCTCAATGTGGCCCTGTGATGGACCCTACCTTTCGCCCAATGACAGCTGTTGAACCTAGGGTGCAATCTTGGGTAATTTTTCTTTGTGAAATCCAGCCCCCCTGCGACCCTTAGTTGGATTAAGTTGGAAGGATGGATGGATATTATCCTAAGAATGCACCTTCAACAAGTTTCCCTTGGAATGTTTCTTCAAAGTAACTTTAATTATGTCTGTTTACAATGAGGTTTTTCACGGTGTAACAAGACCATCAGCAAAAACAATACACAATCAGATGTACAAACGGAATTACTTTACATAAGTTGGAAATAAAGTTTCAGTTCTCCTCACACCCTCACTGTCTCATACTCGCCCACACGATGAGCTCCTGTTGTCTTTGTGTACCTTTCTGACTCTTTCTCTCACTCATTTCCAGTCAACCATCATATCTATTAAATAACCTGCATCAGATAGAGCAACTCATGTCTATAAATGAAAACTGGTCTGAAAACCATGAATATCAAAATTAATTACAGTTTTGGTCTTTACTTTGTAAATTTATGTTAAAGTTATCAGTAAATATTGTTGACGCCACTATATGCCTGCATTCCTATGGGTGTATTTTGACTACAATGGAAACAGTCAGGGTTGGACAACATTGGCAACACTGGTTAGGAGATATTGTATATTCAGGGCATTAAAATCTTAGATGCTCACACGATTTACACTATATTGCCAAAAGTATTCACTCACTCATCCAAATAATTAAATTCGGGTGTTCCATCACTTCCATGACCACAGGTGTATAAATTCAAGCACCTCGGCCTGCAGACTGCTTCTACAAGCATTTGTGAAAGAATGTTTCGCTCTCAGGAGCTCAGTGAATTCCACCGTGGTACTGTGATAGGATGCCAACTGTGCAACAAGTCCAGTCGGGAAATATCCTCACTATTAAATATTCCACAGTCAACTGTCAGTGGTATTATAACAAAGTGGAAGCGATTGGGAACAACAGCAACTCAGCCACGAAGTGGAAGGCCGGGTAAAAAGACAGAGCGGGGTCAGCGGATGCTGAGGCGCATAGTGTGCAGAGGTCGCCAACTTTCTCTGAAGTCAATTGATACTTCAATCGAGCTACATGGAATGTGTTTCCATGGTCGAGCAGCTGCATCCAGGCCGTACATCACCAAGTGCAATGCAAAGCGTCGGATGTAGAAGTGTGAAGCACGCCACCACTGGACTCTAGAGCAATGGAGATGCGTTCTCTGGAGTGACGAATCACGCTTCTCCATCTGGGAATCTGATGGAGGAGTCTGGGTTTGGCGGTTGCCAGGAGAACGATACTTGTCTGACTGCATTGTGCCAAGTGTAAAGTTTGGTGGAGGGGGGATTATAATGCGGGGTTGTGTTTCAGGAGCTGGACTTGGTCCCTTAGTTCCAGTGAAAGGAACTCTGAATGCTTCAGCATACCAAGAGATTTTGGACAAATTCATGCTCCCAACTTTGTGGAAACAGTTTGAGGATGGTCCCTTCCTGTTCCAACATGACTGCGCACCAGTGCACAAAGCAAGGTCCATAAAGACATGGATGGATGAGCGAGTTTGGTGTGGAACAACTCGATTGTCCTGCACAGAGTCCTGACCTCAACCTGATAGAACACCTTTGGGATGAATTAGAGCGGCGACTGAGAGCCAGGCCTTCTGTCCAACATCAGTGTCTGACCTCACAAATGTGCTTCTGGAAGAATGGTAAAAAATTCCCCATAAATACACTCTTTGTGGAAAGCTTGTCCAGAAGAGTTGAAGCTATTATAGCTGCCAAGGGTGGGCCGACGTCATATTAAACTCTATGGATTAAGAATGGGATGTCATATGCGTGTAAAGGCAGATGAGCGAATACTTTTGGCAATATAGTGTATGATCATCTGTTTGGACTGCCACAAGATGATGCTGACTCATTCTGAGGTGGAAAATCAGTCCCGCTGGCCAAATCCCTGCTATAATAGATGCATAGAAGTGGTATTTTGTTCCTCTGGCTTCTGTAAAATCCCAGAATTCCTCATTCTAATGCAACCCTCTGTGATGATAGTGATGTTTCAAATGGAGATATTGACCTTTTATGAATATTTACCATGTAATGCAATTATGCCAGTAATGGATTTGGCCCACTGATCTTTTTATGCACTGTGTCAACGGGCCAGTAAAACACTGCTGGCTTTATTACAACACAGAAACACACACATACACCATGCAGACCAGTCGGGCCCTGTGCTCATTTGCGTGTGTATGTTCAACATCTATAATCCTCCCTCCCTAGTGCAATCACACACAGGCTCAAACGCACATGCATGCACACGGCCACAGACACACACGTGCACACCAGACCCCTTGCGAGTGTGTGTCTGCCAAGTCAGACGGCAGGCTGCCAGCAAAAATGGGGGCTGTGATTGGGGTGAAGGCTCATCTGCTGGGGTTAGCCAGTTATAGCCACACACACACAAACACACGCACACCAATACACACACACACACACACACACACACACTGACCCAGCTCCCATTTAGATTAACAGGGTTTATTAGCTCAACACGGCCCCCAACCCCTGGTTGTCGATCTCACGCTGGAGTTTCGGGAGTGCTGGCTGTTTGCATGTGGAATGATAATGTTTTTAGCTGCTGCTGTCAAACTGGCGCTGAGCTGCACTCTGACACAGCTAATGAGATAAGTATATAAAATCTGGCTCTTTAGGCCCGCTATTATAATTAATGTACAGTTTCACTTAGATCACAGGTACCATATGTGGGCTGATAAGTAACAAGAAGCTGTTGTACACAAAGCCTCAAAGAATACTGATAACAACTCCATTTCATGTTAGTTACAGCCCTTAAGTTTCATATTGTTGGCTGCTTCTTTTTTTTCTTTTTCTTTCAATCCCATATGGTAAATGGACTACACTCATGTTGCGTGTAACAGTATGCCTCTCATTCACACACACACACACACACACACACACACACACACACACACACACACACACACACACACACACACACACACACACACACACACACACACACACACACACACACAAACAGCAGTCGGACACATTAAAGGCACTTCAATATATGGACAGGGAGCAGAAAACATTCTAAATGAAGCCCTACTTACTTGCCTTTCTAGGTTTTTCTGTTGGTCTGAACCAGCAGATTGAGATAAACATCTAATCAAATTTCTTTCAGCTGCTGTGAGATTTAGGTGGCAGCATAATATCTTTCTGTGTGAGAAATAATCACTTTTTTAATGAATATCTTTTCATTGAAGTTTGATATTAAGAGTGTAAGTCCACATTTTGTACAGCTGGTGTAAACACATGTTTGCTGCCTTTGGGAGCTTTGTCAAATGTGCAATGTCAAATCCTGATCGTGTTATCGTAGTTTTCTTAAGATAGGCTTTAGATGGAAAATGAGAATATAAACACAAAGCAGTGTTTGGAAAACTCAAGTATTTGAAAGGATGAAGGTGCAGTACTGCTGAGTTACCTTGTCAGGACAGGGTTAATTCATATTATGTGGGCCATACATACAAGTAAATCTAACAATTCTTGTTTACGAGTCATTTTCTTCACAGTATGCAGGATGTTCTTGATGTATAATAGAATATGAATAGAATAGAATACTATTTTTTCATCTCTAAAGAGAAATTATTTTGTTGCAGCATACCAATAAAAGACAGATCTATTTAAAACAGATAAAGCAAAAAAGAATAAGGATAAACATTTACTCTGAATATAATAGTTATTTGTAGAGAATTACTGTTTATGGTTATTGCTGTGGGCAGGAAGGACCTCCATCTTGTGACAAGCAGAGGGAGCCTCTGACTAAAGACACTTCTTTGTGTAATTACTATATTATACAGTGTATAACTATATATATACATACATATAGTACATAAACTACTTTTTAACATTCAGCAATATGACTTCACAGTATGATATAAAGGATTTCAGCTTCAAGCCGCATTTAGTTGAGTCTGATTTTTTGACTTGAACACATACCGTTGATCTTCTTAAAAAGCTAGGAGCAGTGATAGGGCTGACTGCCGACACCTGGCTCATCAAGTACCATCTCACACACACCGGTCAGTTCCTCTTTCACATTTCTCTTGCATCCATGCGCACACATCTGGCTGCAGGGCCTGACAAAAACAGGTAGTGAGAAACGTGAATGGCTACTGAGGTGAAACACGTCTGTCTGCAGTGGGACTGATCTGAGCGTGATTTGTGTGTGTTTGTGTCTCTGCATATGTGTGTGTCTGTAATCTCTTCTGAGTTTGTGAGTCATGGTGGTTTGTGCTTTGCGTTTGGGTTGTCTGGTCTAAATATACCAGTGGACCATGAGAAAGATTCTCCCTGATACTTATTTTTTTTATTGTGGCCACCAGCTCTCTGACACATATTGCCACTTTGTCACCGCCTTTCACTCTTGATATTACACCATCTCTGTGGGGAAAAGATTCAAATAGAAGCCATTTTAAGGCCAGAAACTGCATTTGAAGAGCTGTGATGGCAGTCAGGATTTTTAACTTATTTTTGTCTTCTTCTTTTTAAAAAACAAATATGCCTACTGTCTTCTTGAGACCTTCAGGCACTTTTAATGGAGAGAAGAGGAAGAAGGAGGCGGAGGAAGTGTTATAGCCAAGATCATATCAGCCAGGCAGAGAACAACAGTTTTGGGAGGAATAACGGCGAAAAAAAGAGAGCGACATACAAACACACACTGAGACAAAGAGGGAGGGCAGATGGTAAAAAGAGATTGAGCGATGTGTGAAAAGCAACAGTTAGCCCGAGTCTTTGTGCCAGTCTGGCCTAAATATGGCACACTTTTGACACTTTCTACCCCCCCCCACACACACAATCTACACAAAATAGAAAAAAAAATGTCTTCAGCTGCATTCACTCTGTTTCTCATCTACATTATTCAAGGGTTTTCTTGAAGCTGAACTATACATTTATTTTCAAAACCACAGCAACACAAAAACTAACTGTGGCCCTCTCCTCTGACTATATGACATTTAGAAAATGACTAGTGACAGTGTTAGTACTTGTCGTGATAAATGCCACAGTAACAACCAAAACAGAACAGTACCTTTAGCCTAAGAAGTTATGCTGAAACATTTCTATTTTCATGGCACAAAAGCTCAGTGCAAACACATTGAAGCTGTTGTCTGCAGCCAATACCCAATGAAAAGACTGATTACTAAACAGGCCTGGCAGGCATAGCCTGGGGGGGGGGGGAACGGACAGCATCAAGGGGGCCCATACACAATGCCCTCAGTTTAAAGAGTTGATAACATGATCTTTCATTTTTGAGAGTAATGCCTACGCAAGGATCTGAGCTCTTTAGAAGATTTAGATTGATTTCTTCTTATAAAATTTAACAATCTGAAGCTGCAAAGACTTGTGAGGAACAGTCCAACTGCATTGATGCAGTCTGCATCTAATGCATCTTAGTTTTCTAAATGAACCTGATGCAGCCTCCATCAGAGACAGAAATCCGGGTGTATTAATCAACCTTATTCCAAGATATATGACACTTTCACACTCAGGGCACATTTATTTTTAAGAACTGCAGCTACAACACACTTGGGGCGGGTTATGTGAGCATATAAGATTTCTCTTTTGTTGTTGGCATGTGGTTTATACAGTCAGTGCTTTCTCTTTAAAGAGTAAGTAAACTCTACTTGTTAATCACTTTTCCAGTCTTTTAATTCTAGTTTTAGGCAATATTGTTGTGGTGGGTATATTGATGTTAAATGACTGTTAGTCAGCATCATTTACTGAGAGATTGTCTGCATCTTTTGGACTAGTGAGAAAGCTTTTTTTTTTTTTTTTTTAATCAAACTTAACTGATGTGAAATGTGTTAATCTTGAAAATTTGGAATTTTCTGGACGACCCTGACACTGACAGATATTTTTAAACAGAACATTAGTGATTGAATCACTGATACAAATGATGTGATGTAGAATTTCATCCTTAACATCAATCAATTATGATAGAGGTCTGATTCTGTTTCAATTCTCCTTTAGTCTTAAGTTAAATAAATGTTCTACAACGTTAGACCTACAATTCATTCTTTATGTCTTTCTTTCTTTCTATCTATGCTCAGAAAACCTGCAAGACATTGTGGTTACTTTGTCTCACTGCACCCCTTCAGATAAGCGTCCAGGATATGTTCCTTCAACCCATATGACCCTGTGAGATAGCACTAAACTTAATCCCACCCGCACACACATGCACGTCTCCGTCCACTTTAGCTCTTCCTCCTCCTATAGGCAGATGTATAGGGAGGTGAGAAGGGGGCGGTTGGGACACATTTTTTGGCAGCAGTTAGCAGGCAACATACAGTACACACACACATGCACACACATATATGCAGAGCTATGTTCCAACTTGATTTACAAGGCTCAGCTGCAAGGAATGGGGGAGAGATAGAGGGTGGGGGACTCAGACAGAAAGATGGGGGAGTATAACTTACAGGTGGCAGGTCTGGAGAAAGTAAAAATATGGCGATTGTATAAGAGTTTTAAACAGAAGTGCTGCAGGATTTTACAGGGTCAAAGTGGCTGCCCTGTTGTAAAAATGTAGTTTGCGGTTAGGAAATGTTAATATGAATACCTGATAGACTGTTGTATGGTATGCTTGTACAAAACAGTAAAGTGATTTCCATAAAAAAAGTAAAACATTTCAAAGGGTGATTTTCACCTAAATGTTAAAACACAGATTTTAGTGGTATTTAGCCCTGGAGGCCTTTTGATTTATTGTGTCCAGGATTTCAGTCTGTCTCTGAGATTCAACAACAGATGTGAAAGAAATTGAAATTTAGCTTAAAAAAATGGCAGAAATGGCGCATTCTGCAAACAAAGTCTATATTAGTCAGAACAATGTGAATGAATCGCAATGCAATTTTTTTTCTTCCTAGGCTTTTTCTTTCTTTTTTGCAGCACGTTGTTTAAATGACAATTGTTGAAGGGATTATACCGAAGTAAAAGGCCCCTTTAAGCACCGACGAGACACAGCAGGAAAAGCAGGTGTAATACATTACATTATTAAAAAACTACACAACTGATCAAACACCTCTTTATGTTATATACAGGGAAATTCTGATATTGGGAGAAAGATTTGTCTATTACTTTGGAGATACAACAATTTCGTTGTATATGAAAACTTTTCTGATAATAGAAGCACATTGTTCTTAAAACTACATTCTTATACAAAGTTAATACTGTATATTGTAAATAAATCTTTTTGTCTGTTTCCTTAATGGTTAGGGTTATGCTTATAGGTTTTCTGGATTCCTTCTGAAATCTGGATTAATCTCCAATTGATTTACTGTTTTAAGAGAAAAGAAAAAGACCCCACAGTGACACCTTTACAACAGTCTCATCTTCAACGTCATATAAAACTCAGTAAAACTAACCAAGAGAAGCTGGAATCATGAAATGTTTGGCATTTAGTTTCAGTTCCCCTCATGTATTTTCTGTGCAAAAAAAATCATACTAATGCTGAACATAGAGGTGATAAATGGTGTGCACTGTATTCAAAAGCAAGAAACGAGGTTCATCTCACCTTAATGCTGCAGTGACTCGGCCTGTCTCATATTGCTATTGGTGCCTCTAAACTGATTTGATTCATCTATATGTTTGGCCACTCCCAGACTCTGCAGGATTTATATGCAGCAGACTGTGGCAGCTTTTTCTAACAGGCGACTGACCTTCTCATCAGAAAGTGTTTTTGGAAAGCTTGCCTAACAGCTGTTATGAAAATGATGGCCTTGTGGGTTATTAAAAGCTAATGAGGAGGAGAAAGATATCTCTCGCTAAATGTGAGGTGTGTGTGTGTGTGTGTGTGTGTGTGTGTGTGTGTGTGTGTGCGTGTGTGTGCGTGTGTCAGGCCCTGAGGGTGCCTGAATGCTTCCTCCTTCTAACTTGTGTTCTTTCCCTGTGTTTCATCACGAGGCCCTGGAAGTACTGCTGAAGTGCTGAGTGACCTACTGTTAATGCTGAACAAAGTTGAGTCAGGACTCTATCTGTGTCCGTGTGTGTGGGTGTGCATGTAAGTGTGTGTGCTGTTTATGTTTTGTCTTTCTTGCACCCTCTTCTAACGGAGGCAGAGAGAGACAACACTGAAAAAAAAAGATGCAGAAAAAAGAAAGTGAAGAGAGGATGAGAGATGCTAATGAACATGGATCCACAGAAAAATCCTCTCCTTCTAGGAAAACATTTGTGTTTGTGTTCAGGTCTAAATCGTGTCTAAACCTGACCTGATGACATTCCCAATGCTTCCCACTCGTAAAGAATGCATGCTGAACAATTTTCTCCTTAACAGGAGCCTCTGTAGTATCAGATGTTAATGGGCACTATTGTCCAGTTCCTCTGTTGTTCAAAGTTCTATTTCCAGAACTTTTAAAGAAGATTCTGTAACTTTTTGAAAATGGTAAAAATATTTCTAAATATTTAAGGCAAGGCAAGACAAGGCAATTTTATTTGTACGGCACAATTCAACTACAAGGCGATTCAAAGTGCTTTACAGAGACATTAAAACAGTAGAAATAAAAAGCATGATTTAAATTTTTAAACAAAAAAGAAAGAAATAAGAACAATATAAAATCAGTAGTTAAAATGTGATTAAGTTTTGAAGCTTAACACTTAAGTCTGACACTTTAATACACTTTAAGACACTTTAACACAAATTTAAGCCTGACACTTATCTGGTTGGTGGCCACATTCATTCAGATTATGGAACACAATGTATGGAGAAAAAAAAAAAGGTTGAACATGTTGATTAGTAATGAGCTGACACAGGAGAAACGTGTTTTCTACTGTGGCAGAAAGTTGAAAGTGAATTACTGGAGAAAAATGGAGCTAAACATCAGGGCCTTCAGACACCTTAAATGCTTTAGAGTTGGGACATTCAGTAAGGTCTTAGTATAAAAAGCAGTTTTAGTGATGTTAGAAATATTTATAATTTAATCCAAACACGTGGCATAACTTGTCATACCTGATGACAAAGTCATCAAAAGTTATGGTAAACCTCATGCAAAGTAAGTGGAAACTACAGAAACTTTTGGATACTCCTCGTCTGAACAACATGTGGACACTCCTCTACCTTTACCTCAGGGGGAAGGATGGTTTCTCAATTATCCCTGTTTGGCTATCCCTTTCCGACCTGTGGCTGTATTTACGCGAATGCCCATTTCATCTATGGCTTCTAATGGCATATAAAAAAATAATAATCACTTCCCTATCAAAATGCCCACTCCTAATAGCTTTTCAGAGTTGTTTGGGTTTGGTCATTAGTGGGCCATGAGTGTTTGTGTGTGTGCCTGTGTTTGTGTCTAAAAGGCGCTTCTGGGTCATCCTAGGTGGGATAAGGGTTGGTGTGGGAGGGAATTCGGGATGTGCCCATGTGGGTGGGGTTGGTTTGGGTTTGGGAATCTGTGTGATGCAGCACTTAGGCCATACTGGGTCTGATGGGAATGCCAGCCCCCCCCCCCCCCCCCCCCCCCCCCCAACACCACTCTCCAAATCACTAATGGAGCATCTTTGGACTCTCTTGGCCTCTAACGCACACACACAAAAAAACATACACACATGCAAAGATACACAAAACACATGCTCAGACACGGGAAAAAGAACTGATAAGATTATCAAAAATACACACGTTCCAAATGTTCCAAAAAAAAACAAAACCAAACTAAACAGCTGGATGGGTTGTGCCCATCAGCCCGTCCTCTTCCCTCTGCATTGCTTTTCACGCTTCTCAATTATTTACTGGCCTTTTTGTCCTGTGCTGGTGACCAGGCCCCAGACATATGTCAGCGTGTGTGTGTGTGTGTGTGTGTTTGTGGATGCAGAAATGAATACTGCTTCACACACAAACACAAGTTTTCTATCATTCAGAAATGCTGTCTGTACCATATGCTCATGCAGGCGCTGACCACAGGCTCACTGAGACCATTTTTTTTTTTACAGAGGCTGTGACACAGCTATGGTGGAACTTCGGGGCTATTTTTTTCAAATGTTTTTTGGATTTTTTTTCCAGTATTTTTTGTTTTACAGTGCTCAGTTTGAAATTTTTAACAACGAAAACCACTGAGTTGGTGTTTTCACCCTCACATAATGGTCCTGTGATTAACTGGAGAGTTGTTCAGGGCCATATCTCGCTTCTCCTCTCATGACAGAGAAGTTTCAGCCCCCCCCCGAGTTTCAACAGGACGAAGGTATCGAAAATAGATGGTGTACACTTAGTTTTGTCTGATGACATTTCTCTTTTCTTATGAATAAAACAAGAAGCTGAAGTGAGTAATGTCACAATGTGTTGTGGAAATAAAGGTCATTTTAAAAAGATTTTCAACCCAGAAATAAATAAATAAATAAATAAGTGGTTGGATAAGAATTTACAAGCATGTGCATAAACCGCTTCAAAAGAATAGTTTGTGAAGTCAGGACATATTCTATTCAATTTGGAATGCAGGTAGTATTCCAGACTAGGCTTAAAGTTGAAGATATAAATGAATGTTCTAAAAGCAATACGGGACACTTTAGACTGAGGATGATCCATACTGAATAAAATGGTGTAAAAGAAAATAATAGATGAGAATGGCATGTGTCCATGTTTCTTTCTTTTTTTCGTGTGGTATGCAAGGCCAAACTGAAAATACTGCAAATCTATATACTCTGTCCTGAGGCTTCGCACAGACTGTAATGCCTGAAAATATTAATCATCTTGTGTGAAAAAACAGAATGATGATATAGACAAAGGTACTATTAAGGTGAACATTCAGAAAATATATCACCCAAATGTAGCATTATGAAACACTGCTTTAACTTATTAGTAATGTTTGCTGGCTCACTGTAATGTAAAGTAACATTTTCTGTAGTGTGCTGCATTTAGAACAGTTAGAACTTTTGCTGTGAAGACATTTTATATCATTACAACTATATTATAATTTATTAGTATTTTCAGTGTTGTAATATAACATTAAAGGACGACATTTGTGCTTCCAGCTCCTTTATAGACCATTATATTAGATTTACTGCATAATTACTGCTTATAAATGTTAATTATAGGTAAGAAAGGAGGCATTTTAAGGTCAGTGCGAAATGTGTTTATTGTTCTCACCTCAGATTGCTGACAGAAATCTAAATGTTCATGCTGTTAACGTGATCATGTGGCATCGTGTTATCCTACAACAACAAAGTGTGTCCGGGTGGGGCGGTGACTTTGATCAGTTTAGGTTATCAGACGGCTGCACTCTTGCAAAGAAAAGCGTGCTTATGAGCTATTCTCCTTCTCTCGTAATTGATTACAACACATTTTCTGGAGTGGCAGCATCACGTTTTTTTCCTTTACAGGTGGTAAAATCAATGGTTAAAAAAAAAAAAAAAAACTAAGTGAAATAACTTTTATTTGGTTGTCCGGGGTAAATGTCACCAATGATGAGTCAGTCAGTGAAAGAAAGAAAAAAAAAATCCCTCCAGCTCCTGACTTTGGCTCTGGCTCATGCACACTTTGTTTCTCTTGGAGGATGAAGGGGTTTCCTTTGCCAACAATCAGGGCTTTTCTCTTTTGGAGAACTGTCACAGTAGCATTGCACACTGGAATGGATTTAAAGCTGCAGGTAAACTGCTGCTCGCTTCCTATTAACTGAGCCATATATTCACCCTGTCTCTGGTTTTCCTTCCTCCAGCTTCTTCTGTTTCTCTAACTCTCTCTTTCCTCAGCTCATAGTTTTTTTTCTCCAGCATGTAGAAAGCATCTGGGGGGATCGATAGGGCTCTCAGGGTGTAGTGACTGCAGCTCTAATGAATCAAGTCTACAGTGTTTGTTAAGTAGACAAGGTTTTGAAGGGGCGCTGAAGGGGAGTTTGTCTTTGTGCTTTATCTCATTGCACTACTTTTGCTGTTTGTTTCTCCAAGACACAGAGCAGTAACCAAATCTTGACACAAAGTATATTAAACTTCCCACATTTTATCCTTAACCTTTGCTGCCTTGTTATTTGTGGAAACAACTAGAAACAGCATTGAAAGGTATCCAAGAATGGCTTTCAAAATGCTAATGATTCACCCCCAAGAATGCACGGTGTGTAAAGAATGCCATGTGTCTAAACTAGTGGCATAATCAGGCTTTATTTTTGTACTTTTCTGCAGTCGGCTCGCTGTTTATCACACTCAAATCTAAAATAAACACTTGATATGATTATCTATCACGTCTGCCAAAAGTTGCTTATGTGCTGTTGTCCATCCTGCAATTCTCTTGTGAACCATGAGCTAAAATCAAACGCTTTTAAAAAGCCTCCCAAATACACCCGAGACCCACTTGAAGTTAAAGCTGCTGCTTACCAGAAAAGGAAAGAGGGAGAGAGACTGAGAAAGAATCTTGAGTTCTTGTGTTCTTGATGCAGCTTATACCGTATCTCTCCAAGGTCTGACAGGGAGACTGTGGGAGGCTCTTTGTGTTAAAAGCAGGATGGCTTATATTTCCTCTCCTTCGTCTTTCTCCTACTCCTCTCTTTCTCTTTTTCACAACAAGCAATCGAGAAAAAAAAGCCTCATTGCTAATAGTCATAAATTTATATTAAATATGTCCTCTATCGATCGGCCTTGTTGGATGAGCACAATTAAAGAGGCGATGCTGAGTGCTACCCACCCGGGAGTGGAAGATGGAAGGACTACAAAAGGGATGGGATGGGATGCGAGGAGGAGGGGGAAATGTAAGGGAGTGAAAGAATAGACGAGCAAAAGGTTTTTTGGCAGAGGCACAGTTTCGTGGGTCGAGTCGCAGCTTGTCCACATGTTGCTGTAAATCTGCATGTGTGTGGGCGGTTAGGGTTTGAGGCTGTTTGTGTTTTTCGTGATTCACTTCTCATCGTGCTCGTCTTTATGTTCTCACTCCTCAGATTTCCGGGATGTCCCCCTCTCCTCTCCCTCTCCTTTTTTTGTTTTGTTGACAAACCGTCATTAAAAAGAAAAGGTAAAAGAAAAGAGGTAGCGAAAGAGATGGAGGTAGAGAAAAAAAAAAATGTCAGAAGGAGAAGGAGGGATGCCATGATAGTAGAAAGAAGAGTCAGAGAGAGGACAGCCACCTGTATGCATTGTTGATGAACAGACGGAGGGATGAAACCAGCCGGGCAGAGCAGGGATTAGCTGAAGAGAGGAAGCAAAGCCCCGTGTTTATGTTGTGTATGAGCATGAGTGTGTGTTTGCGTGTGTGTGTGGGCCTCCGGCCAGCAGAGGTGTTTGCTCGGCTCAGAGTGATCTCCCACTGTGGACACTGCGAGACTCACACACTCGCACACAAACACTGATGACTGAATTGTCCTGTTTGGCAGCTGTTGCAGGTCCCTGCAGATCATTCAATACCTGACTGTCTTTGTGCGTGTGTGTGTGTGTGTGTGTGTGTGTGTGTGTGTGTGTCTTCAGTGACCAACAACCTCTTGCTCGTGGCACTAAAGGGAATCTGCTTCCTCTCAGCGTGTGCTCATGTCTCATCAGAGAAATACAGATATAAGTATGTGCCCGTGTGTGTACGCACTTTTTTTTTAGTTAAAAAACTTTAATGATCTGATTTGTCGATTTAGTTTACTCATATTATTTTGGACTGAAGTGAACAGGTGACCTGTATATTTTTTATTTCAATTCAAAATAATAATTAATCATAGTTGTTATTATAAATATAAAATATATCATAATAATAACACTTGTCATAATCCTCATAAAATCACGGTTTGAATGATTTTTACAGTTTCATGCTGTCTTTAAGGCCTCTGAACATCATTTCCAGCATGTTTGTGACTGAAATTTTTAATTGAAATCAGTTCAATTTAAGTCGGTCAAATACAGCCAACTGGCACCACATATTCATTTGATGCCACGGTTCAAAAAAATAAAATAAAATAAAATAACATTAATTACATCAAATCAAGCATTTGCATCATCATTTATACCGCTGTGAAATGACAACACAGAATTTGTGGCTGTTTCATGTATGCATTCAAACTTCTGAAAACGTGCAGTAAAGAGACCACCTCAGGATTATCGGGCTATTTTAGTCATCCAGGAATCTTTTAAGCCAAAACCAGCTGTCTAAGCAGCACTTTGACTCAGTGCTTTATATGAAGAGAACTCCCGTCTTAAAAGCTACTGATTTGAGCAATAATAGTGTTGTGATGCTTCAGCTTAAGGGTTCAGTGATGTACTGATATGTACTGAAGGTGCAGGTACTCCCACTGAGACACTGGTCTCACTGACAGTAACGAGTGGGCTGATGTCAGCCTGAACACAGCAGAAGAAATCCGTTTCAGCTGTACATTATCAGGCTGCTCTGGTTTTTATCATAACTTAAAGATATATTGATATTCTAAAGCTATAAACCTGCAATTAAAAAAACGTTTTGCTCAGGTTTGATAAAGGATATAATCAATCAAATATCTAAGTAACTCTTGCAGCAGCAGTTCCAACAAAATCAACTTAAACATTGGAAGACCTGATTGAATCTGCAACAGATTAGGAGTTTCTGCATTCTTGGTTTAATGTGAGTCCCCACGCTGAGTCACTGAGCACTGTGTGTGTGTGTGTGTGTGTGTGTGTGCGCATCCATGTGCGTGTCAGGACCAAGTTTCCTTTTTCTCTCTCTCTGTTCACATAAGTGCTGTAATTTGGATGCTCTGTAATTTCACCATGGTGGTTCAGGGTTAAGTGGAGGCTGTCCCTGCCATCATGACTACTAGTCCTCCAAATGGACACACACGTTCACTCACACACACACACACACACACACACACACACACACACACACACACACACACACACACACCCGCAAACGCACACACAGGATCATTGCTACAGTGTGCTTGGATGCTTCTATATAGGCCGATCCGTTTAATTACATTTATAAACACAGTTTAAGGGCACAGGCCGTGTCATTACAACAGACTTTACAAGAGACATTACTCTGTGTGTGTGTGTGTGTGTGTGTGTGTGAGAGCAAGGGTGTCTTGTCTTTTAGACGGAAAAGGAAACTTTGTCACATGGCAGCTGTAATGGGTGGCTTGAATTCACACACACACACGCATGCATGCATACACACACACGAAAACTAGTGAGATAGTGGCAAATAGCACAGTCTGTAACCTAGCAGGGGTTCCAAACACAGACACAGAAGGTATTGATATATCTCACAAATACACACATACACACACACACAGGAACAGACGGTATTGATATTTTTGCTCATCAGCCTGGAGTGTACAGCTATTCTGTAGCATCACACTGACACACACATTCTGGCGCACGAGCGTGCACGTACGCAGCGTGTAATCGGACCAGCTCAATAATTCATTGTTATCCAAATGCGCTCATAGTTCTTTCTTCCAGGGACAAATTTTAGCAAAAGTTTGTAGCTGCTTTAAGTTGGGCTTACGGGTCTTTTTTTTTTATAGGTGACAGCATTTTTTAAATTTAATGACTAAAGATCTACAAACATGGCGGTTTCGTAGCTGATTGAACCGCTTTCTTTTAAAGACAAAAATATATTTTCACACCTCTAAGGTAAACGTGTGGTGAGATGATGAATTGACTTTCATCTTTCATGAAGATGAGTGATGAGATGTGAAAAGATGGTTGTAGATGGAGTCATGCACAGTAAGAAAAAATGTTGTAAAAAAACTAGATTGTAAAACAAATGTGGATGAGGTGGTGAGATGCCAACAAATTCCTAATGGGTGCAAATAATCACAATATTGGACAAATATAATCTAAACAAGGTAATGGGGTATTAGCATTCATTTTAAGTGATCCTCAAGAGGGGTGTGGTGTTACCCTATAATTGCTGAGAAAGGCCAAGAATCATTTTAATATTTTGCAGGTGCCTCTAAAGGCTTCAATATGCCTTTAGTAGAAGGTAATAAAGTAGCATCCCAGAATATCTGCAGTTGTCTCTACTTGTAACCATTCCAAGTGACCACCTTCAAAGTCAGGTTGAAAAAGCTTCTCTTGTGTCTCTGCCATCTTGATCTCGAGCATTGAATAATATCATAGAGCTGAGGGTACTGAAAGCATTCTTTGTGTTGCCTTTGGTTTTACACATAGAAACTGAGAAACACACTTCCAGGACGTTTTAATGTTAAAGAAAAATGCTACACTGAACTTTCTGGTAAAGTATCAGTACAGCTGTTCCTTTTTTTGCAAAGAAAAAAAAAATGAGATGAGGTCAAAGGGATCTCGGGTCAGCTCGTGCAAACACAACCGAATATTTATGAATGATGAGAGAGAGACAGGTAATTTGTAAAGAAGGTATAACTCCTCTGACTGCAAAAGGAGGAATGTGCTTTCCTACTCCACAGTCACATATAGTAAGGTAGTAAGTGTTGTATATCCAGCCCATTTTATGTTTCCAAAAATAGTTTTTGCATCGGGACTGGTATACTCTTCACGAAAATGGCAGTGTTTGAGGAAGTTGCTTTGATCTAGCCAGTAATAGAGGCACATTTTCATCCAAACAGTGTTTTTGAGCAATTTCAGTCATGTTGTTATTTGAATGCGTCGCTCTCCAGTGAGCTGACAGGAGACCAGCTGCCACTGTTTGCATTCCAATTGTTTGCTGTCCAGTTAGTAAGAAAGCTCCAGCATCGAGGGAAATAATTGAAGGACAGGACTGTGAATATCCCTCCCCACTGGACCACACAGGAAGCTGCTAAGAGCTGCTCAGCAGATCGGTGTGTCTTCTACCTCAAACAAGAACATACAGTTCTGAAATTAAAATATAAATACAGCCACGAGTGGGGTGACAAAATTTTAACATGAAAACAACGATTTGTTTTAGTGCTTTCAGGAATGATCAACATTCTGTAAGAAGCAACAAACCACAAATAGCTTTTCAAAAGTAATTTTCTCTGTTTTGGTTTGCTCCCATTGTCATAAAGGAGTTTATGTTTATGTAGGCCAGTGTATCAGTTACAGTACAAATGCATAGTGGGAGTCATGAGTTATGAGTATCTGAGAGCTTATCGGCAGTTATGTATGTGTCACTCAAAATGCATGTGGATTATGATAAGAGGAAAAGTGAACGCAAGGATGAACAGAACTCATTATCACAGAAATACAATGTTGTACCGGTAATATTTCACCACTTTTCTCAGTAGAATTGCATACACAGTATCAATCTCTATATATAATTGTGACAGTTCATTGTGGACTGTTTCTTTTTATTTAAAAATAATAAATAATAATAAAGAAATATGTGACAAATAGAAAAAATACAAGATATTTGAAAACCGAATTATTTAAAAGAAAAGAACAAAAAAGATGGATCCCCACTTTATTTTTGTGAATCTTGTTTTATCAAAAACACTGCATTTGTAAATGTATTTTATACTGACTAACTTATACTTTGCCTATTTGTATAAATGTTACTCATGCTTTAGCGCTGTCCTCAGTTCTGGACTTTTTTTTCCTTTTGTAACATGTCCCTTTTTAAATTATAAAGTACTTCATAAAGTAAGTTCTTGTTACATGCCCATCTACCCTTCAAAGTAAAACACAGGGTGGTCAGGGGTGAGCAGTGATGGCCAGATGTAAATATAAGCAGCAGATCCTGAAAGCCTGAGACTCTGACAGAAATCCCAAATTGTATTAAGGGACATTGTCCCTCATTCCCAGTATGCGTGCCTAATCCTGTTTTAGTGATGTTCCATTACCTCAATTACTACCATCTCACCCAGATGTGGGCCAATCCAAGGGCACCATCAGAAAACTACCAGTGAGTAGAGAGAGATACAGAGGGTTGTATGCAGAGAAGGCTATATGCTAAAAAGGTAGGATTGAAGAGAAGATAAATGGAGAGTGGGACAGAGAGGTGGAATGAAACTTTAAAGAGAGAATCAACAATAAAGGAAGATGCGAATGTGGAGATGGATAGTTGCGGGACTGTGCTAGCTGGCACCCGAAATCTGGCATCCATTTGTTTCCCCCAGCTGGTTGGAGAGGGATTATGGTGGCAATCCAGCTAATTTACAGGACAAAATGACTGGCTGAGAAACAGACAGTTATGCAGGCTGATGTTCCAAGGTAGATTCATTAAAAAGAATTGTTCACTGGAAACTGTACTGCCATATGAAAAAACCACAAGTGTTCTATGTAATGCCACATGAAGGGCTTTGCATGGTTGTTTGTGGACATAAGCAGTCTCAAACTGAAAACAAAAATAATACAGATTTGCCTCAAGTAAGATAAGTACTTATGTTATGACATGTTATATGAACATTTGTCCTCATCTAGAAAACATATCGGGGTAACAATTCAATTTTAAAACTTGCGATTGCAACATATTACCAGGCTGATGTCTTAATTGGCCAGCAACCTGCAAGAATTAAAATGTACAAGCCTCAAAAAAGTGTACTTTTCAAACCTTAACGATGCAGTTTGAACATCTAACCGTAACCACGTACATATGTTCTAACCATAATCATACAATGAGAGCAAAAGTGAAAATGTATGAATGTTGTACAGGACGAGAACCGATCTAGTAATCTGTCACATGAAAGTACGTGGATTAGTTCCATCCACCAAATTCTTCCCACCCCCTCATGAAGTCAGCAGTGCTTAAAGTTGTCCCAAGACACAACATCATCACTTCATCACAAGTCGACATGTGGTTTCTCAAAAGCTGCATGAGAAAAATGTAGAAGTTGTGCGATTTTTAAACCTTTATTGTGAAACTGCATTGTTTTGTTCTGCTGGGGAACGTGTAATGCGTGACGTGAGATTACAAAATTTATTTTAGCTGTGTGAAGAAGTCACTATGATTTTGATTGGTTACATGATCATGGCATTGGCACTTGATAACATGTTGAGTCAACGAACACTGTTATTTGTATTGCAAATGTTGATTCTGCAGAGAAGCACAGGCAAATTTAAATGCTTAATAGGTAAATCCATAATTACACGAGAATTTGTCCCTGAGGTTGCATCTACAAGGGTGATGCTTCTCTCGGATTTTGGTAATAATAAATCCTTTTTGCTAAAGCCATTACACCATCCTGTACAGAGTGGTACACTGGCTTTATTTCAGCCATTTGGACAGCCATTGGGTCAGAGTGCTACATTTCCTTTTGAAAGAGATGGAAAGAGCCAGGGGATCTTGCTACACACTAACACACACTCTCTCTTTCTCATACACACATACACACACAAAAAGGAGTTGTGAAACATGAGTCAGACTACCTTACTGCCTCCTGCTCCCATCTAGCAACGCACAAGTGTCCAGGCAATGCCCTTGGCTTAATAGGGCTTAAAGCCTGTGCTTGTCACTGTAGCATTACTGGTGTTGAGTGTTAGGACATTTCTGAAACAGTGCATGTGTGTGTTCTCTGGACTTTGACATTTACTCCAGGTAAAGAACTGGACACTGCTAACTACTCCCATCTGCCCTCCCTCCTATCGGCACCTTTTTGCTGTCTCCGTTCATATACCTGCTGTACTCAAACTTTTGCCAGTTGTTGGAGCTATT